>NC_134852.1:84064721-84399721 GCF_049852395.1 Peromyscus maniculatus bairdii | reverse complement strand
TTGGTCACAACCGTTCCAGACAGACCCCAGTCAGAAGTCCCTTTAGGTGACTCTCCTCCTTCCCCATACAGAGGCGATCCAGTTCTGCAAAGGTGTAGGCTTAAGGTCCTGGCTGCAATAGTGAGTAGCAGGTCAGAGAAAGGGAGAGCTTGGACCTTCAGATCCCCTTCCTGTGTGGCTTGGAAAAGCTGGGTATGTCACAAATGCTACTTGATATGGCCATGATTGCAATAGATATTGCTCATTTATATGAAACAGTCTTTATGGGTACAAACCACATCTCCTAATTACTATGACCTCATGTCGCTTATAAAGTCTTATGTTTAAAGTTAAAAAAAATGAAAGTATTGATAAAAAATTCCATTTTGGGATTTTATACCAGGGGTGTTTGGAGAAACTGTTTACCTGAGTACGGTTACTAGAATGGAAGAGATGCAGAGTTGGGAGCCAGAAGGCCACAGATATTTTTTTGGAGCGTCTCTCATGGGTTGGGATTGGTGCTTGGGGTAAAGATGGTACTTGGCGTGAATAAAGCTGACGATCCTTGCTGAGGAGACAGCCAAAGCATGTCTTAAAAATTACAGTGAAGGCTGGGAAGGGAGAAAATAAGAGAAACAGTAGGGTGGAAGGTTCCGACTTTGAGTCACAGAGATAAGTCATCATAAGTCTGATGAGCTGAGAGCGGGGGGCAGAGTGTTGAGCAACCAAAGTAGGAATAAAGGCTGTGTGTGGGGGTATGGAGTAGGGTCATTGTGGAAAAGGATTTTCTCTTAAGGCTCTCTGAGGATACTGTGGGCATCAGTGTCCACACTTGTAAAACGAGTAGTTCTACCTACCTCCCCAGGGGAACACACTGAGCTGTTGTGGGGACCCCATGTCATGAACCCGCTTTTGCCAAGCAGAGCTGCCCAACGCTCCCTAGTGAGGAAGAACTAAGTAATTCTCCTTTTGTGTTGTGTGTGCAGTGCGCTGGCTTGTCCTGTATCACATGATGAAACATGCCTGTCTGAGAGAGGTGGCAGGTGAAGGTCGTGTTGAGAAGGAAAGACCTAGGAGCTGTGACTAGCACCCCAAGGGAGAGGAGATGAGTCTGAGGTGGGGACACAGCCAGGCGGTCTTCGAAAGTGATGATGCAATTCCAGGCTTTTGCAAAGCTGAAAATCCAGAGGCGATTTCAGTGCGGGGGTGGCTATTCTAAACTCGTGTTCAGTGGAAACCATCCCTTTGGAGACCCCTTCTGAGGAAGGTCATAGTGAATGTTAATCTTCACCCAGCCCTCAGCGGGTTGCAGAAACAAGAGGGTCAGGCATGCGTCTCTCTGGTAGCTCAGCAATGTGGGTTTTCAGCCAGTGGCTCTTCAATAAATATTTGATGAGCTGAAGGACATTCTGGGGAGATGTCCCAGGGTGGCAGAGCCTGGTGGGCCCCCTGCTGTGAAGGACACCATGGGATAAGCATCCAGAGTGAACAAGTTCTCAATGGCCTCTGATAGGTGTCATGTACACTGTAGCGCAGGCACTAAAATAAATCCCAAACAGCTTTGCTCTGAGGGCAAGTCCCCCATCACCCACCCACACTGCCACTGGACAGTAGAGCACCAACCCACCACTCTGTATTTCATCTGGTGTTTGGATTTTTTTTTTTAAAGACAGGGTCTCACTATGTAGCCTTGGCTGGCCTGGAACTTGCTGTGTGGACCAGGCTGGCCTCACACAGATTCATGTGTCTCTTCTTCTGCCTCCTTCGTGCTGGGATTAAGGGTGTGCACTGACATTGTTTGACAAGAAACGTGTATCTGCAGACTGCAATAAACCTTGCATGGTCAGTGGCAAACCCAGGGACCCTCAGCTAGTCTCTAGAGCTTCAGAACCATGTCTTCTGTGTGATCTTGTCTTGGTGACTGTCAGGAAATTTAGATAGAAAGAAACAGCCATTTGGTGAAGACATTGGCCATAACTGGCCATAGTCAAGTCACATCCTGCTAGATATTTCTCAACTGTACCTAAGGGACTGAAGGAAGCAGTGGAGATATGACCCACTTCTCTGATGTCTTTCAGGTGAGAGGGTGAGGGGGGGGGGATCCTCTTTAAGGAAAGGGGATGATGGGAAGAGAAGGGAGTCTTATTTCATCCAAGAAGGGAAGACCAAAAAGAGCAGGAATCTCCAGTTGAAATGAAGTTTGGTTGACACATGTTTTGTGACCACTTATTTATTCTTTGTGTCTTTCACATCATACATCTTGATTACATTCATCTCCCTGTCCCTTTGTATTTGCCTTCTGCCTCCCTCCCTCTGCCCTTGCAACCTCCCCTCCCCAAATAAAATAAAATTTAAGAGAAAAGAAAAGGAAAAAAAAAAAGAAAGAAAAATCTCGCTGTGGAAGCTGTGGTGTGACACCATGAGTCAGGCAGTAAACCCTTTTGTCCATATATCTTTACTTGCAAGTGTTCATTGCAGAGAGTCATTGGTCTGGTTCAAGGCCTCTGGTTTCTGCTACACCAACAATACTGGGCCCTCCTCTTAAATATCCTGCTGTTGTCCTGTGTCGTGGAGATCCTGCAGCTTTGGGTCTGCAGGACTGGCCCCTTCACATGCTCCAGCAGATCACAGGTGGGATGGATGTTGGGGTGGGTCAACTCACAGCTCTGGTTCTGGGCCTCAGTAGCTGTAGGGTTGGTCATCTGCCCTCTCCCCCTACCCCATCCTCACCAGCAGAGTGAGCTCTCCAGCACTGCCCCAGCTAGTTCACCCCATGCAGGAATAAACAAGGAGTGGGGCCAGGTCTCCTGGTTTCACACTTGCAGGGTCAGCTCACCCACACCTACACCACCCGGGCCAGCTCTACTATGACGCCCAGGTGAGGTGCAGGGGCCACTCTCCTGAGTGCTGCCCTGGTAAGGGGCAGGGACAGCTCTCCCGATCTTATGAACTCAGGGCCAGCTCTCCGAACTGCCAGCATCTCTCCCTTGCCCACACCACTACAAGGCACATGAGTTCGTGAACACTTTTAATAGCGTCCACGGAAGGTATTATCTTAGGCTAACAGAACCTTTGGCTTTTGCCATTGTACAGGAAGGGAAGTGGAATATGGGATGAACTATAGAGCAAGCAAAGGCCCTGAACAGAGAAACAGACTGGGTCCCTGGGGGCATCCTCCAGAGATTATGCTTCTGTGTGTTGAAAGGCTGAATGCTGGCAATAGCAAGTAGGAGGAAGGTTTGAGACACCTGAGCCGCAGAGGTCATGAAGATCAGGGAAGCCAGGCTCACTTGAGGATAGGGAGAACAGGTACCAGGATGGTGGTGGGATTGGACAGGAAAGGTGTAGCTGGAGAGTTTTCTCCCCGGATCCCGCCAATCCCCGGCAGTCCGACAGCCCACTTATAAAATAAACACACAGACGCTTATATTATTTAAACTGTTTGGCCTGATGGCTCAGGCTTCTTGTTAACTGTTTTTATATCTTAAATTAATCCATTTCTATAAATCTATACCTTGCCACGTGGCTCGTGGCTTACTGGCATCTTCACATGCTGCTTGTCATGGCGGGGGCTGGCAGTGTCTCCCTCCGCCTTCCTGTTTTCTCAATTCTCCTCTCTGTTAGTCCCACCTATACTTCCTGCCTGGCTATGGGCCAATCAGTGTTTTACTTATTGACCAATCAGAGCAACACATTTGATATACAGACCATCCCACAGCAGAAAGGTGTACCAACCACTTCTGAGTTCCCTTTTCTCTCTCTCCTCAGAGCCCCATTGTGTGGTGAGGTTCCAGACCCACCTGAAAGCGTTGTTCACAGGAAGCCATGGTGGAAGGATTCCCACATCTTCTGGAAGGAAGACATCAAGCTATGAAGTGGCTAGTACTTCCCACATGAACCAATGTGCTTAACACCATCCAATCCAAAGGTCAGCAGCTTTAAAAAGAACTTTTGTTTTTGGATCGGTGTGCCGCTGTTTTGGAAGAACAGGTGACATCAGCCTAGAGTAAAGGATAGTTATGTAAAATAAGGAGACAGACACTTGCAGTTAGACTGTATAGCATGTTTTAAGTCTGAAATTATTGGAACAGCGCAAAGCTAACGGCAAGAGAACACAGTGACCACAGAAAACCCAGACAGAGGATGAGCTTCACCTCACGTGCTGTTGGAGGTGTCAGTGTTTACAGTTGGATCTTGAGCAATAGAGATGCTTCACTGTTTGGAGCCCAGAGACTGCCACCATTACTGCCAGCATCATGTGAAGGCCGGGCTGAAGGCATGATAGAGCGGAGTACCACTGACCTCCTTCCACAAGTCTCCCCATATTCATGGTCCTATCTTACCATATTCAGCCACCTAGGAAGTATTACTGTTTCCGTAGCTGGTCCCCTTGTGTGTGCCAGGAGAAGTTTGCATGATGATCTCTGTATTCTTTAAAGGTGTGATGAAAAAGACAAAATTGAGTCTATGAAGTATCACACCTTAAGCCAGGCTGGGCCATCAAATGCTATGGCTCCACCTTCAGTTTTGGTGAATGTAAGTAACCTTCCCTTCTGTGAAGGTTCTCTCCCCCCACCCCCATTCCCACTCCACCAATGTGCAGCAATGGGTGCAACCTTTCATCTTTGAGCAATATAGCTTGCAAGTGTTTTCACCTAACAAAGGTGCCCTTTCCAGGCCAGCGAGTGAAGAGTAAACCATGCAGCCACTGGCTCAGAAATGCCCTAGTCACCCCCCACCCCCACCCCAGTGGCTTTGGGGGTCCTGGGTAAGGCCTGCCCTCAGCTCTGAAAACCACCACCATAGGAATAAAACAAACAAAGTCCTTGACGTCTTCGGAACCCGCCCTTTCCCTTTCTGTGACGTGGAAAGGCTCAGAACACGTGGAAAGGCTCAACCTTTGCGTTCTGGTTTCTTCTCAGATCACAGTTCCCTCTTCAGCTCCTTTCTCCCTCCTCTTGCATCTGCAGGCCGTCAGGCAGGGAGCAAGCTGCCCTTTAACACTCTGAAAATGTCCTCAGGTAAACAGCCAGCTCATTGGCGTTCCAGTCCTACGTTCCACAGGATGCTAGCATGCACACATAACTCATCAGGCCTTTGCCATGTTGTCATACTGATGTCACGACGGCTTCTTCTCTTTGTTCCCCAGCATTGTGCTTATTTCTTCCCGAGAGAGCATCGGAGTGGGCTTTGCCATCTGTTCCAACCAGCATTTGGTACGGGACTATGGGCCCATTTTCAAGGAAGATCAAAGCCTTCTCCAAAGCTCTCCTCATCTATGCCTGAGTCCTCACCGGAATCGCCGTCAAGCGGTCCCTTCATGCAATGCTCTGTCCATCTCTCCAACGCTTCAAAGCTTTTCCCACCTCTCTCATTTATCCTAAAGCCGCTCTGCATTTTTAGATATTTGTTTGTACAGCATCCCATTTCTTGCAGTCAGTTTGTTTTATTCTGCTTGGGCTACTGTTAGAAGAATAACAGTTGTTTTAAACAACAAGCATTTATTTATTAATTTTTCTTTTATATGCCAGAGGCTGGCAAACACAAGGTCAAGGGGCCCGCAGTCCTGGTATCTCGGTGTCTGGCTTCCTGGTTTTGATTTGCCTGTCTCCTTCCTGTATTCATGGTAGAGTATGAGGCCACTTCTCTCATGGCTGCTTTGATAGGGTTACCAATCTCTTTGATGTGGGCAGCATCCTCACAATCAGATCACCTCCCTGAGGTGCCCCACCTTTCCTGTGCTATTGCGTTGTTGGGAATTTGGGGTCTAACATACACATTCGGAAAGCGATTCGAGTGTTTAGTTTGTGGTGTGAAAACTCAAAAATTTGATTCTTTGACTTGTGTATTTGGAGTCTATGAATTCAGTGAAACTCTTCAAGGACCGAGGCCCTGAATGACATCCAAAGCAAGCTCAGATAATGCTTAAACTCCTGCATACTCAACTCTCAGGATTTGTACAGATGACTATGTTTACACAGGCTGTGTGTGTGTGTGTGTGTGTGTGTGTGTGTGTGTGTGTGTGTCGGCCTTCTCTTAGCACCTGGCCCCAGAAATCTGCTTACACTTAGCAATTGTCAATGCTCATGGGTAGTTGTTTCTATGGCTGCAGTTAGCTTAGATCCGGTACCTCTGGCTGACTCCTCAACTTAGAGTAGGTATTTAAATGTTGCTTTGAGATGTTTCCCAAACCTGTATTTCTCCTGGTCTGACTAGATGGTTTGCAAACTGCAGTCTTCACCACAAGCTGCATCCAAAGTTTGTGTGTGTGTGTGTGTGTGTGTGTGTGTGTGTGTGTGTGTGTGTGTGTGTGTTTGTATTTTTCTCCCATGGAATTTCACGGCTAGGGACTGTATTCCTGGGCTGTGGTCTCCATCCACCACATCCACAGCATCCCATTTCTTGCAGTCAGTTTGTTTTACTCTGCTTGGGCTGCCGAGAGAAGAATAACAGAGTTGTTTAAACAACAAGCATTTTATTTATTTATTTTCCTTTTACGCCAGAGGCTGGCAAACACAAGGTCAAGGGGCCGGTAGTCCTGGTATCTCGGTGTCTGGTTTCTTGGGTTTTATTTCCCTCCTTCTTCCTGTATCCATGGTAGAGTATGAGACCATCTCTCTCATGGCTCTTGTTTACTGGGGATTTTGGTCCTCAAATGGGTTGGGGCTCAGGGGATGATCACTGTGGCCACTTTAGGGTAGCTGCCCAGCATCCAAGGTAGTATTTGTACGGGTCCTGACTTCCTCATTAGGTGGCACTGAAAGGTGGTGAGGGCTCAAATCTATTTCTATTTTTTTTTAAAGGAGACAAAGCAATTTTAGTTCATGTGGTTAAAAAAAAAATGCACCAGCTACGGGTTTTCTTACTGAGTTAGCTTTATGCATGGGAAGGAGTTCCTAACTGGTGTTCGGTTTACCATGGTTACTCTTGGTTTGTGTGTCTCTCTCTTTCTTTTAACCTGTAATTTAGTAGAAAGCAGTGTTGGCTTTACCATTTTCAATATAATATATGATTTGAGGTCCTAATGGAAATATTTTATTGACCCAAGTTTCTGCCGGGAGACGCTAGAAGCGGCGTGGGGACAGAAGGGACATGGCAGAGCTTCACAGCGTAGAAGATGGCTTCCAGGGGTGGTGGCCCCCAGCTTGTTCTCAGGAGGCAGTGTGACGCCTGCTGTTTGTGGAACAGCTCTTCTCGGGCCTGTGGTGATGCACACCGGCACCTTGAGGCTGCCATGATTTCTTTGTTTCCATAGTTCCTGTTGTTGGTAAAGGAAGTGTTTATGACTGGGGTTGGGGTAGGGTGTCTCCTCTAAGACAAGTTAAATGTCTTATGATTTGGGGTCAGCCAACTGACAGAACTGGCCTCCACCTCTAGGGGGATCCTAGGAGTCACCGGGCATATGTGTACCTCACAGAAGTGACTTGAGTCTCATGACCATAGGGCATGAAGAAAACCCAGGCTATTTAAAAAAACGTGTTTGCTTTAGACACACACACACACACACACACACACACACACATACACATACACCAAACATGTTTGCAAATGTGCGCCTTGAAAACCTTCCCAGGGTGAGAAGAGGAGACATTGGCAGCCAAGGGAGGCAAGTCTGTTTCAGGACCCTGCAGGGCTTCATTTCCAGGCTCTCCCCAGCCCCTACCCCAGCCCATGGCTATTATCTGTCCATCTTAGGAGAAGCAGCCATATCTATTACTCATTAATCTGTGCTCACCACTTCTCATCCTTTGAGTGATAGGAGAAACATCAACTCTGGTTTTGCATTAACTTAAAAAACCCCAATGAAAGCCCACCAGGAGCTGTCTGGAGAAGGGAGGGGTCCCCCATAAGTATGGCTGTGCAAGGCTTGCTCCGCTCTGTTAACGCTATTCACAGCCTCAGGTAGAAACAGCTGGAGCAGTGGAAGGAAGCATCCCGAATTTCCAGCCACAACCTTCCATGTGGAGGGAGACAGATGAGCATCCTAACTCTAGACTTCTGACTCCAGAAAGATGCTCAAGAACTCACAGCCTGGGCCTTGAAATGGTCACTTATCCCCCTCTTTTGATTCCTTGTCATTGTGGACTGTGTCTCACTGACCTGCTACAGACGACAAATCAAAGAAATGAAAGTATCTGGGAGTAGAATGATGAGCCAGAGTGTGAGAAGGAGCAGAGAAATCATGTTCAGTGTCCTGTTTTCACAGATGAAGTTCTGGTTACCATACCATGTCTATATTTTATAAATGATCAACCTGAGTCTAAATATAAGAAATGTGCCTTATAGTGAGTAACCTTCTTTATGGCCGGGGATATTGAGCATCAGCACTCTGGGCTTTTAAAAACACATTCTACTTGACATTATGAAATGGAGAGGAGTGTCTGGTACATGTGGGGTCCTTCTCTGAGGCGGATTTCCCTGCCCGGGCCTGGAGGTGTAGGGATGTGCTTGCCATGTTTCTATTCACCTCGGAAGTCCATGGTGCTGGACAACCAGGTATGGAGATGATTAGGTTCCTGGAAGCCTGGAAACTTCACATACTTTTGCTATTTGATAGGATGTGGTCCTGCATGCTGTCTGGAAGTGGCCCCTTAGCTGGTCACATGGGAGGAATGAACCATTGAAAGGATCATTTGGTGATGGAACTGGATACAGCCTCAAAGAGAGGCCAGGGACATGAGCAATGCAATTCAGGAGGCAGGTTTGCCTGATGGTTGGACAAATCTGAGACTACAAGTCAGCTGTCTGTAGGAGGGAGGCAGGAAGTAGGTTGTGTAGGGAAAGGACATAATTAGCAAGTTAGACTGTGGGCAGGGTTGGATGAAGACAGGAATCCTCAGAAGGAGGCTCCTTCAGGGGAAATGTGTGAGACCACTGTGTGGAAAGCCTGTTTCTTTTTATGGATCTGTGAGCCAGTCTATGCATCAAGTGGACCCCTCTGCTGATGGCCACTTCCCATTGCCTTATCTCACGGCCTTTCCTAACATAGTTTCCAAAGGGGTGGGGGTGGGGCTCTTGTTTCTAGTTTAGGCATTCCGCCAATAGGTGCTATGCAACCCACCAGCCACCTGGAACAGGTCTGAAGTGGGCAATTTTGTTCCAGCTGGTTAGATGACCCTGGGGCCTCTCACCCAGCCATGCGTACAAATGAGTCAGGAAGGAGATCTCACAGGATCTTCTTTAATACATATTAATTGAACATATTAGTGGGGTCCAGTGTGATGCATGCACACAGTATACATTTCTCTGATAGTTAATGAAATTCAGCATTTTTCGTATATTGACAATTTCTATTCTTTGGGAAGTGACTTCGGAGTATTTATCCATTTTAAATTGACTTTTTTTTCTTCCACTTTTTAGAAATGTTTGAAAAGAACTTTGCTGTGCACTTCGTATAAAGCAAAGGCATTATGTCACAAAAAGCCACGCAGCAAACTTGCTGTGTGAGGCCACCAGTCTTACTGTGGACTGGGCCTTTGCATAAAGGAAAGAAAGGGGCCAGCCCAGTGCGGGTGGCTGGGTGATGGCGTGGTGACTGACGGGCTAGGGCAGCACTTTTGGAGGATGTCAGATTTTCTGGACTGGAGGGGTGCTGTATGTGGAAATGATGGTGAAGCAATCTTTGGGCTTGTTCAAAAGGGCTCATTCTGTGGGCAAGATGAGCCTTAGGGAGAGAAGCAGTCGGCATCCGGTTCTTCAAAACGACAGGAGCAAGAGGCCATCTGGAAAGCTACATACTGATCACACAGGAGACCCTAGAGACAGTTCAGAGTGCCCCAGGGGTATCTGATCAGAGAAAACATTGGCTAGAAGCCTCTTCCAGGCTCAGAACCCAAGGCCATCAGTCGAGAGGCCAGGCGGGCAGACTTTTGCTTCTCCTCCTTGTTCCTCTATCTGCTCCTTCTGACCATTCTTGGGAGGCCAGCAGCGAATCCATGTAGACAGACGGGGCAGGCAGCACAGGAACCACGTTTTTGGCCTGCTGACTTGCAGCAGGCCTCGCCACGGGTCCCGAGTCCCGGGTCCCGGTCCCGGGTGAAGGTCCATCAGAAACTGCATTTCAGTTTTGGAGATGAGACTATTTTGTGACAAAAGGACCCCAGCACTCTGTGCTCCTTGAGAGTAACCACAAAAGGAGGACTCCAGGAACTGACTGTATGGTGACATTTTATTTGTGCTGAAATGTGATTTTATTTGTATGTTAATAAAGTTGCCTGGAGATCAGAGCTAAGAGCAAGCCATTTTGCAAAAGTCCTGCAGTGGTGGTACACGCCCTTAATCCCAATCATGTGGCAGGCAGAGTCTCTGTGTGTTCAAGGACACAGCTAGCATGGTGACACATGCCTTTAATCTTAGTACCAACCATAGAGACCTGGAGGTCTGTATAGACAGGCAGTGATGAGGAGGTCATGTGGTTGGGTTTACAGCCAATGAGAAGGCAGAACAGAAAATAAAAAGACAGGATCCAGGGAGAAGGTCTCTCTCTCTCAGGGGAAGGACAGCAGTGAGTGGTAAGATAAGGTGGTCTTAGCTCTTGGCTACTGCTCGATCTCTGGGCTTTTAACTCTTTTTTGGCTCTGTGTTTCTTATTTAATAAGACGGTTTAGAATTACATCTACATTTGGTACCCACGTGGCAAGAATTCATTAAAAACTGTTGGTGGTTACAGGCTCAGCTCAGTCTGCTTGGCCCGGCTTGACCCCGACTCGGCCAGAGTTTACATGCCCTAGAGTTTACATGCCCTAGGCCTGGCCAGAGCTACTGGTCAGGCTGCACTCGGTCAGAGCTGCACTTCAGAGCTGCACTCGGTCAGAGCTGCACTCAACTGTAGCTGCAGCTAAAGCTGCTTGTGGCTGAATCACCAACTCACATGGTCGGAGCTTAAGGAAGTCGCAGCTTAGGCTCAAATCGCTCAAGTGGGAGCACATGGCTGGGTTTCAGTTTTTAGCCAAAACGCGTGGCTACCCTTCCTTCCTTTCTTCCTTCCTTCCTTCCTTCCTTCCTTCCTTCCTTCCTTCCTTCCTTCCTTCCTTCCTTCCTCCTCTCTCTCCTTCTTTCCTTCCTTCCTTCCTTCCTTCCTTCCTTCCTTCCTTCCTTCCTTCCTTCCTTCCTTCCTTCCTTCCTTCCTTTCCTCCCTCCCTCCCTCCCTCCCTCCCTCCCTCCCTCCCTCCCTCCCTCCCTCCTTCCCTCCCTCCTTCCCTCCCTCCCTCCTTCCCTCCCTCCCTCCCTCCCTCCCTCCCTCCCTCCTTCCCCCCCTCCCTCCCTCCCTCCTTCCCCTCTCTCTTTGGATTCCCATCTTGGATGCTAGGTAGCTGTTTTGAAATTCCCTTGGATTTCTATTGTTCTACGCAGACTTGGTAAGTCAATTAAGATATCAGATATTTTAAAAGGAAAAGCTACTTAAAAGAGAAAAATTTTTCCACATTAACAAAATGGGTATTATCTGTACAATAGAAGAAAACTGGTCTTTGTTTATTAGAACTTTAGTCAGTCTGAAAATGGAACAATTATATGAGAAGATTAATGTTGATGGGATGTACATTACACCAATTATGCATATTATTACTTATCCTTATTTTACAATTTAAAAAGATAGTCAATTTAAGTGTCAGAATAAAAGCTTTAGAAAAACCTGTTAAAATGAATTATAGAGAAATTCAGACTCAGACAGAAGAATTTAAGGGTGAAATTATTTCAGGATTGGATTATAAGGTTACAGAAAGAAAACCTGTTTTCAAACATTCAAACTTAATTTATCTGGTAACCATACAGCAGCTACATGGTCAAGTGAATGTACAAAATAATTGGACTCCAATTGAAATGTTAGATTTAAGAAGGCTGAAGGAGGCAACAGTATCTTATGGCATGCATTCCCCATTTGTAAAGCAAATGTTAAACTCCTGGTCAGCTTGTAATAAGATAATTCCTCAGGACTGGAAAGAGCTGGTAAATGCTGTCCTAGAACCTGGGGCACAGCTGCAGTGGCACATGTGGTTCAGCGATGAGGCTAAAACCATAGAAAGTCAGCAGAGGGCTAGAGGTGTGGAAATCCCCCAGGATCAGCTTCTTGGAGAAGGCCAATATGCCGAAATACAAAGACAATGTTTATATGATAACCAAACCCTAATTCTATGTTGAATGGCAGCCATGAATGCATGGGACAGAATTGAGGAAGCAGGAAAGAAAATTGAGTCATTCACAAAAGTTATACAGGGCCCAAAAGAATCCTTCTCGGATTTCTTACAAAGACTGACTTCAGCAGTAAATAGAATTGTCCTGAATTCAGAAGCTATCTATGTGGTTGGGTTTACAGGCAAGGAGAAGGCAGAAAAGAAAGGCAATAAAAAGACAGACACAGGAAGGAGGTCTCTCTCTCTCAGGGGGAGGACAGCAGTGAGTGGTAAGATAAGGTGGTCTTAGCTCTTGGCTACTGTCGATCTCTGGGCTTTTAACTCTGTATTTGGCTCTGTGTTTCTTATTTAATAAGACGGTTTAGAATTATATCTACATGACTTTCCACAGGGATTATATAAAACTATCATTCAACGGATTATTGTGAAATCAAAATTATGGTTCCTCTCTGATCAAGTCCAACATTAACTTTTGTCAAATTCAATCATATGCTTTCATTAATTCTCAGCTTAAATCCTCCAACTGTGTATGAATTTAGGAACATATCATTGTGAAGTTCATCTATGCAGAAAAAAAAAAAACCCAAAAAACAAAACAAAACAGAAAAACACGTTACTAAGTTTACCTATGCAGGAAAACAAAAACAAAAAACAAAAACCCCCAAAACCCCCCAAAATCTCATTGCAAAGTTCACCCATGCAGGATCCCCCCACCCCAAACAAAACAAAACAAAACAAAACAAAACAAAACAAAACAAAACAAAAACAACGAAAAACCACATTGCAGAGTTTATCTATGCAGGAAAACAAAACAAAACAAAAGAGACCTCAGTGAGAGACTAGGAAAGTGTCTTCCAGAGAGAAAACACTGTGAGTGTAGAGAGTCACTAACACAATGTGTTGCAAGAGTTCCCAGATGGATCATGAACTTGTGTGTGTGTAGCTCAGGAATAGACAGTGTACAGAGAGCTAAGCACATAATAGCACGGAGCAGGAGCCTGACATGGAGTGCCAAGGCAAGTCATTATTAGCTGTTTAAAAAACAACCCTAGTTTGAATCTTCCATTAAAAAATCCAAATGAATGAATGAAACTAGACTTTAGAATAAAAATTCAAGCCAGGTGAATGGGCTTTTCCTCTTTGTTTTTAAATCACGTAAGGAAAAGCAGTGATCTGAGATACAAAGGCCTAGGGTGTTGAGATAGAACGTCACTGAGGTATCTTTGTGCAAAATCCTACAATCAGGGTTAACCTGCTGAAATGAGTTTCTGGCTCATAGGGCAGACTTTGAATCTAGGCTTACTGAAATAGCAATCTGTGTGTGAAAAATGTTAGAAACTTCCTTAATGCACACAGAAGATATTAAAAAACCTGAAGGCAGATGAGAAGTAAAGAGAACCAATAACCAATAGCTGGCTTTTTCCTTTTTCTTTTTGACGCAGTGTGTGTCAGTTTGACACAATGGAGTCATCTGGGAAGAGGGAACTCAGTGGAGGAATTGTCTCTATCAGAGTGGTCAGTGAGCGTGTCTGTGGGGGCATTTCCTCAATTTCTAATTGCTATAGGGCGGGGTCAGACCAGGTGCCAGTCTTAGGCAGGTAGGACCAGGGCATAGAAGAAAGGTAGCTAAACAAGCCTACGGAGCAAGCTAGTAAGCGATGCTTCTGCCCGGTCTCTGCTTTAGTTTTTGTTCCAGGTTCCTGCCTTGGGTCCTTGCTTTGATATCCCTCAATGATGGGCTGTGACATAGAAGTGTAGGACAAACCTGTCCCACCCTCAAGTTGCATTTGGTCAGTGTTTTATTACTGTAAGATAAAACTGACTAGGAAGCAAGGTCTTCCCATATTACAGCCCAGGCTGGTCTGGAACCTGTGATCCTCCTATCTGAGACCTCGTGAATGCTGCGGTTGCAGGCCAACACCTGCTTCATCATCTGCTTTTTGATTCAAGTTATTTGCTAAGGTCATTGCATGGTCTTAAATTTAACGTTCGGTATTCATGCAAGGGAGAGATTTGGAGAGGAGACGCATTCGGTACAGCTGGGATTCTAAGAGCCACATCATTTGAACATCGAACCAGAAAAATCTTACTTTCTCACCTTCAGGGGACTGCGAAAATACAGCTTAGAGCTGAACTGAGGAGGTGAGAAATTGTGACAAACTAGACCTTTTGTTTGTCTGCTGTCCTCAAAGCTGCCATCCGGGAAGTCCATCAAACTCAATTTGAGAATTTAGCTTAAGGGAATGGTGATTTCCACAATCTCCTGCCAAGACTAAAAGCTGATTTCAACTGGAAGATGGATCCTCATTCTCAACTAGAGTTCTCGATGAAAATAATCAGCTCATTAAAAAATAAAATCACGGAACAAAATAATACCTTGAGTGAGAGCCAGCAGGAAGGGAAACCCAAGACCCCTAAAGACTTTGGATGCTGCAGTGTTCAGATAAAAAAAAAATGTTAAATTTCAAAGTATAAAAGCCCAATCTGAAACTGAAGAACATGAAGTTCCCTGAGCAAACCAGACATTTCAGAAAAAAAAAAAAAAAAAAAAAAAAAGGTTGACATTTAAAACTTAATGGCAGTCTACTTCCAGTTTTGGTCAAAGTTGAGGGACAGAGACTGCCTTATACTTTCAAAAATCAAACAAAAAAATGTGTGTGGGTGTTTTGCCTGCATGTAAATGAGTATAACACGTGCATGTCTGGTGTCCACGGAGACTGGAAGTTACAAATGGTTGTAACTCAGCCATCCTGTGGGCGCTGAGAACCAAACCCTAATCCTCTGGAAGAGCAACTGGACTGCTGAGACATCTCCCCAGTCCCTTTCTTATACTTTTGCCTTAAGTAAGGAATCGGGTAAAACACACAAAGCAAATGCTGACAGGGTTTCATGGTTGGTCTGCACTTGCTCTATAGCTCAAGATGGCCTTAAGCCTGATCATCCCAGCTTCCAAGTGCTGGGCTTATAGGGAAACGCCACTACACTTGGTTCATACACAGCTGGGGATCAAACCCAGGGTTTTGTGCATGCTAGCCAAGCCCTCTACCAACTGAGCTCATCTCCAGCTTGTGAAACATCAACTTTTAGAAGCTGGACACCAGGCAGGCAAGGATCCAATCTACTTGTAAGAGCAACAAACCAAAAGGGCCCTATCTATGTTACCTCACATCCAAGGGCATTGCTAGGATACAGCTCAGGGAGAAAGGGCTCAGGCTTAGACTAGTGCCCTTACTAAGTTGAAAAGAAGGAGCGAGAGACATGAGGGAGCCAAATGACCAGAGTATGTGGGGCAGAGCGACAGCAATAGTAATGATAAGCCACATAAAGAGTACCGGAGGGCCACAAGGAGTCCTGTGGAGCTTTGTCTAGGAATTGATCGGTGTTCACTTACAACTATCCAACTCCTGGAGACAGACAGTAACCTATTTCCTAGGGTTCAACAAAACCAGACTAATTTGGTTCTATAACAAAGAGTAAAATTATTACTGCCAAAGTTATGATGAACTGGCCATAAGAAGATTGGCAGGAAGAAGTATATGTGAACCTATGGCATGCACCAGGGGAGCACAGAAAAGTGGCCTTCTAAACCCAGTAAAATCTGGAAGCCTATGCGACACCTAGGCTGCAGAAAGGAACGAGTGTGGCTTCGCACGTGGTGCCAGTGATGCTGCAATAGCAAGCGATGGGAGAACATGGCAGGGGTGGGGGGGAAGGTGAGGGTTAATGATGCATGGAGACTGTCGTGAAGTCTCTCAGGCAATGAGAACTATCCTCTTATGATAGAACTGTCAGAATAGGTGTCAGCCCATCAGGAGATGCTCTGAGGGACGTAGTCAGCTCCAGACTCTTCTGTGGCCTCGTCTTCACTGCTTGGTGAGCTTCTTGGGGGTGTGTGTGTGCTAGTCTGAAGGATACTCTGAACCCTCCCCAACACAGCCTAAAGTCAAGCCTTGGAAGGATCAGATGCTGACTAACCTGTGAATCAGAATGAAACCACAAAGGATTTAAAGAAAGATAAAATTGACAACCAACAATTAACTTTTCTTTTTGGTAACTGGCATCCAACCGAAAAGCACCAGGCAAGCGAATAGCAGGAACTTATGGACCACAACCAATGTAAGAATCTTTGAGTATGAACATAAAAGAGCATACAGATGCAGCAAACAAAGACATTAAAATAGCATGAATCCATTGTATACGAATACATGCTATATATTCAAGCAGGCAGATGAAAGCATAAACATACAGAGAAAAGGGCGAGGTTTAAGAAAGACATGAAACTTAAAAGTAACTTTTTGGATTAGATTAAGAAGATTATATAACACAATTGGAGCATATTGTAGGTGGAGGGAGATGCCACCCAGCTCCTAAATAATCACACAGAGATTTCTTATTATTGCTTATGAATGCCCAGTCTTAGCGTGGCTTATTCCTAGCCAGTTTTTCTTAAGTTTTCCTGTCTATCTTTTGCCTCTGGGCTTTTACCTTTTTCTAAGTTTGTATATCTTTTCTTTTTTTCTTACTCTATGTCTGGCTGTGTAGCTGGGAGGCTGGCCCTCAGCATCCTCCTCTCCTCCTTTTCTCATTCCCTCTTTTCCATTTTTCCTCCTGTTTACTCTCTCTGCGTGCCAGCCCCACCTCTCCTTTCTCCTGCCTAGTGAGTGGCCATTCAGCTCTTTATTAGACCAATCCGGTGTTTTAGGCAGGCAGAGGAACACAGTTTCACATAGTTAAACAAATGCAACATAAAAGAATGCAACACATCTTTGTATCATTAAAGTAAATGGTCCACAGTGTAAACAAATGTAACACATTTTAAGCTAATATCCCACAACAGTGCATGGCACTAGAAACCTGTTCAAAATGAACAGTATACAAAGTAACAAGGCACTCCCACTCTAATGATGAGGGAACTAAGGACACACAGAACACACCAGCCAATCTAGAATACACTTAGCTGGACTCTCAGAAAGAGGGCAAACTATGAAAAAATATTTTAAATTGCTTAACAAAATTAGTAATATTGCTAAGCATATATGTTAAAATTAAAGATGAGAGTAGTATCATAAAGGGTTTCTAGGAGAGGCCATATGCATTCAGTTGTGAGGCTGTGGCATAGCAGGTGATGTGGTATGTAAAGATAGTTAGTGATAAGTTAAAGGGGGTGTTGTGAAGCATGCAGCAACTAAAAGAAATAAGCCAAGAGGTAAAGTTAAGAAGCCAGAAGTAGATACAAAAGTGCAAGAAAATGGGGAAGAAAGATAAGAAAGAAATGCAAGAGAGAATAATGGAAGACACACTGTAAGATGATAGAATTGCATCTAGAATATTAATAATATATAATAATAATATATACTATATAGTAATATATAATAATAATGATCATCCTTAAACATAAGAAATAAAGCTATAAAAGAAAAGACAATTCATAATCCATCAAAGTAAAAAAGATTTATTCTAAAGCTGACACTGTCAAGAAAATGAAAAGTAGGCACTAGACTAAGAGAAAATATATGTAGGACCTATATCTGATAAAGTTACTTGTGTCTGGACTATATAAGGGATACCATTCAATGAGCCAAACAACCAGACTGCAGAATGGACAAAATTCTGGATACACATTTCACCAAAGAGAGCTGCAAAGCTGGGCAACAAGTGAATGAAAAGAAACCATCACCAGCACCATTGCATATTCATTAGAATGGGTTAATTACAAAAGGCTGATGCAGCATGATGGAGAGGGTATGTGGTAATTAGGACTCTCATACATTTTGTATACATTTTACATACATGGAAATGTAAAATGGGATACACAGTTTAGAGAAATTCATCTAATAGAAATGAAAACATGGCCTAGGGAGATATCTCAGTGGAAAAGCTTACTGTACAAGTGTGAAGATCTGAGCTAGGATTCCCAGTACACATGCAAGAGCTGTGTATAGTGGCATGCTTCTGTAATCCCTGTGCTGGACAGTGGGTAGGGGACACAGACAGGTGTATCCTAGGGACTTGTTGAATAGCCAGTACAGTTTAAACTGATCTTCAGGCCAGTGAGAGATCCTGTCGATGGATGAAGACATCCAGCATCAACCTCTGGCCTATGCAAATGCATGTACTGGAAAGCATACCTGTGCACACACACATACACTCAACACATGCATGCAGTCAACACACACACATACACAAACATGTATCTGTGCAAAGAACTGTACCGACAGATAGTAGTAGATGGTTTTTTTTTTAAATAATAGCCAGTACCTATAAAACACCCCAAATGTTCATTAACTGGTGAACAGATAAATATATTGAAACAATAAAACAGAATACTTTTTATTGTAAGAAGGAATAATTACTTAATACAATAGTATGGATGACTCTCCAACACTTACTGTATTGCAGTAAGTAAAAGAATGTGTACATAAGAGAATGCATTGAACTCTTCCCTCTTGTGACATTCCAGCAGAGGTAAAATGTCTGTGACAGAAAACACAACAGGGGTTTTCAGGTCAGGGAGTGGAGTGGGAGGTTGACTTCAGAGGGCTCCAGTATAAAAAGAAAAGAGAAACGTGATCCCAGGTGCAGCATTTGAATATGAGAAGAAAGTTAAGAGTATTGAAATACACAGTTACTATTAATAGGCTTTGCCTATATAAGATAACACTTTGTGAGGTGTGAGAAAGGAGAATATTTGATAATAATGACGGGGAAGCATGTAAGAATTTTTGCATGCCTGCACGAGGAGGCCCAGAGAAGGTTCACAGTAGTACACATAGTAATAGAAGTTGACCTCTACTTTGATGAAGAAGATCACAGTAGCGTGGGTGGTGTGTGCAATCACATGATGGTATGTTAGAGCAGGAGTTAAGAGCAGGCAACAAGTTTTAACTCTGTCGAGGTATTTTTGAGTTAACAACAACAACAGCAAAAATTCAGAGATAGAACACCTCGGGTTCTTTTTTTTAAAGTAAACATGTAAAATGAAAGTCCATGTGTCTGAAAAATATTGTGAAATTAAACTGAAAGTAAAATTTAGCATATGGTTACATTTGACAAGGAAGGAATAGGTGGTATTTCTGTGTATGTGTAAGTACGTCAGGTACAATTTAATTATTTCCTCAAACTGAGAGGTTGGTACATGGATGATAAAAATTTTTAGGATCCTTTGTCTCTTACGTGCGTATATTCTACTAGGTCGCTTTCTAGTTCATCATTTTATTAACTACATACCTGGGGCTCTTGTTTGTAGTTGCCAGTGTCTCCCTCCTACCAGCCCATAGGATATTTTGGTGAGGGGATGAGAGAGTACAAGCCTCTAGTGGCGGCCGCAGGGTAGGGTGGCAGGGGCAGGGACAGAGATGTGCAGTAGTGGTAACAGGACTCTCCCAGCTTTATTACTATTCCGGAATATGCCTCCTGCCATAGCAAACGATTAGCCTTAATTCTACAGTGGCACAAACACCCATAAAAGGGGAGTGATTCCATGGAGCTCAGAACATTCCCAGGTCAAAAATCACTACCTGGGGTTTCCTGGAATACCCGCATCTGTTCAGTAGAGATTTCGCAAGACCCTAACTGCTTAGGAGCTCTCCATAGAAACAATCAATAGGATAACTAGGGCATATACAGGAACTGTCCCACCACCCTTGCTGGCTGTAGTATGGCAACCAGGAAAGCAAAGGATGTAATTTGGTCCAGATTTGAGTCAGAAGAGCCATGGACAGTAGGTCAGTGCTGAGGTTCATAGGCCAGAGAATCAGCATTCCCAGGTCCAAGGGCAAGAGAAGAAGATGAGTATTCTAGTTCAGGGCCAGTTCCCATCCCTGCCCCTTTGGTCCCCTGGATCCTTGGTGAGGACTATTGTCTTTACTCATCCATCAAATCCAATTCTAGTTCCCTCACAACCATACCCAGAAGTAATGTTTTGCTATGGGGTGTCCCTTAGCTGAGTGATGTGGACATGTGAAATTAATCACCACACTATCCTCAAGAAGTGGCTAATCCAGCCCATCCCTTTGTCATTTATTTCTGTGGCATATTATAATTTCTGTGAAAACCTCAATAAAATTTAAAACACAAAAGGAGTACATGTTTTTAACACACTGCTGAGCACTAGGACCAGACTCATTTCCTGAGGGGTAGGACTCTCCTCCACTACATAAGGTAGCCATTTTTCTTTACAAGTTCTTTTAAATCCCTTTACTAATCAAGGTACTGTGTTTTGCTTTCTTATTACCTTACCCAGTATTTCTAATAGTCTTTTATAGGCACTGAAAGACACATTGAGCTATGCATGTCATTTCTTTTGCGTCAAATTAACTTTTTACTTTGACCAAGCAATCCCCTTAGTATTGAGTTAATTGAGGGCTTTGAGTCATTCTCTGTAATGTCTGTCAGCAGAAGGATCCCAAGTTTGAGGTCAGCCTGGGCGGCTTGTTAAGGAGAAGCTGTGGCCAGGGCAGAGCCACAAACAGTGGTCATGGGATTATGGAGGCAGCGGCTGCTGCTCCAAGTTGCTGGCTTCTTCTCATTGTGTTGGTGACTTCGGTGATGCTGCTACCTGGGACGAAGGGTTTATGACTGCTTGTTCAGAGAAGAATTGCCAGGACCATTGTGTTACAAGAAAGCATCGGCAAAGGTCAGTTTGGAAAAGTTTGGCAAGACAAATGGTCAGGAGAAATTGCTGTGAAGATTTTCTCTTCTAGGAAAGAATGTTCATGGTTCCGAGAGACAGACATTTATCAGACTGATTGCTCCAAACCACAGAGGAGGAAAAAAAAAAATTGTAGGGAACCATGACCATGCCTAACAGCGACTTTGAAATCTTCAAAAAGATGACAGGATCTCACAATGATGATTCCACATGGGCTATGGTAAAGCCATTAAGCTGATTAACACCACCGAAAGTTTGGCTTTGGACTACAAACTACTCAGGACAATTTTGAGATGGCTAGCTGAGATGATCCAGCCTGACAGACTACTCAAACAAGGACTTGTGACAAGCCCTGCACTTTCCTATTATGCAGGGACTGGACAAATGATACAGGACTTGACAATTAACCCCAAAATTTTCTTTTCAGAATCCCCTAAAGAAGTCTTCGCCTCCAGAAAGCAGGAAGTAATTTTAATGCCCACCTTCCCAAGAGGTGGGGTGTGTGTTTGTTGGTCGTTCAATGGTTTATGGATAATGGTTATTGTTTACGATGGTTGGTTACAAGTTGTTAATTGTTAATGGTCAAAAAAAAAAAAGAAAGCTAAACAAAGGAGATTAGATACAGGGTTCTTGTTTAAAAAAAGAAAAAGAAAAAGAAGATATAGAAAAGGGTAGATCATTGAATCTACTCTGATAAATGGGAAGATAAGATAATAGGTAGATTTTTGGATTTACTGGGGGCGGGGGAAGAGAATATGGATATGATAAGATAAAAAGGGAGATTATAAAATCTACTTTTAAAAAGGAGCTACTTATTTTAAATAGGATAAGTAATGAAAATTTTTATCTGAATTTGTCAAATGATAATGTACTGGACATTGTTAATGCATATAATGGAGTTTTTTTTGTCTAAATCAGCCAAAACAAATAGACATTGTTAATGTAATTCTTAACTGTAACCTTCTTTAATTATTTTAGAAAAAAAGGGGAAATGTGGTGATATATTGTGTCTCCCAAAATATTGTGCACCCTAATAAACTTATCTGAGGTCACAGAACAGAACAACCACTAGATATAGAGGCCAGAAAATGGTGGAACACACACCTTTAATCCTAGCATTCTGGAGGCAGAGATCCATCCGGATCACTGTGAATTCAAAGCCACACTAGAAACAGCCAGGGATGGTGACAGACGCCTTTAACCCCAGAAAGTGATGGCAGGAAGCAGAAAGGTATATAAGGTGTGAGGACCAGGAACTAGAGCCTAGTCAAGCTTTTAGGCTTTTGAGCAGCAGTTTAGCTGAGATCCATTCGGATGAGGACTCAGAGACTTCCAGTTTGAAGAAACAGGATCAGTTGAGGAATTGGCAAGGTGAGGTCAGCTGTGGCTTGTTCTGTCTCTGATCTTTCAGTGTTCACCCCAATACCTGGCCCTGGGTTTGTTTTTATTAATAAGAACTTTTAAGATTCGTGCTACATCTGTCCAGTAGATAATTACTCTGGTATGTTTTGTTTTTATTTAATTCTATAATTGAACCCGTTATTACTTATTGCATAATTAAGGCAAACAATCAATGTTTAGCATACTATATGTCAGTATTACAGAATCTCTTTCTGTTTTCCTTCCTTTGCTGTGTTATACATTTCCTGCAATTGCAGTTCATAGTTCTCCACCTCCCACCCCTTAGAAATTTCAGGTTTCATATGGTTTGTGGACTCAACCATACCCCGGTCATAAAGAAGCCAATTTCCTAATATAGAAGTTTCCCAGACACCAGATGGAGTGCCTGCCTTCCCCCTTGTGAAATGATGGTAGTCTCTAACCTGTCCAGTCTCAAACAATTGTGCCCTGGGAACAGTCGGTCCTTTCCCATTCACTGCCACTTAACTGTGGGAAAACAGTTAAGAACACACTGACCACAACTAAGGTGTGCCACAGCAGTCCCACAGAGTCACCTTTTACCCGGCTCTTTGGTCTTCTCGACCATATTTGGTGAAATTGCCATGCCCTTAGATCCTCTGGGGGTGAGGGTACATGTCTTCTATTGACCCTGCTGCTTTTGCCTTCAGAGATATGCAAAGCAAGGGTGCATCGAGGCTGTTCCTTACTCTAGTCAGAGTGGTTACTAGCAAGAAAATAGAGGCTGGAGTGACAGCAGTAGTTAGCAAATATTGCTCTTCTAGAGGACTTGAGTTCTGTTCCCACTACTCACATCGAGCAATTCACAACCACCTATATATAACTCCAGCTCTACAGAGCCTTCCTGTGGGCCTCCAAGGCAACCCCCCATGAGTGGCGTGCATATAGACTTACCTACACACAAATAGAAATAAAAATAAATCTATCTGGGTCACTTGGTGTAGGTGGTAATTATGGGATGCTTTCAAATATCAACGGATGTTAGATGGTGAGTATGGGTGAGTATTGTCTTAGTGTTCTATTGCTATGAAGAGACACCATGACCAAAGTAAATCTTATAAAGGAAAGCATTTAATTGGGATTTGCTTACAATTTCAGAGGTTTATTCCATTATCATCATGGTAGGGAGCATGGCGGCACACAGGAAGACGTGGTACTGGCGAAGTAGCTGGGAGTTCTACATCTGGATCCACAGGCAGCAGGAAGAGAGAGACTCTGGGCCTGGCTTGGGCTTTTGAAACCTCGAAGCCCATCTCCAGTAACACACTTCCTCCAACAAGGCCACACCTCCTAATCCTTCTCAAGTAGTGCCACTCTCTGCCGACTAAGCATTCAAACATGTTAGCCTATGAGGGTCATTCTTATTCAAATCACCACAAGTGTATTTGTTATTTGTATGTTGGTATACTAAAATACCTTGACAAAAAAGCAAGTTAGGAAAGAATGGGTTTATTTTGGTGTTCAATTCCAGAGTGGTACAGTCTGTCCTGGTGGGGAAAGTGTGGCAGCAGTTGGAGCATGAAGCCCCTTTGGCAGTCGGGAATCAGCATGATCACATTCCATATGTGTACAGGAAGGAGAAGAAGGAGGAGGATGGGGAGGGGAAGGGGAGGATAAGGGAAAGGGGGAGAGAAGGAGGAGGGAAGGGAAGGGGAGGGGGAGGAAATCTCAGATCCTGCCCGCCCCCCACCAGTGACATGTTTCTTTCAGCAAGGCTCCATGCTCTAAAGGTTCTGCAGATTTCTCAAACTGTGCCACCAACTAAAGACCAAGTGTTCAATCCCAGGAGACTGTGGGGGACATTTCTTACTCAAACCACAAAAGTGAGTGACATCCAGCAGAGGGTTTGGTGTCATTGGCATGTGAGCTGAGGAAGAGAGATGGTAACAGGTCCTGGGTTTCCTGTTTGAGCCTTTTGGTAGCCAAAGAAAGCAAAATTCACCACTAGGTCGTGTGTGCACCTAGGAAAGGCCAAGCGCAGAGCATGACCACACAACAAATGCCAGCCTCTCTTTTCCCCTGTGGAGGGATAGACTCTACATTTACTATTGTGAGGAAATCAAAAGAGGAAGCCACATGGGGTTCTGAAACGCTCAGGTTTCCTACTGAGGTCTGGATGACAGTGTCCCAGCTGCCTTTGTCAGTGAAGCGGAATGGCTCTACTGAGCGCCTTTGCAAAGTGCCCTCATAGACTGAGTGACCATTGCATCAGCACAGGGACACTTGTGGGGACATGGGAAGAGACAGCTACAGCACCAGCAGACGCACTTTATTGAAAGTCAGCTTTGGTTTTGCCCAGTGTGGCTCCGTTTCCCCCTTGTTGTTCATCGGCTGCTCACTGGTCCCGTATGGATGCTCCTTAGCTACTGCTGAGGGGTTCGCCTTTTAAACTAGGAGGTGGAGTGTAGCGTCTAGCTCTTTTGACAGTCCTCCCCTCCTGCATACCACTCTCGGATGCCAGGAAGCCTCCCCTGCACGGCTAAGCCTCGTGCCTTCACGCAGAGACCAGCTCTCTGGGTCTCCTTTGGCATAGTCCAGACTCTGTTGGCGAAGTCAAGTGTTACCTTGAGCCTTATTAGCCCAGTCTCCTGGCAACCAAAGAGGCACAATTGCCCTTAGGTCTCTTGGACCGTGGCTCCTCCTCAGCTGAGAGCTCACAAGGCTGCCTGCTCAGCTCGGGGGACAGTTCCTACCTCTGACCAGAGACTGAGTTACATCAGCAGGTGCCCCTTGGCTCTGCTTCTACCTTGAAAAGGAGGGAAACTCAATCACAGTGCAGGAGGACAGGAGGCTTTTAGTCAAAGTGCCAGTCACTGGGGGCCGCTGATAGCATCGCCCACGAGGTCTGGTTACAGCTCTCTGCCCCTCTGGAGCACGCACGAAGGGGGAACCGGCAGTGGAGACCTGAGAAGGGGACTGAGGGCAGGCCTGAAGGCACTCACTGGCAGGGATCCCTGGGAGGAAGGGTGGAGGTGGGGGCGGAGAGAGGGAGGAATGAAGCGGGCAGCGCAGTGTGATGCGAGCACAAGTTCTCGCTCTCTAGATGCAAAGCATCCGAGAGAGTTTTGCCTCAAAACATCCCCTCCCCCAGTGGAGAGGACGATCCCCCTTCTCATCCTGTGTTCAGGGGAAATATCTACCTGAGAAAAGATTACCATAAAATGCATAAAGAACAAGTTCTTTTCTCTCCCAGGACAAAAGACTTCCTTTTTGATGGTGCGCGGTATGTGGCCCTTTCCATCTCTACCAATTGCTGCTACCGTGTGGCTTGTGGTTGCTAGGAGGGACAGAAACTCCCCCAGCAGCATACCAGCCTCTTGGAAGAGGGGGCATAAGGCCATCAAAATCAATGCTAAGCTGCCGCCATGCATCCAAGGCTAGGGGCATTCTGTCTTACATCCAGCTCGTCATCTTATTTGGTTAGTGTTTTGTTTGTTACTGCATTGAGGTCAAGAAGCTAAGCCATGGGTGTGGTTATTTATTTTATTATTTTCTCCCCTTTATGTGTGTGCATGTATGTGAGTGCTTGTGTGTGTGTGAGTGATGCATACGTATGCATGTGGGTATGCTTGCTTGTGTGTGCATGTGTGGAGGACAAAAGTCCATTTTTATATGCTCCTTCTACTATTACCTTATGTGTGGAAACAGGGTCTCTCATTAGCCTGGGGCCCACTGACTTGGCTAGACTGCCTTGCCAATGAGCTGCTCGGATCTGCTTGTCTCTACCCCTCTTTACCACTGGGGTAACGGGTCCCTGTTACCCTATCCCCATTTTTATGTGGGTTCTGGAGATCTGGACTTGGATCCTCACACTTGTGCAGTAAGCACCTTGGCCGTGGAGCCATCCCCTCCCCCGCCCCCCACGATCATTTTCTTACAGGAGCGCAGAGAACACACCCTCATCAGTTGCATGAAGGCTCTTCGTGCGTCAACTTAATTCTCTGATGATTGCGTCTGCTCCTTAAAGGGAAGTGCCTGTTTCTGGCCACAGTGTTACTGTACCAAGGAAGTAGGTCTGTTTCCCCCGCTAGAACACTTTCTTCAGGCTTAGTATTAATTAATCACTTTATAAGCATCATCTTATTGACTGTGCAATAATCCTACTGCACAGTTCTTGTTTTGATTGCCCCCTTTCACGGATGAGGCGAATGAGGTTGAGTGGGGTTAACATAAAGAAAACACAAGATGACCTGAGTTCCCCGCCTCCCCGCCTCTTGACCCCACTTTAAGGTGTCATCGAGCTGGCGTGTGCTAGCTGTCAGCACTCAAGATAACTCAAGTCTCTCTTTTCTTCACTCTCATCTTATCACAGAGGTTCTGCAGCCCCCCCCAGTGCTGGACCAAACAGTAAGAGCCGCTCTGTGCTTCAGGGCGCTTGGGCAGCCAGACTGAAGGAGGCATCAGGAAAAGCATCCTCTAGAAACAGCGCCGTATCCAGTCACTCTCTGTTGCTATGAGAGTCAAAGCAACGTATGGAAAAACGAGTTTACTTTAGCTTACAGTTCCAGAGGGTTAGGCATCGCGGTGGGGGAGGCATGGCAGCATGAAATAGCCATGGCTGCGGTCCCAGGGAACTGAGAGATCTCCTTAATCACAAAGCAGGAAGGGAAAACTGGAAGTGGGTGGGGCCAGGCAAAGAATGCTCCTCCCCTCCCCCATGTCACGTGGCATACTTCCAGCAAGGCTCTGCCTCATCATGACAAATAGTGACACCAATTGGGGACCAAGTGGCTCTATATCTGAGCAAACACTGCAAACATTCTCATGAAATCCGCTACAAGCGGGGTGGGGGGGATGGGGGGGTGGGGGCTGTGGGGGAGTGAGTGTGGGTGGGGGTGGGTGGGGGGTGGTGTGCCAACAGCCAGAACTTGGACCTGTTTGGACCTGTTTGGATCCTTTGAAGGATCTTCCAGAGGTAAGGCTATCATGGCTGAAGCCATGGTAGAGCGATAGGGAATTGTACCTTGAAGATACTAGGTAGTCCGTGTGCCTTCAGTTCAGGAGGGCACACTTGCCAGTGTTAGAATTTTGACTTTAATAAGTGTTCTGTGGGGGTTAGGCAGGGAAGTGACCAGGTCACAATAGTTGTAAGAAATATATTCCCTAGGGGCTGGGGAGGTGGCTCAGTCTGTGAAGTTCTTGCCTCACAAACAGGAGGATCTGAGGGCTGCCCCCAGAAGCCCGGCCAAAAAGCCAAGTGTGGTGATGTGTGCTGATAATCCCAACTCTGGGCTTTATCAACAGGAGCAAGAGGGAGGATCCTCGGGGCCAGCCAGGCTAACCAAATCAGTGTGTGTCCAGGCCAATGGGAGACACTGTTAAAATATAAAGCAGATATCAGTAGGCTGTGACACCTAAGGTTGACCTCTGACCTTCATATACACATGCATATATACCTTCACACACACACACACACACACACACACACACACACACACACCCCTCACGTTGTCTCCTTCTACAATAGGGCCACTCATTTCCAAACATGCCTGTGAGAAGTTCCTGTCTCCAGCCCCGATCTGTCTCCAGGTAAGCTTTTCTCCTTGGCCTTTGAGTCAGCCTTTTCCTCCAAGGGTGGTGGAAGTGCCCTGGTAGCTCCTACACTTACAATGCTCTGCTGTGGAACAAGAGCCATCACAAACCAACAGGAGGCTGCCCCCTGCTTCTGGGTCTGTGGAACATAGACGGCTTTTTAGGACTTGATATAATTTGGTGCTTCTCAACTGTATGCCACATTTCTCTTTTTGCACGGGGCTTTTATTCCCCCGAACAGTTGTCCTACTGTGTTTTCTGTCACGGTGATAAACATTATGACCAAAAGCCACTTGGCGAGAAAGGAGATTGCTTGGCTTACATGCCCCAGGTCAAGGTTCATCACTGAGGGGAAGTTAGGGCAGGAACTCCAGGCAGGAACCTGGAGGC
The DNA here is from genome assembly GCF_049852395.1 of Peromyscus maniculatus bairdii. NCBI lineage: Eukaryota > Metazoa > Chordata > Mammalia > Rodentia > Cricetidae > Peromyscus > Peromyscus maniculatus. The sequence continues at coordinate 84,371,620 of NC_134852.1, read as the reverse complement.
AGGAATTGAAGCAGAGGCCATGGAAGAATGCTGCTTACTGTCTTGCTTCTCAGGCTCACACCTGGCTACCTTCCCTATACCTTGGAGGACCACTCGCCCAGGGGTAGAACTGCCTACAGTGGGCCGGGCCCTCTCACATCGATCATTGAGAAAATGCCCTACAGATGTCCTTCCAGGACACTGTAATGGAGGCACTTTCTCAAGTGGGGTTTCCTCTTCCCAGATGACCCTAGTGTGTTATAAGTTGACAAAACAAAACCTAACCAGCACACCATTTAAAGTTCAGATACATGAAGAATTTTGGATGACATCTTAATAGCATGCGTGGGAGTGGGCCATATAGTTCTCATTGGACAGAGCATTATTCAGGTTGGCAAAGCGTTTGTAGTGGGGGTTATTCTGCATGCTGCAGGATGTTTAATGGCATCCCTGGCTCCTACCCAGTAGACACAGGTCTCAACATCTCAGCTATGACAAAGGAAAATACCTCTGGAGAGCGCCAAAGTCACCTGGAGAGAAAAGGCTCCTCTTGGGAACCACCGGCCTACCCTCTATTCTAATCCCAGCTCTTCAGTTCTGAGTTGCATTCCCTTTGGCAGACGGCTGAAGCACCAATACTGTGTTGACGTATTCAAAGGAAATGAGCATCATTGTGTTTGCTTTTGGGGGTCGTTCTAAGCACATGGTTGCCAAACGCCAATAATTTCCCTCGATTCTCAGAAAACCAGAGTCTGCCTTTCCCGCCCCTCACCGACGTCTCCTGGCAGAGGAACCATTCCTGCCATTCAAACGAATCTTGATCTCACCCACATTCTATCCATAAGGGATTTGCTCAATTGAAGCTTATAGATGTGAAAAGCGACAGACTCTCCCCGTGGCTTGTACATAGTTCGGAGGTGCATTGGTTTCATACTTCAGTGGCTGAGCATTGTGTTCAAGGCATGTTGCTCCTGAGCTGCCCGCTGAACCCAGTGATGGAATACGGCTCTGTGCAAGTTGATCCAAGTGCTCCGTTGCTGGCCAACCTCATTCTTCCTTGTATACTGTTACAGTCTCCTTGTACTAGCAGATTAAAAATGTCTCTTTGAAACCACGCTCCGGCCTTTCTCCCTTCTCTTGTTGGCTCACAACAGTGCACAAACAGTTAATGGCATTTGGCTTGGCTGCATCCTCAGTCCCTGTAGACTGTACTGGAAGGATTGAATGAAACTGATAGTCCTAACGTTACATTGCTCAAATCCCCAAAGAAAGAATAGCTGGGCGGCTGGAAGGAATGACCCTGGAGCAAACAGCCGTCAAGGGCAGCGATTGGTTTATCTTTCATGGAAAGAGAGACGTAATGAATTCTAAATGAAGAGGAATGTGAGGGAGAGCACTCCAGGGTTCAGCCCAGACTGATACAGTGCCTCGGCACTTCGGAAGAAAGGACCCAGGGCCGTCTGGCCTGTGCCAGGCCCTGGGACAGTCTGTTGGGTAGGTCATGTTTGAGGAGGGCCCACCCACACTCATGTGTCTCTCAGTTGTAAGTCTTCAGAGAAGGAAGGACAGACAGTCCAGTTAAGACTGCTTGGAGGATGGTGTGCTATACAGGTGCGGGGCCTGAGGTAGGCCAGGCAACTTGTAGGGACCAATCTCACAGGACCTGGCCCCAGAGAACCATGGAGTCACCTTCTAGATCCCTGCACTGTTTCTGTTTCCCTTCTTCCGTGTATGATTTAGGGTCCTCTGAGTCCAGGCCTCAGGAGAGACTTACGGGAAAGTGAGTGTTCCAGTTCCATTTCTGTTGCTGTGATTAAATACCCTGGCCAAAATCAACTTAAGGGAAAAAGGGGTTAATTTGGCTCACAACTCTAGCTAGAACTCAGGCAGCAGCTTCTATCATATCCACAGTCAAGAGCAGAGAGAAACAAAGGAATATGAACACTTGCTTTCTTTCTAGCTTTCTGTTCAACCCACCCTCTTTACTCTTACATTGTCCAGGGCTTCAAACTAGGGAATGGTGTCACCACAATTACCAACCAAGAAAACCTGCCCCCTTGTCACACCCACAGGCCCATCTGGTCTAGATAATTCGTCAACTGAGACTCGTTTCCAAAGTGATTCTAGATTGTGTCAAGTTGAGCGTTAAAACTAACCAGTGAAGGAAGATATATTTTTGAAGAAAGACTTAAACTTTGGTGGGACACTTCACACTTGGCCCATGAACATTTTTAAGGCGTGTCCCACAGTAAGGAACTTCAGCTCACACAGACTCAGATTACTAGTCTTAAAAAAAAAGGAGGCAAAATATGGGAAATTGTATGGAAACTTCCTTAAAAACAGAGCTACCATATGACCCAACTATGTTACTCCTAGGCATGTACCTGAAGGACTCTACAGCCTCCTAGAGAGACTTTTGTATATACATAATTATTGCTGATCTATTCACAATATCGAGAAAATGGAGTCAGCCTAGATGTCCATAAGTAGATGAATGGATAATGACAATGTGGTATACACAAACAATGGAACTTACTCATTTGGGGATAAAAATGAAATCATGATACTTGTAGGGAAATGGGTGGATTTGGAAAGTATTATGTTTGTTCAAGGTCATCCAGACACAGAAAGCCAAAAATCGAATGTTCTCTCTCCTGTGTGGATCTTAGCTTATGATGTATGTGTGAGTGGATGCACATGTCTGCAGGTTATGAAAATGGAAAGGAAACCTAGGCAGAAGGTGTGAGGGGTAGCAGGACACATGTGGCATGCATGTGGAAAGGAGGTTGTGGGAGGAACTGGGGAGTAAGGGGGAAGTGATGTGCGGTGGCAGGGTGGTGGTGGTGGGGAATCAACAAAAAAATTTTGTTTGAAAATGACATAATTAAAATTAAAAAATCTCCAAATGGAGGCAAAAACAACACTTTCTATTAGAATTATGTCAAGAATATGTGTGAAATATGCCAGAGGCTAGCCCAATGTGTGCCTTGTGTTATCATTTATGAGGACAACAGGGGCCCAGGGTTTCTCAGCAGCTTGGATGTGATCACTGAGCCAGGACACAGCAGAGCAAGGACATAGACCTAGGTATGCTGATTCCAGAAGCCAACCATCCTCTTTCCTTCAGATTAGAGCAGGCAAATTTCAGGACACCATGAAAATGCAAATTCATATCTCAGAACCAAGTTCTCAGCCCCCATATTTCCACATGATTTTGCTAAGTCATCTACATATCCATGAGCTCAACTGGCCTTTCCAAGTGGGTGAGCAGATGCTATGATTCCCTAGGGGAATTTTTTTTTTTTAGTCCTTGAATTTGGGGAGTTTGTTTCCTTGCAGACTGAAATTGATTTCTGAACCAAGAGGAGCATGTCCCTAGCCATTAGGTTCATTTATGTGAAGTGAAGAGGGTAGACTAGTGTACTGGTAATTAACTATGTCGATCTGAATCTCTTAAACATCACATTCTGAAGCCAGAGCATGAATGCTGACCACCTGGCAAGAATTTCTTCTATGGATCCCTCAAATGCATGTACTGATACCCCCAGTGGTGAGGGACACAAGGTTCTCACCACAGCAAACTGATTCACAGATGAACAGTGCATTTGGTAGGCGGTGAATGTTAGGGAACTATGGCCTCCGAACCCTGTATCACTCATTCATTCTATTAAATGATGGGTCCATTTTTGGTGAAGGAAAGAACTGGGGAGAGTGAATGGTGAGGTAGGTTGAAAAACACTGCTCTGTCTCCAACAAGTCTTCAGTTGCATGGTGGGGTTCATGGAATCCAGCCACGACCTTTGTGTCTGTTGCCAGAGGCTTCATGTCGGGAAATGACGTGACTCGTCTGTTAATAGTGTGGGAGGGAGGCGGGATCTGGTGTGTGTGTCCAGGCTTGTGGCTAGGCAGAAGAGTAACTTGGAAGAAAGAAAGACAACTTGGTAGATCCACCTCTGTCCGGGGGGCAGAGACTGGGTTCGGCTATTGGAGGACTGTGTGGCTTTGCTCCACAGCGTCCCTTATTGGAGCCTCAGCATCCACATCTGCATCTGTCTCTCAGGACTGCAGAAAGAATGAGTGAGATGAGACTCATTAAGGGAATGGATGGGGATGTGTGCAGCTGTAATCCAGTGTTCTTAGATGATGATTCCAGTAGCTCAGGATGAAGTCAGACACACGATAGTGTCAGGCCCCCCGATTTCCCACAGACCCATGTACACAGCCCTTCCTGGTGGTTACTTCCTTGGTCCTGCAGAAAGGGGCAAATAGAAGTTTGGGAAATGGTCTCTCCAGATTGAGGGAGCCAGTTCTTTCAGGTTCTTTGTTCTCCTAGCACTGGCTATTTGCTCTGACTTAGTGACAGTTATTCACTAACACTTTTCTTGCTAGTTACATGGCACCCTGTGAATCATTAGCTGCAAGGGTTGTGTTGTTGAGCGCTAAAGATGCCCAGTCATTGTTCTTAGGACTCTGCCTGTCATGAGGGTCTAAGTCTGCAATTTCAGTGAGCAAAGATATTCCATCCTACAGGAGCAGTACAATAACACTGACCAATGAAGTAAGTATTCCTTCACGTGGACGAATGTGCACCTGGAAACATCTTGTGTGTAACACCAATTTGTTTGCATCCAGACACTGGCCTGAGCCACTCTGATGGATCTGCCTCCCTCCAACTGGTGATGTTCATCCTGACCAGGAACAACTGGGAAGAGGTGAAAGGAGGCTTATAGAAGAGGTGTTATGACGAGGAACTGGTTCGTCAGATTATCACAGCTGGGCAGTCCCACTCTCTGATATCTGGATAACTAGGGAGGTCAATGACACAATTCCATCCAAGTCAGAAGGCCAGAGAACCAGGGGAGGAGTTGGTGCACACTGCACATTCTCATGTTGAGGCAAGAGAGTAGGGTGAGGGGTGGCATCTGGAAAGCCTAAAGCAGAAGCTGCAGAATGGTAAGCTGAGGTAGGCACTGGCAATCACCAGTTCATGCTATTGCCAGGGATAGAGGGGCACACCAGAGTAGCCAAAAGGAATGTATGGGTTGTTATAATACTAAAATACATGCTTCGGAGTAGAGATTTAAGGTACCAAGGAGACATGGAATGATGCACAAAGTAGTAGGTAGCATTTCATGTAGCAGATCATATGCAGAAAAACCTACTCAAATGAAACAAAAAGCTCTCATTAGGGGTGTAGGGACCTTAGAGCCCACCCCTACTCTATCTAGGCTCCCACAAAGAAGCAAGCAAGCAAGCCAGTGAGATTGGTGGATTCTTCTTTGTGTTTTCCTCCCAATCATCCCTTGATGGATTGGATGGGACCTGCCAATACTGGATGAAGATGGATTGTCCTTGCCTAGTTCACTTATTTAAATTCAAATCTCACCCTGAATATAGTCACAGACACACCTGGAAATAACCTTAAATCAGGGCACACCATGGCCAGTTCAACTGACAATAACACCAGCCACTATAATATTTCAGAGTTCACATTCCTTTTGGTTTTCAGCGTGTGTAAGAATCACTTGGAGGGACTGGAGATCTGGCTCAGCAGTTCAGAGCACTGGCTGTTTTTCCAGAAAACCCAAATTTGATTTCCAACACCCCTAAAGCAGCTCATAACCATCTGTAACTCCAGTTCCAGGGGCTCCAATACCTTCTTTTGGCCCCCACAGGCAGTAGACATGTATATGGTACCACAGACATGCATGCAGGAAAACACTCATACACATAAAAATGCATTAAAAATATATGAATATAGCTGGGCAGTGGTGGCACACGCCTTTAATCCCAGCACTCGGGAGGCAGAGCCAGGTGGATCTATGTGAGTTTGAGGCCAGCCTGGTCTACAGAGTGAGACCCAGGAAAGGTGCAAAGCTACACAGAGAAACCCTGTCTTGAAAAACCAAATTTTATATATATATATGAATATAAATTATATATATGAATATATATATATATATGAATATAAATCATTTGGATAGAATGTTCCAGAAATAAGTGCAAGATCCTAGATACAGGAGCGCTAGACAGAACAGTCTGGCTTCAGAATTTGATTTTTAGAAGATTCAGCTTCACATGGTTAATTATCAGTAGTCTAGCCCACCTCTTCATTTCACACAAGGAAAGCTAATGGCTAGGGACATGCTCCTCTAGGTTCAGAGATCAGTTTTAGTCAGCAACAAAGCAAAAGTCTCCAACTCAGGAACGAAAAGAATTCCAGTCAAGGCACGTGGAAACGGTCCCAAGCTTTTCATTTGAGCATTTCCGGCCGTTGGCAAGGGAATTCATTAACTAATACCACACAGCTGGCACAGGAAGGCACTGACTGGTCCGAGTTACCTGGCCGCTTATGCAATTCCTCCTAGTAAGTTTTCTGTTTTGTTTAGAGTCGTTGAGGTGAGGAGAACGGACTCCACTGAAGTCAGTGCTGTCTCTCAGTGAGTGGTTGATTCGCACATAACTCCCAAAGTTCATGCTTCCTGTGTTCACAAGCTTATACTTTTCATTTTCCTTCATTGAGGAGGGTTCATGGCTAGCCCCTCCCCACACCGGGCTCTGGCCCAGCTTCTCAGAGTCGCTGTGGGGATTCCTTCATTGCCCTGTGTGTTCGATTTTAGTCTGAATTGTGCCTAGCAGACAGACACTTAGCCTATCCCGGTGAGACGGTACTGTGGTAGCTGGCTCACTCAGTGTAGCCAAAAGCAGTGTAACTTCCTGGGGAAGAGGAGTTGTTAGTTAACTGCCTGGGAATACCTACTCCCTGGTGTAGCCAGGTTCACCTACCCTCGGCACCTTTCTTACATCTTCAATGGAAAACCAAAAAGGTCCGTTGCTCTGAACGGTGAATTCGGATGACTGCCTTATTATTAGCACACACCGCCTTCGCAGGCAAACGATTTGCACTGTGATTAAATGCAAATGATGTTGAAGGATGATTAGCCCACGTGGTGTGTGAGCACCGGGTTTAATCAGCAGCGGTATTCATCCGATTTTCTCTCGGCTTCACGCTGGGCACCTGATCAGTCAGGCTGCCTTGCTGCGGGAGGCCTGGACTTCAACCCTCACACGGGTTTTAGGTGGGAAGAAAATAAGCATTCATAGTTTGAGGATGCTTGTCAAGTTTTATTTTTAACTGATATACGGAGACAAAATCAGCCGTATGAATGAGGTTGCGATACATGTACATATTGTATAATGTTAAAAACAGGTTAAGCTTATGTAGCTTAAATGCAACATTTCTTTATGGCAGAAGTTCTTAAAATATTTCTCTGCTTCTTGGAATATTACTGATTATCACTAGTTAGTACCACAGTGGTGAGCTCACTCACCACTCACCAATGGCACCTCAGGGGCTTCTTGTTCTTGTCTATCTGTAACTTGGTGTTTCTTCATCCCCCTTCCTCCCATACTGTTCTCAGCCTCTAGTTACCGCCATTCTATGTGATCAACTTCATTAGACTGGGCATAGGAGTGAGATCTCATGGAACCCCCTTTCTGCGGCTGTCTTATTCCATCTCACACAATCATGCCCATCCCTGTCCTTGTTGCTGCAAATGATAGGAATTCATTCATTTGTTACATGGTTTAATAGTAGTTCACTGTGGACATGTACCGTATTTTCTTCATCCATTCATCAGCTGATGGCCATGTGGGTTATTTCAACCTCTTGACTTGTGAGTCTTTAACTTGAGGGTTCAGGATTCAAACAAACAAACAAACAAAAACTTAAGGTAAAGAGAACTGTGTTTGTGCTTAAAGACTGCATAACCATTTCCCAGCAGTAAGGGAAGAACGCTTTTTCCTGAAAATGACATTACGGATAGGGCTGTGGCATTTGTAAGCATAGTGGACATGGGTGGCCTGGTTTTGTGTGAGTTCACAGCTTAGCAACCAAGTCAAGTGTTTAGATTTATCTGGTACATCCAGCATGGCTCCAGGGGCAGACCTGACTCGAGAGGTAAGGGAATGAAGAAAAGACAAACACAGACAGAGACAAATCTGGGACTGGGCAGTCTGGGCTCTCACATGGAGAAGCCACAGCACCCCAGAAGCTCAGTGTTCGTTATATCCAGTTGAACAGAGAGGCAGGTCATTGTGTGCAGCTGGACAAGGAGGTGGGATTATTACAAACAGATAAACAAGTGGGCAGGTTTATGGTATACCTCAGAATCTAGGAGGCAGATTTGTCTCTGGAGGGGAACAGCTTCAGGCCATAAATATCCAGGGTGGAGCAGGCTATCTTGAACATATTCTGCATACACTGTTAACACTCGAACTTGGTCCCCAAGGAAGGCTTTGCTGTGATCGCTTACTTACCCCAGGGGGAGGTCTTTGCCTTTTCTCCATGGCTCAGAGGCATTTTTGGCCCTTGATATGACCAGCTCTTGTTGACAGCCCTCATTCACTCAGGACTTTACTCACTCAGGGTTTTCTCTGCCCCCTAAGTCCATCTATTGTATAAGATTCTTTCTTAACATTAACAGCGCTAGCTAGCTCTGCAAAACCTCATGGGTTAGGTGCTATCTGGGATGTCTTGCCTGTATTGTGACAAGCTTTCTCATCAGACTTTCTTGGACTTCTAGCCCACAAATAATGAAACAGAGACTTATTATTAATTATGAAAGCTTGGGCTTAGCTTAGACTTTTTGCTAACTAGTTCATATAAGTTAATTAACCTGTTTCTATTCATTTACATCCTATCATGTGGCTCAGACATACAGTACAAAGCAGAGGTACTTTGTACTGTATGTCCGACTTCTTTAGAGTCTTATTGGCATCTCTCTGGCATAATTTGCACACCCAGATTCCTTCCACTCTTCCTCTCTCTCCCCGGAAATCCCACCCACTTCTCCTGCCTAGCTATTGGCCATTCAGTTCTTTATTACACCAATCAGAAGGTGCCTTAGGCAGAGACACATCTTTACAGTGTGCACAAATACTCTGCAACAGTAGTTTGTGAAGATATCAAACCATATCCTGCTTCAAGGTACTCCATATTTGCATAGCGGTATGCTTCTACTGTAAGTCCTTACTGACTTTAAACAATGTAAGCCCCTCAACATGGGTCACATGAGAAAAGGGACACCTAACACTGGACTGCAGTGGCATTCACTGGCCCATCATCTGGCCATATCTCATATGCTTCTTGGGATATATAGATGATGAGCTTCCAACTCAGTCCCCAAGACTTCAGCTGAGTGAGGTCCCCCAGCCTGACTTGGCTCCCTCATACTGAACCTCCTTCAGTTCAGACCCATTGCACCTTGAATCAGCTCTGTGCTTTGGCAGCCAAGAACGTTCAGTGATTGGGTTTGACACATGAACACTCTAGCTAGCCCCCTGCAACGACTCTCTTTGCCCCTGTCTCACGCTTCTGTCCCTGCTTTCACTAGGTTCCTTTGAACTTTGCATCCCGTTTAACTGTCTCTTGGCCATTCTGTAATTTTTATATCCTTGTTTGATGAGACTTGATCTTAAAGCATGAAGATTGGAATGGAATAAAAGAATCTGTTTGCCAATGGTGAGTAGTGCCAAGGGAAATCAATAATATTTGATGACTTAGACCTGGGGAAATCCAAAGTGCTTGTAAGTTTATTATCCAGTAAACAGTTAGCGTGGAAAGATGCAAGTGTTACTATTGGTATTAATTACTTTTCTTCCTGCCTTGACCAAATACCTACTAAGGAGCGACCTCACGGAGGGAGGATTTGTTTTGGCTGGTGACATTAGGACATAGTCTAACAGGGTTGGGGAGGTACGGTGACAGGTGTGGGGTTGGGTTGGGTTGGCAGGAGCAGGAGGCTGCTCGCTCACTTCTCTATGGATCAGGCAGTGGAGGGGGCAGGAAGCAGGGCTGAGCCTGCAGCCCAGCTCATGACCTCTGGCTCCAGCTGGGATCCATCTCTCAAAGGTTCTACAGTCACCTGTAACAGTGCTACCAGGTAGGGACCACGTACGTATTCTCAAACACACGAGCCTGCAGGGCGGGGGCATATCACATGCAAACTAGAATATCACTCGTGGCATTGACGCAGCTTGCACTGTGTGTTTACTACGTGACCTTCCTGTGATCTGGTACTATATGGACAGAAAGAACTGTGCGGCCTGATACTCTAGACAGTTGCCAGACACAGAGTTAAAGTCGGCTCTCTGAAGCCCATGTGATGTTTTCAGACTGAAAAGATCTCTGCCGATGAAACATGAGACTTCTGTCTGTGGACAAACTCTTCATCCCACTGTCCTCAGATGGAGGGATGAGGGATTAAAAGAAAACAAAACCCCTCTAATATCAGTATTTCAAAAACGGGGCATATTCTGGCAAACCTTTTGATGAAATCCCTAACAGTCTTTGAGGCTACTGGCTGAAGAATTGTGAGCAGTCTTGAGTGGGAAACCTCGCTCCCTATTGACCACATCATCTTTTCTTCTTGAAAAGACAATTCTGGTGGCTTCACAATGAAACCAATGCCTACTGGTGTCAGTGGCAGATGATGAAAAGGGAGTCATTCATAAAAAGTGGGAACTGGAATGTCAGCTTGTGCTCCAGAGCATCTGGGGTTCAATTCCCTTCCTCCCAAGGCTAGGGGCTCTAGTTTCCTCTCCAGGATATCAACAGCAGGAGGTGATGGGTTACCATGGAGAGTAGACTTTTAAAATGTGCTTGCCCCAATGGCTCTGTTTAGCTAACTGGTTCCTTTTAGACATGGGCAATAAAGAGGAAATAATAGCTGGGATGATCTTGTGTTGACTTGAGCAGGGAAAGATAGACTTTTTATTTCTTTAGTGTTTGTGTGCGTGTGTGCCTGAGAGAGAGAGAGAGAGAGAGAGAGAGAGAGAGAGAGAGAGAGAGAGAGAGAGAGAGAGAAAGAGAGATTGAGAGAGATCACTATGACTGTTATTTATTCCAGAGACTTTGGACACTGATGCCCACCCACATGAAGCAAGGAATTTTAGATCAGTTCATTTTCCTGAATCACAAAACATATATCCCAACAGAGCGTGAGAATCTCAGTATTGTATGGATCCTCTGTAGGATCCCCTTAAGCCTGTTTGCATTTAGTGATTGAGTTGGGCTCAGGCTAAATGGGTCCTGCTATCCTTACAACAGTAAATAGTATAGGTTTTCTGAAGTTAGAAACATACATACATTGCAAGCCAAACCAGTCGCTGTGAGGGCAGCCCTGTGTATCCACAGAACTCAGAGAAGACTCACAAGTTGTCTTCCTGATGGTTTTCTAAAGGAGGTGTGAAACACTTGCACAGATAAAGCCAAATCTTCCCCTTCCTCCAACTGATCCGTCACCTGAACTTGAACCTTCACTGAAGTACTTGAAAGCTTTGATGAAAACATCTTTCCCCGTCTCAAAATAGAAATGCAAATTTTTGAAAGCCCTGACGGTTTTTAAATGAAAATTTCTGGAATGTCAAAGTGAATTATCACTGTTGGAGGCATCTGTACGCTTATATAGCAATGTGAAGTTTCCCCGGCTCTCTTAGAAGCCAAAAATCTCTTTAAAATTAGACTTGTACTCATGGTTATTGGTTTAGCATAGAGAAAACACTTTGAATCTCTGGAAAGAGCCTTTGAAATTTCAAAGTGTTCTCCTTATGGCCTATATACAAGAACACTCTGCACTTAGGGGCATGTTTGTGTTCCTTTATACCGCTCTCATCCTGATTTTAAAAATAAATCAGAAAAAGTAAATTAGCACCTATGATTTCCTTAACACCTGGGACTTCACAATTTTGTGAACACTTTATATTTTACTTTAGGATTTATTTTGAGTGGGAAACAGTCTTTTTGTCTTATAAAGGAGCTTGATTAAGATAAACTAGCTCTGGTCACTTGAACAGTACCTTGTGGGAACTGGGGATGCAGTTCAGTTGGTACACTTCTTGCCTAATATGCACAAAGCCCTGGGTTTGAGCCCCAGGACCACATAAAACCAAACATGGTGGTGCATACCAGTAATTGCAGTGTAAATGCTGTCTGAAAAAACGAACCAACCAACACACAACAAAATAAAACGAAGACAGAACAAATTCCATTTTGAGGAACGAAGGATGGCGTATATGGAGTGTTAGTCGTCGGTAGTGTTTTCTTTTGCCTTTTATTATTTGCTAAATAAAAATTACCAAAGGCTGTTGTTTTGGATCAAGCTCCTGTACAGGCTAAAAATTGAAATGGAGTCACTCCCGCTTTAGACAACAAAGTGAAATCAAACTCTTTGACCTTGCAAGGAGTCAGGATTTGGGGGGTAAGAGCCAAATTTTCCACGTAGGTCAGCTTCAGTTGACATTAAGTTCTCTTCTTCTGTGTCACCCACAGATGTAACTGAAAATAACTGAACAGTAACACATTAAAGAATTGCTCTGTCTCTCTGTGGTTAATTACTTTGAAAGAACTAATCTGCTCTTTTCCCTTTTGGTTTGTTCAATTTCACTTTCTTCTGAACATTTCTGTCTGTGAAGCCAACCTCTTCTGAGAAATCATCAGTTTTGTACAGCTTCCCTGAGAAAACACACCCCAAATCGCCCATATTGTGCACAGTGTATGGTTCGTACTGGCCTGCCATTATGGTCCTCAAGCCCATTCCATGGGTCCAACAGACAAGCACCTGGCAGATCCCAGCTTCATAGTCATTTGGTTTCTCAACCTGTGCTTCCTTATTAGCAAATTTCACTAATGTTAGAATGGAAAAAACTCCAGGTCAAGAATAGATTCTCTGGCCTGTGTGAAGACCCCACTGACAGTCCAGGGGTGCTGGATTATTCACTTGGCCAGAGGACCACCCTTAGGAGGACAGGCTTGCCGTAAGCCATGCTAAAGAGATGGTGGAATAATGAACCCTTTAATGAGATACTGTACTTTTCCATCTCCAAATCTCCACCCCCTAGTGCAGTAGCTTACCAGGCTGTAGCCATGTAGCTTTGTAAGTCTATCTACTATTATGGGTTATTCAGAAAAGCACAGTCTCTTCTCCTTTCCTCCTGTCTCTTCATTTTTTTTTATAAAGATTTACTTCATTTTACCTTATGTGTAGGAGTGTTTTACCTGCCTCTATGGACCTGCACTACATACATGGAGCAGCCACAGAGGCCAGAAGAGGCTATCAGTTCCTCTAGAGCTGGAGTTGTAGGTCGTTATGAGCCACCATGGGGGCGCTGGGAACCAAACCCAGGCCTTTTTGAAGGACCAGCCACTTCTCTTAACCACGAGTCACCTGGGCAGTCTCCCAGCCATGTCTTTTTAAAGCATACTTCCTTTTACACTTTGCGTCTCCCCAGGTGGACTTCCATATTCTTCCTCAAAAGTTTCCTTCGCTGCCATGTGGCTGCTTTTGGCCAGGTGCCTGACTTCTACGCCTGCTTACATGGCATTTTCCCTCCTTCCTTTCCCAATCTCAGCTGTTGAGATTTACATCTTGCCTATCTTGGAGGTTTCTCTTTAGACTCTGATAAAATTGGTTTTGAGCTTCTGTTTGAGTCCATTGTTAATTTATTATTATTACTATTATTATCATCATCATCAACATTATTATTATTACTGAGACTAAGATCTCCAAGAGGGGACTCCAATTTCCACTCCCTCGCCAGGAGAGAGTGTCATGCCTGTCAGAAAATAGATGAGGTAACAGTTACATGTATAGTCAATGGATGTCTTGCAATGGTCTCCATTCCCTTGGCTGGATCTACGGAGGCTGGGCTGGCCACACTGGGATGACGAGGGGAGCTTGCTTCCCCATTCACTGTCGGCTGCTGCTGCTGGGAGCGAGAGTGCGAATGGTAGCCTGGTAAAACCCTTTGCTCTCCCCTCTCAAAGCCACATATACTGCTCCTCTTTGACTAATAATTCTATCCCTAGCCTTGGCTGGTCCCCTTCTGACTGGTGATGGCTCACCCCCTTTGTTGACATTGCCTTAGGTGAGATCTTGGAGTGCGCATTCTCTTTCTGGTTTTATGGGCTGGGTAGTCTAATGTATGTCTCATTTATTTACCCCAGTTAGAAAAGCATTCCTCTTTGGTTGGGTGTGTGTAATAATAATCAAGCCCTCTGGCTGCTTTTAAGCTCTCAAGCTTAGAGAGTCAATCTTAATAAAGCAGGGACAATAGGAGCATCGGCGGGGCGGCCAGTGGTGATGTTCCGCTGGTGGGCTGGGCCTTTGCAGGGCTATTATCCACTTAGGAATGAAGTCTTTTATTTACTTTTTAAAAAATGAGTTAAATCTAAAGAAGTTGGTTGTTTCTACAATGAACCAATTTGTTTATAGGGTTTTTTTTTTTTTAGCATTATAGTAATTTTACTATGAGTAATTACTAAGAGTAATGTCTTACTCTTACTAAGACAATTTCAAATTGCTACACTCAAGTACTGTTACCGATTGAAGCATGCCCCTCTCCCCCCCAAATATGATGGAGTTCTATCTTCAGGTACCTTAGAAGGGGTCTCTATTTGGATATGGTGACCTTACAGAGGTAAAGATGAAGTGATTAACAGCATGGTTCTAGCCTACTCTGCTGGTGTCTTTATAAAAAGTAGAAATCTGAACAGTGGGAAGATGATGTGAAGATTCCAACAAGAGAGTTCTGGACCAGAACCCAGCCTTACGGTCTCAGAAAAAGTCAGTCCTTCCCTTATCTTTATTTTGGATCCTGCCCTCTGGTACTGTGAGACAATACATTTCTGTTGTTTAAGACATCCGGTGTGTGGTACTTTGTTATGGCGGACCTAAGGAAGAAATACAAAGACCTAGGGAGATCTTTTGATCACAAGACCCAAGGAAGGTTGTGGATGATGAACCTTGAGCGTGCTGGTCTAGGTTAAGGAGATAGATAGGCAAAGCATCCCTGAAAACAGTACTTGAGTGATAGGATCTCCAGAGAAGGCCAGTGAGCCAGAACCACCCCAGCAAGGCTGCTACTGTGAATAAAGGCGACATAATCCCCTTTTCACCTGGTTGCCGAGTAGGATGGGTATTTTGTGAATTGCTCCATCACTACCCGTGGGTTTGCCGAGCCTGGGGCCATGTAAACAAGTCCACTCCCTGTCCTACGTGTCATGGGAGTTTAATTCTTCTTCACAGTCAAATGGAAAATAACAGTTGTACAGGCATTTTGAATTCCCCCTCACCCCACTGGGGTGTCGGGCTAGCTTCCTTCTTATCTTGGAAATAAAGAGGAGGAACCAGATTCACAATGAAAACCCTACAGCCTGGCCTTTCTCCTTCAGCAAACATTTCCCAAGAACCTTCTCTGTTCCGGGCTGGGCTGGTTAGGTGCTGCAGCTGATGCGTGGCTGCCGAAACACACAACCCTTTAGAGTTATTGTTTAAGGAGCAAGCTTAGGCCTGTGCTGCTAAGTCAAGATGCTCACATTCACAGAGCAGGGAAAGATAATGTTTCAGTAACTTAAGTGGCAGCAGCAGGCTGCAGGGACGACCGTAAATTCAGGGAATGGGAGAGACTTGGGGCTCTGAAAAGACAAAGTCCTCCTGCACCCCCCAAATGCCTACTGCTAGTTTTGTGTTAGCCCCAGCTCTTCTGCCCACACATTGATATTGTTAGCTGTTCTGAGCTTTGATTAGCAACGACTTCGTTATTCTTGCTAATTCTTCCTAAGCCTTAGCCCCAAGCCTGGAGGGGAGCAAATCCTTCTTCCGTGTTTTTCATTTGAAAAGTAAAGTTCCCCCATTTGTTCCTAGATTGTTCTTTCTTCCTAACACGAAGAAAATTAATGTTTGGAAGTGTTTTTCCGCTCAGCAGCTATTTATCTTGAAACAAAGGCCAACTTTTCAGAACGTGTTGCAATATGTATACTTGCAGGCATGGAGAATGGAGCCCTGAAGAATCTTGTAGATACTTGTATGGTTCATGAAATCCCGATAGTATTACCTCACACTCTAAGAGAGCCTGAAGGAGCCAAGTCTCAGTGGAGAGCCTAGCAGGTAGGGATGCAAGTGTGCAACATTAGCTTCTACAGAGAGGTCTTCTATCCTGATGAGAGCCATCGAGGGATGCTCAGAAGTCACCAGGAGACCTTGGGAAGGTGTCAGCAGTTGAATCCACCCTCCTCCTTAGGCCTTGTTTTCCCCTGGACTGCTGTTTCCCGAGGCTGCTGTCTTCCCCACTCTGCTGTGCCCTGCCTCACCTCACCCTTCTCTTCTCTCCTCCCATCTTGCATTTTCCAGCAACACACCATGGCAGTCTTAAGGACTGGCTTAATTTAGCCCTTTTGCTGAAGAACTCCAGACTCCTAATCTTAACTTTATATTTGGAAATTAGAGAATTACAGAGTGTCAGACTGGATGGAACCTCAGACTGATGAGTTAAACTTTCGTATGAGGACAGCAGTTCACTACTCACTTGATATATGAAACTGATCTGTAAAGACAATGGAAACCAAAGAACTGCTAGACAGGAAAAAGGGCACAGTCAAGTTTAACTACGTTCACTAGCCATAGGTGGTCTGTACATACATCCAGCCCTGAACTAGGCATGGATATAACTAAGTCTCTATTCCTGTCGCCAAGGCCCTGCCTATTTAGCAGGGAAGAAGAATGTTCAAGTAATCAAAATATAATGTAGCAGACATCATAGAGTTTACCCAAGATGTAAAGGGGTCCCCCATGGGTAAAGGGGAGCTGCAAACAGGGAAGAATTAAGGAAAGAGCTGGTGTTGACACTATGACACATGAGCCAGCAGTTCTTGGCAAATTGAGAGAGATGGTTCAGGTAGGGAAGAGCAAAGGCCAGTACTTCTGGTTCCAGTAAATGTTAACATGTCCAGCCAAGGGGAAAGGGAGCAGGGAGGGAGAGAGAGAGAGAGTCTGTATGGTGGGCATGAGGGATTTATGGAGGCAGGACAGGAAATATGCACCTGATAGATCAAAGGTAGCCTTGTGTGGAGGCTGGAGTTCCTACACACAATGGGCAGGAATTAGGGAGCCCTAAGGTCAAGTTTGTGTATTAGAAAGATTCTGCTGGAGGAGGACGGGAACTTGCTGAGCTTGGAGACAAGAACAAAGCTGGAGAAGTTCACTTTCGCCCCAGAGACCCAGGTGTGAGAGAGGTGACCTCTCTGGCTCAGCAACTCTGATGGCAGGGGTGTCTTGTAACCTCCCCTGCTGCTGTGACAGTCCCTGGGGGTGCACCCTGCTTGTTTCAAGATTACCTGAACCAAGTGTTCACTAAGCCAGCCTCCTTTGCTCACCGGGTATCTGTCCAGCTTCCACCCTCAGAGGAAACAGGTTAGTTATTGGAATTGTCTCTGACTCCGAGGATACAGTTTCTAATGAGATACTGCAACATCTAATTTTAGATATAAAGGGGTTCACAGGCTTGCAGGCAGGGGTAGAACACATAAATGAACCTCCCACATTAGATGGCAGGGAACAATGAAGGCATGGGCCAAAAATAAACACACAAAAAAGCGCTTTGCAATTTATAATTGAGGGACCCTTGAAACCCGAAAGAAGGGTTATTTTAACAAGCTTGATGTCCAAGAGAACTTTAGGTCAAGGCTTAAGCTGTCTAAAGGAGGTCAAATATGCTCCAGTTGGCTTTACAGAAGATCTCTGAACCCCAGCGATGCCCTGGGCTCTGTTCTCACTCTCTGCTGCAGACACCCAGACTGATCATAGCCACTCTCTCTGCTTGGAGCTACTCTTGAATCCTCACTCGCTGCTCGCCACATAGCCTCAGTTTGTTTAGGAAGAAGATAGAAAGTCCAGCTTAGTGGTTCCCTGTGTTCTCCAGTGCAGCACCTGCTGGCAATTCAGGTTTCCAGATGGTTTGACTTACCAGGATATAAGTAGGTCACCTGACTGGCCCAAGCCCACACAGTGAGCAATGGGTTCAGCCAAAACATAATCCCAACATTGTTATTATTATTACTTTAAGTTGCAGAGTTTCCAGGATACTAATCGTATTCACCGAAGATTTGTACAAGGATCCTGGATGCAAGAGCTTTACATCTGGCTCAGAGAATCTGTCTGAATTTCCCTAGTAGGGAAGGGAAATAGGGAGACCTGTCCCACCTCTGGTGGAAGGGCCACTTTGCAGGTGACTTGAAGCTTCCCAGTTGGAGACCTTCCAGTGCAGCTTGATTTGGGGTTAGGATCTTTTTGGAGGTGTGACTTTGTCCAGTTAAATGATCACCTCTCCTCCCATCCCATCTCTCATCTCCACTCCCCTTGTCACAGAACAATTTCAAACCCATAAACAAACTATTTCAATGTTAGGTGGTTTCTGGATAGACAAGTACCATTATGGATGAAATCTTGGGGGCTTGTGTGAGGTTGAGGTCAGCAAACACATAGAAAATTAAGAAGGATATTCTTATTTGTGATTCTACCTTCAGGTGAATCATTTCAAGAGAACACATTCATATTTGGTTCTTTAAACCTTTGATTTTGCATGTCTCAAAGCCATAGACCCATATCTTCAAATGAAGAGTAATGTAGGAATGAACCACATCTTGCTTTCACAAAAGCTTGGTTGGATCCAAAGCCATCTACTCTGCCTCCTCCACCATCCCCTTTTGTGGGGGCCTCTGCAGGTGTGACGGTTGGCATTGAAATAATCTGCTAAGAGGTGAAGGTGAAAACTCTGTTCAGCTTGACTTAGTCAGACTAGATCAAACTTTGGAAGTCTGATGCTGGACAGTTTATTGTCAGCATGTTTAAACACAGTACATTTTATAAAAAAGCTTCCAGACAGAAACCATTTCAATTCCAGGTGCACAAAAAGCTTAAGATGTGACTACACAGAAAATCCTTTGCAAAGTACATGTGACCATGAAGGTGGGTTCTGTAGTTAAAAGGGCTAGAATCTAGTGTGCTCTCTGACTGAGATAGTATAGAAGTCAGCAGGCTATAAAGTATGTGTGACATCTCCCCCAAGGATGGGTTCTATTAACTGAAAGCTAAAGATGAATGTCTAGGGAGGGAGAGTCCAGAATAAACATTCTGGGGACTTGGGTGAGGGTTTCCTCTACAAAAGGTCATCAAAAGGTTGTTAAAAGGTCACCAGGTCCTCCACAACACCCATTTCCAGATTTCTGGGTGGAATTCGGGTATTTTATGTCCTTCATTGAGGAGACGCCCCTGAGTATTCAACATCCTGGGTTCCCTAGTGCTTCTCTTGTGAATACAAGGACCCTTGTACCTCCAAAACCCTTTGTAACTCAGGGTACGTGAGCAGGTGTCATTAGTGTTCTCATCTGCTGTTTGGACACAGTGATGTGGACCTTATGGGGTGACAGTGAAGTAAAGAAATGATGAATAGTCTGTGACTTGCACATTGAACAGTCACTTAGAGTTTCGTTTCAAAATTCATTCTGATGAGTTCTGATTGAACCATCTTTATGGTGCTGTTGTTTGTTTGGTCAATACGGTTTCAAGGATTCTCACTCATGTTTTCCCACTCTCTGATTTCATTCCAGACTCCATTATTCTTCCCCCTTGATATTTAGGTATGCTCCATTCTTCCCTTTTACCTTGCCTTTCTACATTTCCTCCTCCAAGCCTCTTCAGCCACCTACATAGTTTCTTCCTGTTGTTTTGTTTTATTGTGAACAGTTTCTTAAAACAAAACAAAACAGACAGCAGCTCTATCTGTACTTGACAAGCAGAAAGCAAACAGCATTGGTGAATGGGTGTACCAGTCTATTGAAATTCCACAGAGCAAGAATGGACTAGCACAGCCACTCAGAGTGGAGACTTCGCAGTGTGCTAACTGAAAGAAGGCAGACAGAAAACAATACACTGGAGGCTGGGGAGATGGCTCAGAGGTTAAATCTCTTGTCATCCAAGCGTAAGAACTGGAGTTACAAGCCGCAGAATCCTTGCAAATGCTGGGTGGGTGTCCAACCCCTCTGTAATTCTATCCTTGGAAGGCAGAGTCAGAGGGTTCCCAGAACTAGGATAGCAAGACAGTGTCTTAGTTATGTTTTAATTGCGGTGATAAAACACTGTGACCCAAAGCAACTTGGGGAGGAAAGGGTTTATTTCATCTTACATGTCTAGGTAAGAGTTCATCATTGAGAGAAGTAGGGGCAGGAAGTAAAGCAGGGCAGGAACCTGGAGGCAGGAACTGTAGTAGACGCCAAGGCTGCTTACTGACTTGCTCCCCATGGTTTACTCAGCCTGTATGTGACTCAGGACTACATGGGGTAGGTACCACAGTGGTCTGGGCATCCCATATCAATCATTGGTCAATATCCCCACATACTTGCCTATAGGAAATTTGATTGAAATATATTCTCAACTCAGGCTCTTCTTCCCAGATGACTCTAGTTTGTGTCAAGTTGACAGAAAATGACCAGAAAAACTAGCCCCACCAAGCTCTGGATTACATTGAGGGACCCTGCCTAAATGAATAAAGTGGAAGAGCCATCTTGGGAGACTCCCAATATTGACCCCAGGCCTCCATAGACATGTGCATTCCACAAACCCTTGATCATGGGTACACACATACGTAGACACCATGCACAGACACATGAAAACAAAATCACTGAAAATTAAAGACATTATGTATTAACAGAAACACCTTTATACTTTGGGAAATAAAAATCCAACCACTTATTGATTGATATCGTCTAATGCCCAGTCTATAGTTAATGTCTTTTTAGGGGTATTGCTTGTGTTAGTTTTTTATTTTAAGAGAAGAAAAGTCTCACTATAGAGTCTAAGGCTAGTCCCCACTTCCAAATCCTCCTGTTTCAGTATCAGGTATGAGGATTCCTGGACCGAACACTATACTGAGTCTTAACATCTCTGATTAAAAATAAGAGATTTAAAAAGAGAGAGATTATAGTTTAATTACAACAAGTTTCCCTTCCCTTTTCTCCCTCCAAACCCTCCAATACACTTCTCCCCACTCTCCTTCAAATGCATGGCTTCTTTTCCCACTAATTGTTATTGTACACACATATGTATACATATACACATATATATTCCCGAGTGTGGTCTGTTCAATCCATGTAATAGTACCTGTATGTATGTTTTCAGGGCTATCATTTGGCACTAGACAACCAATTGGTGTGCTCTTCCTTGGAGAGTGACACCTCTCCCACCCCCAGCTTGCTTCAGTTGCCTGTAGTTCTCTGTGTTGGGTTGAGGCCTTGTGGGCTTTTCTCCTTCCAGTTTGACATGCTCACTGGGTGTCATCCTTGTTCAGCTCATGTTTGGGAGGTCATGTTGGTGAGACTTTACAGGCGTAGCTTCTGATAATACTAGGAGACACAATCTCACAGCAAACTCCCTGATCCTCTGCCTCTTACAATCTTCCTGGCCCCTCTTCCACCGTGTTACCTGAACCTTAGGTGGAGTGTTTTGTGGATGTATCCAGTGGGGTTAAATCCACAACTCTGCATGTTGATTGGCTGTGGTTTTTTGTAACAGTCTCTGTCTGATGTGAAGAGAAGTTTCCTTGATGAGAAGTGAAGATTATACTTAAAAAAAGATTTATTTATTTATTTATTTATTTATTTATTTATTTATCTATCTATCTATCTATCTACATACTTTTTTATTTGTCTGCATGTATGCCTGTGAGGTTGTCAGACCCCTGGAACTGGAGTTACAGGCAGTTGTGAGCCTCCATGTGGGTGCTGGGAATTGAACCCAGGTCCTCTGGAAGAGCAGCCAGTGCTCTTAACTGCTGAGCCATCTTTTCGGTCCCCATGAAGACTTCACTTATCTGTGGGTATAAGGACAAATGTTTATGGATTTTTGTTAGCAATTATGCTGGCTTAGTAAGCCAGTGGCTGTAGATTCTCCTCCAAAACAACGACTTCACAGAGTAATTAGTTAGTTTTCTGGTACCAGACATGATTTCCTTCTTGTTCAGCAGGTATTAAATCCAACTAGAGAGCTGTTGGTTTCTACCAAGGCATGTATACCACTATTGCTGTTGCACCTTCAGGTTTATTGTGCCATGCTGGTCGAAGTTTCAGTATCTCTTTATGTGTGTGTTGTAAGGACAGGAACTAGCTAAGGCTCACATGTAGGCTTTGCTTTGCTCAATCACTCTCCCTCCTTCTCCTGATTCCTTCTGCCAATATAGGTCCTAGTCAATGGGTTCATAGTCTTCTCTTGTTGAAGTTCAGAAAGGGACCAAGAAAGTAATGTCAAAGGTTAAAAATCATTCCCAGCTTGGGAGGGGTTTTCCATTGTTCTCCATTGTGTGTGTGTGTGTGTGTGTGTGTGTGTGTGTGTGTGTGTGTGTGTATCACTACTATTTGAGAATTTCACATCATGTACCCCAATCCTACTCACTTCCCAGTCCCTCCATATCTGCCCTTCACCCCTGCAGCATCCCCCCAAAAGAATTCCCCAAATTAATTAAAAACAAGACAAAACAAACAAAAAACCACCTTGCTCCTCCGTCTTTCCTGCCTCTCCAACACCTCTTTATTCATCTGAGTGGCACTGGGAGCTGTGGTGTGTCATACAGTACACCCTTTTGTCCAATTAGTTCCACCCACAAGTGTTCAATGCAATGAGTCAGTAGTCTAGTTCAAAGCCTTTGGCACACCATCAGTACTGGACCCACATTGAAACTCCTCTCAGAAATCCTGCTGTTGTCCTGAGTCATGGAGATCCTGGGGCTATTGTTCAGCAGGACCAGGGCCTTCATGTGCTTCAGCAGGTCATAGATGGGGTGGATGTTAGGGGTAGACCAACCCAAGGCCCAGGATGTGGGTCTGGTGGTAGCTGAGCTGGTATTTGTTTAATATTCTAAATCCGGAATCATCGTTTTTTACAGCAGTACAGCTCCAGGCTATTTATGCTATGTGTGCTTAGCACAGTTTATCCACTTATAAAACAGGAATAATCATATCTTTTCTGAAAACCTTGTAAGGTTAATATGATGTCACACAGCTTCCACAGGGTGTGAATGATGAAAGTGCTGACTGACAGGGTAAGCCTTAGGAACACTGAACAGATTTTAAATAAACGACCACAAATTCCAGCGATAGGAAATACCCTGTAAGTACTGTCTTTAAGAGCTCACGTGGCTCTTCATGGGTTTACCTGGTTTTCACTGCTGCTGGGTCACTCTACTAGGACATTGTTTCTGTAGAGTACCAAGAGTCATATAACAATAGAGGTCAGCTCAGTCTTGCAGATCCCGTGTGAGGTGGGATTTACCAGGATGTTGTTGTGCTCAAAGAGTACGTTACAGACGGAAGTCAGGGAACATCAAACAAAGCTCAAATACAAATCAAGATGGCGGAACTATGATCAATACACTGTCTTCGGACACACAGTGAGAAGCAGGTAGAAGGAACACAGCATTAACATACTTGGGACAAGGCGTGAGAAAGAGGAGTTACGTGCTTGGGAACGTGTAATTCCGTCTGAGGCCATGGCCAGCCTCTCCACTGGCCCTCTCGCTCTTCTCTCTTCCTCCTCTCCATGACATAGCAGAGCTTTCTCCAAGGGATTGTGAAAAAGGCCCAGAATTAAAAGCAAGAAGCCAGCAGGTATAAAGCACCTGGCACAAGTCTATATTTTGTTTTGGGGACTCCTGGGAACTAACAGCTTAGCTAGCCAGTTAGTCTTCTGCTGGCTTTTGTCTGTGTATTTTAAGCTGAGGATGGGAGGCCCAATGTGAATGTCCTCATGAATATCCCAATTAAGTCCCAGGAAATTTGGGGCACCCCAAGTATGCATCCTATAATGTTGAGTATTTGATGCTTCTGGAACTTTCTCTCCTCTACATCTCCCATAAGTATCTATCTCTGCACTCCCCTAAGTTCCTCCACGTTTAATGTCTTCAATTCCTTTGTTCTCACTAGTTTGCTCCTTGTATTTTGTATATCCTTAAATAATACAGAAAATATCTTGTTACATCCCTTCCTCTGGCTTTCTCCTGGAAAATGTGTGAATTAAGGATGGTGGTTCAGAGAAAAGCAAGACTTGTCTCAGCTCCCACACACTCTGTGACTCCTTAACTTCATTCTCTGGATTAGTAGGGTCAGGAATAGCACAAGGTCTTTGGACAGAGAGGCAATCCAGCACACATCAGACCTGTTGCCTGCATTGGCAGGGGACAGACTAGCTATGCACCTTGTCCTTCAATTAGTTTAGAATTTAAGATATAGTAGAGGGCAGCTAGACAGACCGAGAGGGAACCATTTGGCTAAGTAACATGACCCTGGAAGATTTCCTTCTTTTTCTAGACTATAAACTAAGGAGATTTGTGTTGTTCTGAGAAAAAACCTGCAATCCTTTAGGCTGGTGAAAGCTGGAACTCAAATAGTTAGGAATTTGCCCCCCCCCCCCCAACACACTTCTCTTTTCTCACGTCCTTATTCTATGTTTTAACTCTTCCCCTAAACCAATAGTGTTCACCATGGCAACAGTTTTGATTCTGGATAGTGCTGGAGTTACTGTAGGCTTTGACCCCAACCCTCAAGAGTGAGGATTGACCTCTGGTGGGGGACTTTTCTGCCCCGGGCACCATCACGCGGCTTCCAGCCAGGCCTCTTTCTCTGGATGCTTCACATGCGGCAGAAAGTGCTTCGAAGGAGGACAAATAAATTTTGCCGGGGGCTCCCAACCCCAGCTGCCAAGGGCAGAGTCGCAAGCGTCAGGCCTTGTTCCTTTAGAAGAACTCTGAGTCCCCGGGGTAAGGTTTCCTGTAAGTGAGGGTGTTCAGATGGCTTGTTTTGGTGATGTTTTTGATCCATGCAACTGCTTCCAGAGGCTCAGAAATGAAAAAGTCCTGCCAGAAAATCTTCACACAGGAGTAAATAATAGCACACACGGATCCATCCCGAAGCCCAGCAGTCATCCTTCATGCTCGCATCCTCCAACGCCCTTTCCTCAGCCTCTAGTTCCAAACTTGTTGAAGTTTCAACAGAGAGGCGCTAGGCGCAAGAATGTTCCAAAGTTGGCTTGGCTGAGGGCGGCCCGCCCATGCAAGGACCGGGAATTCCAAGATAAACAGGCCGCGCGCGTTATCGCTCCAGACTTTGCTGGCACGAAGCACCCGTTTCCAGCCCCAGAACATATTTTGTGTGGATAATGGACAAGCAGTTACTGCGTAAACACATGAGGAGCTTGCAGGTGTTGTGTTCCTCGGTGTTTGCCAACCAGATGTTCTTCTGTGGGACTTGCTTTTGGCCCCCTCTGTGCCTGGAGCTGAACCGAAATGTCACTCTCCCTTTTGGTGAAATAAAGCGATGTTCTCATGGGAGATGCTCCCAGAATGAGCTCCGGTTTTCATTTGCAAATGATTCATGTATTTGTGCCGTTGTCTTTCCTTTTCTTTCCTATTCTCCCTCCCTCCCTTTCTTTCTTTTTTTCTTTCATGAGCTTTAGGGCAAGATGCCCCCATTAAATTAAGCATGCACATCTTCCTTTTGCGAACTAGTCCTCTCGGAAGATCTCAGCTGTGACTTTTATTCCCATGTTCCTGTGCTTTGGATTGGCATGAGATACAGCAGGTGTCACCCACCCCCCAACAATGACAATGTTTTAAAACAAGGTCAAAGGGTGAACATGTCAGAGCCATATTTGGTCAGCAAGTTTTCTCTCTTTTTTTGGCTAAGCCTGTGATGCATCAGAGGGTCAGTTTGGGGAGGGCCATGTGCTTTAGAGTGTCTGGAAGGCTAACGGAGGCAGACTCATGACCGCACTTGGGTTTAGAAACTGAAATATCATCAGAAACTAAAGTGACGTTCTCTCAAGTGTCACTAACCTAGAAAGGTCCAGTCTGACTTTCATTGAAGGAGTCTCCGCCTGAGCCCTGGCCCAGAGCAGGGGCTCTTGAAAACCTGTTGCAATGAAGCCTCAGACGTCTCCCATGCAGCGTGGAGCAGGCCTTGCTCCTCTACCCTACCTTTCCCACTGAGTTGGCGTTGGGCCTCTGTGCTTGCTTCAGCGGCTGCGCCTTCACGTCCGTCTTTGTCCAGACGCTCAGTGCAAGGCAGCCGCAGCCGCTCTGGCTGGCTGCTCCTCCCGTCTTCCTCAACTGACTACCAAAGGAAACAGGCCCCCAAACCTCTGCGAGGTTACAGGTTGGCTGTGGGAAATGCACACAGCATGGGTGGCTGCAGAACAAACCCAGCTCCACACTCAAGGTTGTTTTTTTTTTTTTTTTTTTTTTTTTTTTTTTTTTTTTTTTAGTTAGCAAAGCCCTTGAGGGCTAGGACTGTAATTGTTATCCTATTTGATCCTTATTAATAACACCTTTTAAGATCATTAATATCCTAAGTGGTTTCTAAAACACATTGGCTTTTTTTATTTAATTTTGAGGGCAAATTTAGGAGGCAGGGGAATTAAGACTCCCTTTCCTGGTGAGTTCTGAGGGTCTTAATGAGTGTATGTAACTTACCCAGTCATTTGCCAATCAGTAGCAAAGACAATCCAACTTGAAACGCTTACGTCCAATTCCCAAGCAGTTCCCAGAAGCCTGAGGGTTCAGTGGAGCAGGAGCCACTGTTGATGTTTTATGGATGAGAACACCAAGCATGGATTAATTAACTAGCTTCTACCCTCTTTTACAGCATCACAGTATTTCGGTGTGGAATATGTTGAATTTGTGAAATCTGCCCCTTTGTATTCAAGATACGATGGGTCCTTTCGCACTGGAGTTGTGTCTAAATTTCCATCTATTGACCAGGATGATGGAGCCCCCTCACTACTTCGTGATTCCCTTTGGAGGGAATGTGTCTGCTTCCCTTCCCCAGGGGAGCTTTTATGGACAAGCTCCAAGGTTCACTCTAGACTGGCAGGGGAGGAGGATGGCCCTGGAACCAGAGTTCTGACAAATGCACAAGGCTCCCTGCTATTTCTCTCAGTGATCACCAGGGCTTGGATGCTCAGTCACAGGGGGTGCAGTAGCCTGGTGGGAAGACGTTGCCCGCTAGGCTTGCGTGGTGGAAAGGAGTAAAGGGTAGAAGCAGCTCCCTGGGGCATTCTGTGCCTTGGGGCTGAACTTCTGTTCTCCAGGATGAGGGTCCCCGGCAGTAGGGATCCATGAGAGTTATTTGTTCCCTCAACTTTCCTGAAAGCTCTTACATGGCTGTTTTTGTCGTAATTGTACTTCCAGGATCTCACACAGCATCAGGCATTGAGCTTAGTGGTTGTGTGTGTGTGTGTGTGTGTGTGTGTGTGTGTGTGTGTCTCCGTCCGGTGAATACATGCATGAAAAGGATGAGAGGTGAAACATAGGTAGGGCGTTATAGATATGCCCCGTGTTCTTCCACCCCCAGGTGAAACACCATCCACTCACAGTTCAACCCAGCCTGGAGGAGGGTTACGCTTTTTCATTCTCCAAGCATTCGCTATGCACGGGCTTGCAATTGGGTGAGTTACTGACATTTTTCTAGACCTAGTTTGATAAGAGCACCCCCCCACCTGTTCAGTAAGTGAAGTCCAGACTCTTCGGCAGAGCTGTCCAGATTTTCCTTTGAGTGCCTTGCTTTGTCGTACAGTGTCAGTTTGTCTACACAAAGCACATCACTCCCACATGCATCCATCTGTCCCTCCTGCCTGCATCCTCCTGCACCCCTATTCCTTTGCAGAGCATCTCTTCCAGTCAGCTAGAGAGACTTTTGATTTTCTTTTCCCTGGAAGCTACAACTTCTATTTGATAGACCAGATGGAATTACTAATTCTCCCTTAAAATTAAACCCTTTCCCCCCACTCACCTCTGGAAACTTTTACAGCATATTCATTATATAATAATTATCATGGTGGCCTCATTAAACTGAAATTACTGAAATTACCAACATGCTGGTTTTTAAGGTCAAAGGCTGCATTCTAAACATGTTAGTATTCTCAAAATCTAGGAAAATACCTAATACAGATCAAGTGCTTAAATATTCTTTGGACCAGCAAATGACTGACTGAGAGAGAAATGGAAGTATTTTTTTTAATTTTGGGAAAAAAGTAAGATGGTTTACACACAATTTGAGATCAGATATTCCTAGTATGATCTATCAGATGACATTTTCCTGTCTCAATACCTAACAAATATTAAAGACTTGGCAAAATTCTGTTGACTGAATTATATACATGCTTGAACAAGGGCCCTCATAGTCTCTAGCAAAGAAGTGGGTTGATGTTGAACTGTTTTACTACATTTAGCTCGTGGTAGCCATCTTTTATTACATGCCTTGCCTCGCACATCGCTTTCCTTGTCCCTTCTAGTCTTAAGAACAGGGCTGCTCTGCTATATTCTTAAGATATTACGAGATTGATCTAGTGAAGTTCGAAAATGTTGAGAAATATGGACCATATCAAGTCTTCCTGGCTATTTTTAAGCACGACCTTTCTTCCTTGGGTTTCTGGCATCCAAGATCATTAAAAATAGATAGCATTTTAGACTCTTAGAGCACCCTGCTTACTGTATTGCCATCACTGGTTTTCCCTTCTCTTCCTGTGGTTCTCTGAGGTTGAGGAGAGAAACCTCAAGGTCACTTTCCACATCATGCAGTCTTTCTGCCCAGGGCCCACACCTATTTATAGGTTATTTGATTCTTTTATTTCCAAATTGAGCAACTTTCTTGCCCCCCTTTTCCCCCCAAAAAAGATGGCTTTCAAAATTGTACCTAATACTCAAAACAGAGTTTTAAAATTGAAACGCTGAGATTAATTGAATCACTCAAACGTTGATAGTGTTTCAAATGTGGGTAAACTAAGTTTTTAAAGGTAGTCTATGCACTAATGAGACAGTTTGTGAATCAAAACTCTTACACTGGTATTTCACTATGAACTGATCATCGGGGCAGCAACCTCTCCACAGGTCCTAATATTTTCTGCCTCTCTTAATGCATCTGGGAACAGACTGAACATCTGGGCTCATCCTAGCACTCCTGAACTCAGACCACACACCCTATTTCCTATTCCCATACCCTCTCTGATTGCTGGCTTCTCACATGGTCATAGTAGTTGCTATGCCTTCTAGATGGTAAGTCTTGGAGGTAGGCATGTACCTCACTTACCTTTTTCTCTTCCCCACCCCAAGGCTCTCCATCATGTGCAGTTCATGTCCGTTAAATAAATGCAGACTCTCTCAAAAGTCCAACATATTTCCCCAGATGCTAACAATGTCAGTCATCAGAGCACATTGACATTTTTATTCTATTTGCGTTCCGTGCACACCAGCTACGACAGGCCTTCCATTTTCTCCCGGTCGGAGTACTCTGCGTATGCTTGTCACAATAATGAAAATGTTGTCTGGCTGGGCCATTGATCGGATCTCAGGGAGTGAAGAAACAAGTCTCTGAGGGCCCAACTTTGCTTTCCAAGGCACCAGACCCGAGGAAGCTGCTGGTGCGAAGTCCCTTGTGACGGGCTGGCCCGAGTGCCTGACAAGCTGCCGAAGCAGACATTCCAGTTTTCCTCTGTAACAGTGTCGGAAATCGATGCTCCTGCACGGAGCGTGGGGGCGGCAAGCAGGCTCTCCGCGCTGTCTCTGACATTTCAGGAGCATTGCCGTTGTTGGTAGGTAGTCTGGCCTCACTCAGTTCTGAAGGGGGTAGGGTGGGTGGAGGTGTCTGTGTGTGTGTGTGTGTGTGTGTGTGTGTGTGTGTGTGTGTGTGTGTGTATACTGAGTTGTCTCTCTCTTTTTTTTTTTTTTTCTGAACCTTGCCGTGGTTTTTGATCTGTGCAAACCAGTGGAAGGAAAACAGACTCAAAGCCCACGACCAGTGTCTTGTTCTTGCAGGCCCACGTTAGTTCAGAGAAGGGATTTGGAGGACTGCTGTCACAAAAGGAGTGGTTTGTTTTGTCCCAGGATGAGAGATTCAAGTCAATGTACGGCTCTCCTTGAGGGTCCCCCGGAGCAAACCCACACCAGACACGGATGGCTGGCCAGACAAGTTGGCAGGGGCTACAGGGAGCCCTGAGTGAGCATTTCTTTTGCAAAATGCACAAAATGTCCAGAGTAGAGCCTGGGCGGTCATCGCTGCCCCTGAGTATGTGTGCTTTTCATCCATGCTGTTGCATGTACATCTTTTATTGGAATAGACAGAGGTGTGCCTATCTTACAAAGACCCATGAAAGCCCCGTGTATACTTATGGAGCTGTTTGAGGACACTTCTCTCTGCCTGTTTGCCTCCAGCTCCCCTTGCTGGGTACCCCTTTCTTCTATGATCCTTTTCTTCCAGAACCTACCCTCGCCTTATTTATCTCTTGTTCTCTAAGCTCATCTTTTTTTTTTTTTTTTTTTTTTGAATGATGGTGACTGGGCATCTGAATTGGTCTTTGTTTTCCATGTTCTCTGTCTCCAGTGGAATCTCTTTGCGTTCAGAGTGTTTCTTCTGACTCCCTAGGTCCATCCTTTGCTCCTCCACCCTATCTCTGATGCTGCACATGACTGCCCACGGGTGTTTCCAAGAGTGTTCAGGCATGTGTCTGCTCCAGCCCAGCTGCCAGGACTACATCTGGCTCCTCTTCATATATATTTCTGTTCCAGGAAGGTCGCCCTGTGTGTCCCTTCTCAGACATGTATGGTAATCGTCTTCTGACCTAGTGCTCTGTTCAAGTGCTGTTTCCTCTCTGTGACATCTCAGGTGTGCACAGCACAAGTAACCAGTCATCCTGTCTCCTCCTGATCTCTTACAATGTTGCAGCCCTTTTACAGGAATACTTTCCACCCTGTAGTCTTTTGCTGTTAGTATTTATTTGTACATAATCAAACACGACAGCGGTGGAGGCAGGAAATCTGCCATGACTTATTTTGGAATTTATGGTTCTTGATATGGAACTTGGTATTTGTCTAGTAGCTGCTTTGAGAAAAGTCTGGGTTGAATCTTAACAATTTGAGATACTTGTCTCTGGGTTGATGGTAAATGTCCCATGTATATTGATAATTATTGGGTTTTGCTATCATGTTGAGATTGACTATAGAACTATGCTCCCTTAAAATTAGACTCCATTGCATGCTTGTACCAAAGTCCAGGAGGTCTCAACCCGACACAAAGAACTAGGCAACTAAGGAATGCCGAGAGCAGGAGACTTAGCCTCACCCAGGGGAGAGCACACCAATTGGTTATCCAATTCCAAATTGTCAGTCCTAAGAACACACATACAAGCAACACACGGACTGAGCAGGTTGTGTTTGTGTGTTTAGGAATCTATAGCTATGTATGTGTGTGAATGCAACAATTAATGAAAATATGGGTGTTAATGTGAAAGAGTAAGGAGGGGCACATGGGGGGTTTGGGTGGAGGAGAGGGAAGAGGGAACTGATGTAATTACAATATCAAAGAAACAACAGAACAAAAAGGTTCTTTTTAATATCCTACATTTTAATTGAGAATTTCGTACAAGTACATAATGTGTTTTGATCAAATCCACACCCATTGCCTCCTCTCCAGTTCTTCTCTTTTATCCCCACCCCTGAAGCTTCTCTCCCTTAAATAAAAACAAAACAAAACACTGAATCCACTTAGTGCTGCCACTATGTGCATCGATGTAGGAGCATCTACTATGTGCATCGGTGTAGGAGCATCCACTATGTGCATTGGTGTAGGAGCATCCACTATGTGCATTGATGTAGGAGCATCCACTATGTGCATCGGTGTAGGAGCATCCACTATGTGCATTGGTGTAGGAGCATCCACTATGTGCATTGGTGTAGGAGCATCCACTATGTGCATCGGTGTAGGAGCATGCACTATGTGCATCGGTGTAGGAGCATCTACTATGTGCATTGGTGTAGGAGCATCCACTATGTGCATTGATGTAGCAGCATCTACTATGTGCATTGATGTAGCAGCATCTACTATGTGCATTGATGTAGGAGCATCTATTGGAGGATGGGTAGTTGTTCAAGAGCCATACCCCTGAAAAAATTTGCTCTCCCTCCCCCAGCAGCCGTCGATTACCAATTGCATGCATCTCAGCCAGGCACTGGACTTCATGAGTCCCCTTCCCCATACATGCTGGGATTTGGGCTGGTTTGACCTTATGCATGTCTTATATATACAGTCACAGCTACTCTGAGTTCATGTGTACAGTGACCCTGCCACGTCCAGCAAATGATGATTTAAGGCAGACATCCATGTCTCTAATTCTTGCAATCTTTTTGCCTTATCTTCCTCAATTGATGATCCCTGAGCCTGCACTTGTAAGGTTCTTAGTAGGTTCTTAATTTGCATACTTTTGGGTTTAGAATAAGGTTTTTTTTTTTTAGGTTTTTGTTGCATGAAAAATTGAACTCCCTTACACACAAATTACTAATACATATTATAATACAGTTTTCTTTTCATTCATAAGGTCTGTACAGGGGATAGGTCTAACCAAGAGA
This sequence comes from Peromyscus maniculatus bairdii, assembly GCF_049852395.1. Classification (NCBI taxonomy): domain Eukaryota; kingdom Metazoa; phylum Chordata; class Mammalia; order Rodentia; family Cricetidae; genus Peromyscus; species Peromyscus maniculatus. Next base: position 84,339,367 of record NC_134852.1, on the reverse strand, counting down.
TTCAGGAAACAAGTACATCTCGTTTCTTTTATTTGATATCTTATTTATGGGGAAGATATGCATACTTGCCAGTTTTCATGGCTTCCATTTTCAAGACTTGGAACCAGCCCGAGACTGGTTTCTCAGGTACTGAATTCACCACCAGACTCTGTGGTCATGCTCTCACAACCCTTCTGGATCCATTCAATTTCTGTTGGAATAGGAATAGCTGAGTCTGAACAGCTTATACAGAAAAGAGGTTTACTTCCCACAGTTTTGGATGCTGTAGTCACAACACCACCACACCTGCTCTGAGAAGGTCCCCCAACTGTGTTTCTTCATGGTGGGTGTCATCATAGTGCAAGCATGTGTGAAACAGAAAGGTGAGAGGTGGGGAGGGGCCAGGCTCACCCTTTCATAACAACCTTTTTTGGGCCCCACCAGAAGTCGATCATTCCCTTCTGAGGTCAATTTCAGTGATCCAAATACTTGCCAGTAGGTTACGCCTCATTCCATCACCTCCCAGCATCACCGCACTGAAGACCAAGCTTCCTCCTCATGAACTCTAGAGGGAACACACTCAGCCTTGTATGCTCGCCATAGGAGTTTGTCTAAGTCATAGCCTGGGGTGACAGGAGAGGTTCCCATCCCTTCTGCATCCATTATCTACATCCACTGAAGCATGCTTCCTGGTTTTTTGGAGGGAAGCTCTGGAGTCAGAGTGTCTGGGTTCTAATCCTGACTCCACTGAGGGGTGTGAGCTTGAACATGCTACCGGCTGTCTTTCAGCTTCACTGCTCTTGCCCATAACACGGGAATAATAAAAATTGCTGCGAGGGATGAGATCGAAGTATGACACATCGGGAAACATCACGTACCTATGGAGAGGACTCGGCATGGTGCCTGCTGTGACACACACACACACACACACACACACACACACACACACACACACACACGGCTGCAGAGCCTGGTTATTTTTATTTGATTTTCTCCACATTAAGAGTTGGATTGTGTGATAGACTCTGGTGTGAGAAGCATCACCCTCCAGCATAGGGCAGCTCCATTTAATCTCTCTCTTTTTCCCTCTCACTGTGTGTGTGTGTGTGTGTGTGTGTGTGTGTGTGTGTGTGTGTGTGTGTGTGTGTGTATGCCTGCTCTGTGGAAGGTACTGGGTATCTTCCTCAATTGCTCACCACCTTTTTTTTTTGAGACAGGGTCTCTCACTGAACCTGGGCTCCGCAGATTGGCTCTGTTGACTGGGCCATGAGGTCCTGGGGTCTGCCTGTCTCTGCTGTCCAATTCTGGGGTCACAGGCTTTGATGGTGGTGGAGATTTGAACTCAGGTCCTCTTGTTTTCACAGAAAGTACTCTTTGCCCGCTGAACCAACTCCCTAGCCTTTTGAAAACCAATTGTAATCAGGCGCAGTGGGCTGAGGGAGAGCTGAGTCTTTGACTTGAGAGGTGAGTGCTCTTTTCTTAGTACCGGGGATTGCTATGTCTGCGCCCCATCCTCTCCATTTTTTTTCTAAACTTTGCTCTGTGTGTAAAACAGAAGTCATCATGCTCTTTGCCTCTTCTCTGGCTACAGAAAATGCAGCAGCGTGTGTTCTGGAAGTATCAGGGGAGGAGAGATCCGTGGTACCTAGACTTTTCACTCCAAATGGACCATCATCGCTTAGGCTTGGTCAAAATCCATTTCATGTTTTTTCTTTGGAGTGGTTGAAGATTCTCTCTCCGGGGTAATATGAACATCTTCTGTCCAAATATGAATTTGACACTGTTCCATGCTGTCACTATTAAACCATTTGAAAGAGGCAGCCTGGCTGAAGAGATGGTTTAGTGGTTAAGAGCACTGGCTGCTCTCCCCAAGGTCCTGAGTTCAAGTCCCAGAACCCATCTATAACTTTAGTCCCATGGGATCTAATGCCCTCTTCTGGTGTGCAGACCCAACACATAAATACATAAATCTTGAAAAAAAAAAAAAGAAAAGAAAAAGAAAAAGGTGGCCTTCTACAATGCTGTTAGAGGTGTATTCATTTATGTGTAATGGGTTACATCAGTGATTCTCAAACAGGACTCCACACTCCCCATCCTCACACCCAGGAGACCTTTAATGATGTTTAGAGACATTTTTGGTTCCATAAAAAGGGAAGAGACTTTTAGTAGCTCAAGACCAGGGATACTGTTGAGTATCATGTAGCACATAGGATAGACAATTACTTGATTCAAAATGTCAAGCATGCGAAGGCTTAGCAACCATGTGTTAGTTTAAATCGCCCTAAAATCTCTTCCACATTTCAAACCTGGAATATATTTAAACGTATTTCTCTCTTCCAGCACATGCAGAGTTAACGTGACACTGTATTCTGTGGTTTTTGTCTTAACTGCCAAGTCCGCTGATGTGATCAATGTCTCCCTTCCTCCCTCATCGTCAGTTATTGATTTCTCAGCTCCTGGTACCCAAGCCCTTGTTGCTGTGACACAGTGAGTGTCATGAGAGATGAAGCAGAGCTCAAACCATCTCTGAAATGTGCCTTTAATGAGGCGAGGAAAAATTATCTAATAAAATCAATTTAACACCAGGATAATGAAGAGATTAAGGAGACAGGAATAGATCATATTTCTGATAAGAACCCTTTTGGAGGAACTAATTTATTTATGTGATGGATAGATTCCTTTTAGGTCATTTAGAAACAAGAGTGCTTCATTCTTGAGACAGTTCTGGTTGGCCCTGCAGAACTAGGTGTTTCCCATATTATTCCATTTATAATATTTATAACACTACGTGAAAAACCAATGCTTGGGTGGTTATTTTGTGTCAGATTTCCCAAACCTTGTCTGCATTCCTTCATTAATTGACAAATTAGTTTTCCAAACAATGTTTTCCTAGCCTTTTGTATTTTTGTGCTCTGCCCATTCTTGAGTCGTAAAAATGTTGACAGAAATTGTTTCCTTCTCACATGAGGAACAGATGAAGTCTACTGAAAGACAAAGGTTTTTAAAGGAAATAGTCATAATAATAGAAACAGGGCTCAAAAAAGAAGAGTGCAAGGAGTTCTGAGAATGTCACACAGAACAAATTTTGTTTAGGGAATTAAGAAAAATGGGATGTACAAGGTAAAAAAAAATGAATTCAGAGTGGGAGATGGCTAGGAAGATGAGTGATGGACAGAGACTAGAAAGGATTAAAAGGCGTGGATTGTGTGCTGTGGAAGAAATAAAGGGTGTAAGGTGAATGGCAGGAGATGATGGGACCATGTTCTCTCCACCATAGTGAGCTCTCTGTGAAAGAAGCTCAGCTGTTTCCTTTCCTGGTGTCTATGCCCACAGCCGACATACAGTCTCTTATCAATTTAACACCAGAAAGGAACTGCAGATTTTATGCTGCAGGTTTATAAATAGAGAAATAACATATGAATAGAGTTGACATGAATAGGGTTGAGTTCCTGGGGAGGGTGTTTGGTCACATGGAAAGTGATCTGGGCAACACTTTGTTGAGAACTGTGGCAGGAAGGCGGAAGTACAGGGGGAATTCTGAGGTGTTTGGGAGGTAAATCTAATCGAACTCAGTAGACCAAACATAATGAAAAGTGGTGTGTGACAGAGTTAGATGTACCATATCTTGGGCAGTGCTGGACAGGGAACGAATCTTCACAGTGTGTGTCACTTATGTAGCCTTTAGTGTGTCACATTGCAGGCAGCGTTGTTAGGTGTCAGGGTTCGCATCTCCAGAGGGATGTCAACAAAGAGTTTCTGATTCCCGAAGTCATCTTCTGGAGTGCTTTATCTCTAGGGATGTTGGTTAAAGGCTTCTAACCCGCTTGCTTGGCTTCTCTTGTAACCAGCATCTCAGCCTCAACTTGTCCGTTTGCCTTTCAGGCCTTCCACTCCAAAATTGATTGACACTAACCCTTTCCCATTTCTAGACTCTGATGACAACTTACTCTTCAGTCTCATCCAAGTCATTGCTCAAGCATTCCCTATACAAGAAGGGGAATGTGACTCTTTCAGCCTTCTGATTATCAAGTTGGTAATCCTTCTTCATTCCAGCTAGTAAAGGGAAGTCTATCTTAACACCAAAGCCCCACACAGTCTTTTAAAAACTGGATTTACACAAATTCATTACTATGTATTTCTACCAAATTAAGTTTTGAGAACTATTCTTTTTTTTTTTTTTTTTTTTTTTTGGTTTTTCGAGACAGGGTTTCTCTGTGTAGCTTTGCGCCTTTCCTGGAGCTCACTTGGTAGCCCAGGCTGGCCTCGAACTCACAGAAATCCGCCTGGCTCTGCCTCCCGAGTGCTGGGATTAAAGGCGTGTGCCACCGACGCCCGGCAAGAACTATTCTTATATATTGATAATTTTCAGGAGATAAACTGAATTTTAGCATGCACAGCATAGAGAAAAGCAAACAACACATTCTTTAGAGAGCAAGTCTGCCATGAGATTTGCATTCTGAATCTCCTAAGAAATCGTGCTGGCAGCAGTTCATACTGTCTTCATATTTTTGGTCATGCCAATATATTTTTTTCAACTTTTATTCTAAAAGGAATGTACTTAGTGCATTCCTTAAATGCAGGGTGGTTTCTGGTTTTATTGCTCCACAGCTCCTCCTTAGGCATTGGCTAGTGTAATGGAATGCATTTGAGGTCAGCTCTGCCATTTAAAAAGATGGGGCTTCATGTAGTGCATTTCTAAATGAAGAGAATTATCCAGGAAAGCACGGAGCTTGATGAGATCTGCACTTGACTTCCTAGTCTTCCTTGTCCTTTTGAAAGATTCTTCCCTTTTCATGTTTTGGTCTTCAAAACTGCCCTTCCAGATCTGATGTGAGTACAAGTTGAGGGCATGTATTAAAAGTGCCAGCATGTAGGAGATTCTTAAAGAGAAACTGAAGGTGATGCCTCACGTACTTCCCTTCAGTACACACCAGACCACACCACTGTCCTCATTCTCTGCTAGTGCACAAAGAACTTAACCCAGTCCATCTGGCACAAAATATATTCCCACTTAAACCTTTTTTTTTTTTTTTTTTTTTGTAACTGGAAGTTGGATAGACATGGATGCTGGATACTGTGAAAGACCAAAATTATTAAGAAGGTTTTTAGTTCGAGTCTACAAGCAGAGTTGGGCTTGACTCTGAAGAAAGCATGTTGGAGAAGTGAATGGACATACCCTGTTTAGTGTTATCCAATCTACGTAGAGCTAGATTAGATATTGCTCATCATAGCCATTCTGTAAGGTTGTGCTAGTTCAGTTTACAGATGAGTTAACACAAGGTTTGAGAAATTCAGAAACTGTGTGTTCTTTGATAATGCCTGACCTAGGTGTTGGGATTTGCAGAATGCCAGGCTGTCATTTCCAGTTGGCTTTATGATGGATGGTGTGCTGAGTGGAGACAGCCACAGGCACAGTGTTCTGCAGGCAGTCCCAGGTCCTGCTGGACTCTGGGTGGGAAGCAAACCATTCTGCTGTGCTCAAGTACAGCATGGCAAACACAAAACAGGTCTCTGTGTATGGAGGTCATCTGTTGGTGTAGAGACATGAATTATAATTAGAGTAAGTAACAAAGATTGAGTCATAGTTATGCCACCTACTGCCTCAGCTACCTTGGGCAAGATAGTTGATTTCATCACTTGGAAGGTCAAGTGGTCCTCTGTGTTATACCTTAATGTAAAATTCCACGAAAACTCTTTAGACTTAAAATACTGAAAACGGCTATTTTCATGCAAGCAACACTCAAAAGTATGAACACAATTCTAGATATCCATTATCTATGAATTAGATCATTAAGTCCTGCCCAGAGAGTATACATATATATTTAATAGGCAAGACATAAGTGATTAAGAGTTTTAAAGATGTTATCAATCATTATTAATTTAAAACATTGACCTTTGTAAAAATAATGATGTTTAAGAAAAAAGACAAATGAATAGCATAGAGATGAGAAGGAACTGGGAATGAGACTAGAAACAAATATGGAATGGTAGAGGATCCATATCTGTCTGCTTTATCTGGGCACTCAGGAAGGTAGGTGATGGTGGGAGGCAGTACATCACATTCTTTTTCAGTTTGAGACTGATGTCTTATCTTGTGGTCAATTTTTTTTGAAGCAAGCAAGAATCAATGTAGACTTAACTGCTTTTAGAATGAGTGTTGGTAACTCCTGGATAGTTAGTATATGTATTACACACTATGTAATATATTTTTATTCTCCATAAATTATGTTGTCCAAAAAATGATTTGTCTACTCAAGAAATTCATTTCTTCAGGGAGCACTAGATCCAAGATATCCGTGTTAATATGAGTTGCAGATAGATTTGCTTGAATCTACATCGAAAGCTGGGTTTGCTGAAAGTAAATGGTTAACTCTACTCATATTCATGACATAGTAGGGAAAGGCGTACACGTAGTGTTCAAGGGCATATTCTGTTAAATGGGAAATTGTAGAGAGCTCTTCCATCATGGGGAAGGATGTTCTGTTAGCAGAAGCGACAGTCAAAGTGCAGGAGCTAGAGTACATGCTCATGGGGTCACACGGAGAGATTGCATGACAGTAGGAGCTACAGCAAGGTGGGGCTGATAGACTGAATAGAAAAGTAGCAACAGGCTGGGGAAAGGGCAAGAGGCTGTGCTCTTTCTATTTGAATTCTGGGGAGAACGCCTACAGGAGCATCCAGTCCAATATGGTGATGTGGTTTAATCAGGCAGACATGGGTTTGTACAAACTGAATGGGATGTAAGAGATCCATATCAGGGCTGTAAAGTGACTGAAATTAAGATTTCTGTGCTCTCTATAAATATAAACACCATGAATCCCAATCAAGGGTTTGGTGTCATCGTGTGGATTCCCTGATGTGACGTCTTGCCAAGCTGCTACTCAATGGATTTAAAAGCAAAGAGAAAGCACATGAAGTTGAGGGGCGAAAGTAGTGATACAGGAGGAATTGGAGTTGAGAGGATTAGAGTGGATTTGATCAAAATATATTATATGCATGCATGAAATTCTGAATAGAAAAGAGTTGCCTCAGCTATATTGCAGACCATATACAACAGGTTAAATATAGGGTGGCAGGTAGAGCAAATAGCCATTAAAAGGTAACTGACATTATTGTCTATCATGCAGAGTTGTTACTGGCTTGAAGACAGTGGTTGACTGGGAAAATATCAGTGTGATTACTCTGGAGATGTATGCAGTAAAATAAAAAACAGGCAAGATAGAGCAACTCTGGCATGGTTGTTTATAAGCACAGTAATTGGGGTCTGGAGGAGGAATTTTATGGAGTAAGATGTTGATGTCTTTATTGGCATATTCATTAGTTAATGTGGCATCATACTCCAAGACATCATGGGGTAATGTAAATTTAGTGAACCCTAGGTTATCCTGAACTTGTCATAGAATGACATCCTAGAACTTGATGGGACTCCATTGTGATAAAAGGACTGAGGAAATGGGGGTGGTGGAGCTGATCCCCCTCTATGAAAAGAGTTATGGAACAGAAGAGCAAGCTTCACAAGCCCTGATGCTACAGCCCTGTAATCTCAGTACTTCAGAGGTTGAAGCAAGGAGATCACATAGTTAAAGCCAGTCTGAACTACAGGGTGAATTCAAGGCCAGCCAGGGCAACTCAGTGAGCTCTTGTCTCAAACTAAGAAGTGGAAAAGGGCTGTGGATATGGCTTATCAGAAGCATCAACAATATCAAATTTGTGAAAGATGAAATGACATGCCATGGAGAGGCATAAACACACACTGGAAAACAGGGGCTTTTAGTGCAATCTGTCTATCTATCTATCTGTCTGTCTGTCTGTCTGTCTATCTATCAATCATCGATCTGTCTATCTATCATCAATCTGTCTATCTGTCTATCTATCTATCTATCTATCTATCTATCTATCTATCTATCTATCTATCTATCTATCTACCTACCTAACTAACTAACTAACTAACTAACTAACTAACTAACTAACTAACTACCTATCTGCTGTGTAGCCCTGGCTGTGCTGGAACTCACTCTGTAGACCAGGCTGGTCTCAATCTCAGAGATCCACCTGTCTCTGCCTCCTGGTGCTGGGATTAAGGGCGTGTGCCACCACCACTCAGCTGGCATGCATGTTTTAGTAATCTATACTTGATGTCTTAGGTTTTTTATCACGTTTACATTTGAATTTGTGATTTGTAAATGAGTCTGATGGGACCATATAGGAGGCACAAGGGTTTGAGTGTAAACTCCTGTGCAGTCCCATTTCCAGTATCACTCTGCCTTTGTCCCATCTTCCAAGTTTCCTACCCCAGGTCTTACCTGGCTATGGCCACTCTGCATGTTTAAGCATGGATGTGGGGATTGTTGGCTTTAATAAGAAGGTCCTGTGACATTTCAGAGCAAGGCATGCTGGTGTCTGTCTCCACCGAGGGTGATCAGTGCTGGGCTGATTTGGGTGAAAAACCTGGCAGGGATGAGACTGTCATCTGCCCACAGTCTGGGTTACTATCTTGTCATGGTCTAGAGTCTGCTATATACTGGGGAGATGCTTTATCTGCTATAACTTGGGCTGGTAGATTCATTGGTAATACAATATGTCTGGCTCAACTTCCTCTCCCTGGGCTGGCACAGTATTGTGTGTTGGTCTAGCAGCTTGCAGGACGGGGATCTTGGAAGTTGGTGAATCATGTGCTGATGTATGCACAAACATACTCATGGATCCATGGGAGAACTACTTTGACCTTGTTGCTGAAGGAAGAGTTTCCATTCTTAAAGGTATGGGAATGCTAAGATTTGACCCCAGATACTGCAGCAGGGAACTTGGCAGTACTTTATTAGTCAAGCATATACCTCCGAGGAGGAGGACACTTCACGCTGTGCAGGGATATGTTGGAGCTGCACTTGGGAAGAGAGAGAATAAGGAGTTAAGATGAGAGGAAGTGTCCTGATGACTAGAGATGAGGTGACTCCTGATTCCCCATGTGATGTGCTTAGCTTGGTTAATACTTCCTGGTGCTGGAAGGGTGGTGAATCTTGACTATGCTAGGTCCTGAAGATAAAGGGTTTGGCTTGAAGACTTCATCTACAGGTAGAAGCAGATATACATGTCTTCCGTGCTTGTAGTGTCTGTATTCTGAATATTCTCATCAATGAGGATGATTCTTCATATTATCATTAAATGTAAATTGTTGTCGTAAAGCACTGGAACAAAACCTCGATTGCTGCATTTTCAGCTATGAGTGGATAGAAAGGGTTCTGATTATAACCTGGTCTCCTCTTCTACATTAATAGGCAACCTGGTTCAGTGACTCTTAACCTGGCTGTCCCCTCATGGGTTTAAAGTCATTAGTTTTTACTTCCCTGTTTATTGGCTTAGTATTTAAAAGATAAGAAAGGAGTAACTAATTATATATATGTATATATAATCTATCTATCTATCAATATCTATTTCTATATCTACCTATATATGTATATATAGATATAGATATAGATATATGAGACACAGAGAGAGAGAGAGAGAGAGAGAGAGAGAGAAAGAGAGTGAGAGAGAGAGAGAGAGAGTAGGAATGTGTGCTTTATCTCTCCAAGGACCTCCTGGATCAAGATGTCAAGGTACCACAAAATAACATACTTCAATTTTAGATCTTAAACCAGGGTCTGTATTGACATCATGAATAACTCAGTGCCTGGAGGAGTGCAGTATTACATAGTTAACAACAGGTTTGTAGTGGTGATGTGCATGTGTATGAGTGGTGTGTGCACGAGCACGCATGCATGCATATGTGTGTGTGTGTGAGAGAGAGAGAGACAGAGAAAGAGAGACAGAGAGAGACAGAGAGACACACACAGAGAGAGACAGAAAGGGACAGACTAAAGCAAGGAGACTGGAGAAGCTTTCTGCTTATTTTCTTTAATGCCCTTTTTCTGCTGCCTGAGCAAAGGCTTTTGGCCTTGTTATTTTGCATTGGGCTCCAGAAATTGTGTAGCCAGTTGTGTTGACAATTTAGAGGATAAGTTACCTAGGTCTTGGGTCATTTATTTTTGTTGCCTACTTAATCCCAGAAGTATTTGAGTCTGGGTCTATGACACATGAGTGCACTTGGAAGTGATCTGTGAGATATGCAGCAATGCTCCCTGGGTGAGCTGTATTTGAACCCCCAGAAGTCAGATAATGACATGTGCCTTCCATTCTATAGTGTCTATTCCAAATATTCTCATCAATGATTATGATTCTCTATATGATCATTAATATGTAAATTGTAGTCATAAAGCACTGGAATGAACCCTTGATCACTGCATTTTCAGCTGTGAATGAATGTGATGGGCCATCTGATCAAATCCTGTTCTCCTTCTCTGCACTAATTGCTAACCTGGGCCAGTGGCTTTTAACCTGGCTGTCTCTCATGGGTTCAAAGTCATTAGTTTTACTTCCCTGTTTATTGACTTATTATTTAAAAGGTGAGAAAGGAGTGAGTAATTAGACAGACTGTGAAATAGGTTTCTGCTTGCTGAAGAATATGGTAGCTATTTGCCAAGGGAATTCTAGAGGAGCAGAGCTGGCTTTGTTTGGCTTTGTATGTTGTGGGTTGTAGCATGAATCTTAAAAGGTCTTATTAATAAAATCAAACCTGAGGCCAGTCATTGGACTGAACACTGGAAGATCAGAGAGCCAGAACAAGCCACAGCTACCTCACCTCACCGGATCTTCAGCTGGTCTTGCTTCCTCAGACTAGAGGCCTCTGAGTCCTCATCCAGAATGGGTCTCAGCTGAATTGCTGCTCAAAAGCCTGAATGCTTAACCAGGCCAAATGCTTACCCAGACAAATGCTTCTAGTTCCTGGTCCTCACACCTTATATATCTTTCTGCCTTCTCCCACCACTCCCTGAATTTAAAGACTCACTCCCTGGGATTAAAGGCGTGTGTCACCATGCCTGGCTCTTTCCAATGTGGTCTTGAACTCACAGAGATCCCAGATGGATTTCTTCCTCTGGAATGCTAGGATTAAAGGCGTGAGTGCCACCATTTTCTAGCCTCTGTATCTAGTGGCTGTCTGTTCTCTGACCCCAGATAAATTTATTAGGGTACACAATATTTTGGGGAACGCAATACCACCACAGTGGGTGGTTTGAATAGTGAGATTGCTTGGTTTGGTTAAGACAGTGACCTTCCTCATTTTCTATTTGAGAGTGGAGGGGGCTCAGCATTTATTAGACAGCCTAAATAATCTTTTACGATTCATTGCTTTTGGAGGAATATCAATCCAAGTTACAGATTCTTCACCCTTCTCCCCTTTTACTGAAAATAATTTTACTATTTTCAATGACAAAGAATATTTCTAAACAATTGTTATAAAAAGGAGGTTATTGCTAAAAAGAACTCCGAATGAGCCTAGCTACTAAACAAAATTCATTTGCAATTAGAATCCTTACTCAAAAGGAAATAAACACATATTTTAAACCTAACTCCTCCTTGTGTTTTCTGGTTAAATGACTGTATGTGCTTACAGTGTTGATTTACATAGGGAATCCATGTCTCAACAGGAAAGGACTACATAAGCTGTATTCCAAAACAGAGAGGCCAAATCATAAAATAGGCCCAGTATATAGCATCTCTACTTTTCTCCCCTGGGCTTCAAATCAGCGGAGGAATGAGGCGAAGTGGTGGGGCAGATGAAAAACAAAATGTTACCTATGTTACTGACAATAGCTGTCGAGGTGGCCAGGGTTTTCTGATCCTTTTATCTAACTGACATCTGGACTCATACTAAGGCAGCCCAGGAACTATGGTTTTGCCCGTCTGCTGGGTCATCAGTGGGGTGACAGTGATGTGATGATGATGGTGGGGACAGATGCGGTATTAGTGATAGTGAGTGTCACAGTGAGAGAAGACGACGTGAGCTAGATGCCGACGTTAGCTGAGAGAGTGAAAGTGGATGCCCAGAAAGGAAGTGGATAGGATGTGACATAGGATGCAAAGCCAGGGGGCCAAGGAGACAATTGTAGTTTTACCAATGTTCGTTAACTGCACTGGGACTTGATCCTTCCAGAAATGTACTCTACAGGAATAGTGTGATCCTCTGGTTCAATGAAGACATTCAAGAAGTGGTAGGGATGGTTACGGGATTGGAGGGTATCCATTAAAAATAGATGTATCACTAAAATGGAAATGATAAGGGTGTTCTAAGCATTTATTAGAGAAAAGCAACTTGCATAAAATTGAGAAAGTAGTGGCTTCTTGTCTCTGTAACACAGTGTTTGAATTTGTTCAGAGGCGGCACAACCAGGAAGGTCTATTCACCAATGTCTGAGAATGTCTGTGAGGAATGAGAGGAGTGGGAGGTAGGTGGGGTCATTTCAGATCTCTTTAGAAGGTGACATTGTTACTATCATGATCTTGGTCAATGTCAGCCTCACCAAGATCATAAGATAAGTGTGACTAGATAAAATCCATATATCCCTTTCCCTAAGTCTACAATATTGTTGTCCTGAATTACTAAATCACGTACTTTGGTTATTTAGAACAGGTAACATGTAGAGTATATGTTTTGCACTTCTCAAGTGGAAGTAGATGTTTAATCCAAGTGTATTTGATAAAGTGGTTCTAGTGTAGCTTTTTAGTGATGTTATATTGCCACAGAGGTCTCTGTTAAAATCTGTGTGAACTGGAAATCTCCTAGCAATCATTTCAGTTGTATGATGCAATCTAGATTTATGTTTGGGTATATTTGAGCAGGAATTTTTTCATTCTAACTGATGGGCACACAGTGTGCTTAGTAAATTTATTGATTCATGACAGTTGGACAGACTAGATTAAGACTAGAATGGGGAAAATTTAAGGAATTTTCTAACAGAATGGAAGCAAACTAAAACCTCAGAGGAGTCAATATTCGTAAAAATTTGACAGCAGAACCTAGAGTTTTTAGAGACATTGATTTATTTGCTTCCTTTCTCTCTCCCCAAATGAGTCTAGCTTTCACCTATCAGACACAACAGAATTCTGTCCAGACAGATGGTAGAATAGCTTATGTTATCCTTGGGAAGAGCTTGCTGGTTTTGATTATACAGAAATAAAATTAGAATTAGTATTTTTAAGAAATAGCTCAGGGGCTGGAGAGATGGCTCAGAGGTGAAGTGCACTGGCTGCTCTTCCAGAGGTTCTGGGTTCAATTCTCAGCAACCACATGGCAGCTCACAACTGTCTGTGACTACAGTTCCAGGGGATCTAACATCCTCATGCAGACACGAATGTGGACAAAACACCAAAGCACATTAAATAAAATCCTAAAAGAAGGAGAAGGAGAAGGAGAAGAAGGAGAAGGAAGATATAGCTCAGATTAACCAAAAACAGGGGGGGTTTGGCATTGGCTAGAATGGCGAATGAGTGAGAAGTGAGTGGTACCCAAACCACAGACACTCTGTGTCTGGAAACTCCAGGGGTGATGGACTGGCCCCTCCCCGACCTTCATGTTATTCTCAGTCTGGGCATAAAGCATCCAATTGCTGGACCATCATGTGCTGCAGGCTTCTTTCCAAGCTGAGTTGCCATTCAACTTTGTTCACCACCAGTCAACTCCACAGGCATGACCTCAGCTCTGAACGCTGAGACCCTGTCTCTGACCTCTTTCTTCATCCTCTGACTTAATGGTCTTTCTGATAGGACAGCCAATCAGGTGGTGATCATCCTTCAAAGATGTGCCCCCTTTTCAAGGTTGTTCTGAGGTCATTGTATTATGGATTTCTTACGAGTTTGTCTCATGCCATATACGTCTTACAATCAGTTGTTACTTTCTGAGAAAAAGAAGGGGAAGCTCCCTGCCGTAGCTCCCCCAAAACTAGCTTCTTCTCTTTGAGTCTCGTATTCTGAGGTCTTCAATACCAAAGGTTTTCTGTCTTGATAAATTTAACCTACACCTTTTGATGCTATGAGAAATGGAAGCTTAAAATTGGTTTTTATTTGCAAATATATATTAGTAGTCTGGAGAAGACAGCTGCTTTCTTCATGGGGACTCACTTACTAGTTCTAGAGGCTTTGTGTTAGGGTTTTGAAAGATAAAATAAACGAGGAATCATTCTTACATTCCACTTCAAATTTAGGAGTAATTAAAAAAGAAACTTAAGTATGTTAATTTAACATCAGACTCTCCTCCCACCATGTCAACTATCTAAGTTCTCAATGACGTCAACGTAGTTTTTCATGCTTTATTTCTCAATGCACATTAAAAAAAAAAACCCTCAAAATAGAGAAGCCTTTGCAATGAACAAGAACACAATATTCCAGAAAACAGATTCGTATTTGTTTTTATTTCAGGATTTTATTTTCATTTTAAATTCGGTGTTTATCTGTGAGTATAGGTTTGTGCACATGAGTGCAGTGTCTGCAGAGCTCAGAGAGATAGTCAGATCCCCTGGAGGTGGAGTTATAGGTGTTTGAGCTGCCTGATGTGGGGATCGAGGAACTGAATCCTGATCCCATGGAAGAGCAAGAGGTACTCTTAACTGCTGAACCATCTCTCTAATGACCATATTTGTTTTTGTTTTGTTTTGTTTTGCTTTGTTTTCTTTTGTTTTTCAAAACGACACTCTTGGGGCTGGAGAGATAGCTCATCAGTTAAGTGCTCTTGCTGCTTTTCCAGAAGTCCCCAGTTAGGATCCCACTACTTGTGTTCGGCAGCTCACAACTACCTGTAACTGAAGCATTAAGGGAACTCATGCTGTTTTGTGGTCTTTGCAGGCACCTGCACACATGTGCCCCCCCACGCACACACACGTGTGCACATACAGGTGTCTTACACATAAATAAAAAATAAATCTGACAACACTTCTTTTGTCCTTGGAATATTACTGCAAGATTAAGCACTTCCATTGCTGTGAGTGGTGTCAACTGCATGGCCAACTTTATTTATATTTATTTATTAGGTGCATTTATTTCATTCGGCTTTTAATTTCCAGGCATCGTTTTTTAATTTAATTTGGCTTTAAAATTATATTAAATGCTATCATGGTTTCAAAATCGAATCAATAGTTATCTAGAGGAAGGAAGCTTCCATTCTTGAGCTTCCCATCCTCCTTCCTTCAGAGGTAACATTTAACTTACTCCTTTTAGCTTCCTGCTTGGGGGGGGCGGGATGGAGACTCCAGCACATTCCTTCTTACTGGATACATTGTAGCAATACTTTCTTCCTATCTTACACTTCCTGCTTTATAGCATTTCCACAGTATCTTGGTATAAATCCCCAGCTGTCTGCTAACACACTTTATTCTCTTTGACAACCTCATATTTCTTCACAGTTTGAATTCATCTCGATTTTGCAACCATTTTCCCAGAGATGGGAATTTGGTTCTTGTCAGTCCTTTGCTACTATCTTTGAGCCACAGTGAATGCCCATGTGTCATTTGTATATTTTTGCTGGAGTATCCTTAGGATAGATGCAAAAGTAGTATACTTGGGTTGCAGATGAAATTTGTATTTCATTAGATGTTATCAAATAGGAATTGGAATTATCCATAGGAATTGTGGTATTAAAAAAAAAACCTTTTCACAGTATACTATTTTATCTGTACTCCCAGGCTTTCATTAAAAATTGTTGCATGAATCTTCAAAGTTCTTATTAATAAAATCAAACCCGAGGCCAGTTATTGGGGTCAATGCTGGTAGATCAGAGAGACAGAACAAGCCACAGCTATCTCACCTTGCCAATTCCTCAGCTGGTCCTGTTTCCTCAGACTGGAAGCCTCTGAGTCCTCATCCAGAATGAATCTCAGCTGAACTGCTGCTCCAAAGCCTGAAAGCTTAACCAGCCGAATGCTTAACCAGCCAAAATCTTCTAGTTTCTGGTCCTCACGCCTTATATATCTTTCTGCTTTCTACCACCACTCCCTGGGATTAAAGGCTGGCTTTCTGGGATTAAAGGCATGTGTCACCATGCTTGGCTATTTCCAATGTGGCCTTGAACTCACAGAGATACAGAGGGATTTCTATCTCTGGAATGCTAGGATTAAAGGTGTGAGTGCCACCATTTTCTAGCCTTTGTATCTAGTGGCTGTCTGTTCTCTGACCCCAGATAAATTTATTAGAGTACACAATATTTTAGGGAACACAATACCACCACAAAAAATAAAATTACTTTTGGACAGTCATAAATCTCAAGTGAAGTTTTAGTTGATCTTTCTATCATTTTGAGTAAAGTATCAATTAGAATTTGATTAGTTTTAATGAGCTTGATGGTGGTAGTCGATCTGCAGTATATATGCATGTCCAAACATGTTGTACAATTTTAAGCATAACGTTTTGGTGACTTAATACACCTTTGAAGCACTGAAAAAAAATGGAGAATTTGTTTTCTGTTTGCCTGCTACATCCAAGTCCCTTTTGGCTCATACAAACACAAAGCTACATATTAACTATAATTATGGGAAGCATATTTCTATATTAGTTATGTTGTCACAAGAAACTTGATCTCACACAAGGCATGGTCTTATGGTCTGTTTTGTGCTTTAACAGACCATCACAGATTAGGTCCTTTATAAATAGCAAAAATTTATTTTTCATAGTTTTGAGCCTAGGAAGTCCAAGATTAAGGTGTTGATATCTGTTGGGAGTTTTCTTGCTGTATCCTTATATGAAGAAAAGTAGAAGGGAGAGGAAGGGGAAGGGGGAGGGGGAGATTCCTAAAAGTCCCTTATTTTGTAGTGATATTAAATATTAAACACCTCCAAATACTGTTGCATTAGGTTAAATTTC
Source organism: Peromyscus maniculatus bairdii (assembly GCF_049852395.1). Lineage (NCBI taxonomy): Eukaryota > Metazoa > Chordata > Mammalia > Rodentia > Cricetidae > Peromyscus > Peromyscus maniculatus. The sequence continues at coordinate 84,322,663 of NC_134852.1, read as the reverse complement.
CCACATGAATATTGGGGTCATATAAGTATTAAGACCATTCTTTCTGGTGGTAGTATATTACTCTATGATACACAAATATCATAATTAATTCAGCTATTTTCTTTTTTTTGTGATATATATTTTTTATTTTACAATATCATTCAGTTCTACATATCAGCCATGGGTTCCCCTATTCTCCCCCCTCCCACGCCCTCCCCTTACCCCCAGCCCACCCTCCATTCCCACCTCCTCCAGGACAAGTCCTCCCCCGAGGACTGTGATCAACTTGCTAGACTCAGTCCAGGGAGGTCCAGTCCCTTCCTCCCAGACTAAGCCAAGTGTCCCTGCATAAGTTCCAGGTTTCAGACAGCCAACTCATGCAATGAGCACAGGACTTGGTCCCACTGCCTAGTGCCTCCCAAACTGATCAAGCCAATCAACTGTCTCACCTATTCAGAGGGCCTGATCCAGCTGGGAGCCCCTCAGCCTTTGGTTCATAGTTCATGTGTTTCCATTCATTTGGCTATTTTTTTTCAATAATTGAGTAAAACTGAAATTTATTATATGCCACAGTCGTCCTAGGGACCTCCATGCTATATATATAGCCTCTATGGTTCTATGGGTTGTGGTCTGATTGTTCTTTATTTTATATCTAGAATCCACCAATGAGTGAGTACATACCATTACTGTCTTTCTGAGTTTGGGTTACCTCACTCAGGATGATTTTTTCTAGTTCCATCCATTTGCCTGCAAATTTCATGCTTTCATTGTTTTTCTCTGCTGAGTAGTACTCCATTGTGTATATGTACCACATTTTTTTCATCCATTCTTCCATTGATGGGCATCTAGGTTGTTTCCAGGTTCTGGCTATTACAAATAGTGCTGCTATGAACATAGCTGAGCATGTATCTTTATGGTATAAATCAGCATTCCTTGGGTAGATGCCCAAGAGTGGGATGGCTGGGTCTTGAGGTAGTTTGATTCCTAATTTTCTGAGAAACCGCCATACTGATTTCCACAGTGGTTGTACAAGTTTACATTCCCACCAACAGTGGAGGAGTGTTCCCTTTGCTCCACATCCTCTCCAACATTGGTTGTCATTGGTGTTTTTGATCGTAGTCAGCTATTTTCTTATTGATTGACATGCTTTTCATTTCTATTCCTTTCTCAGTATGTATGTGTGTATTAGTCAGGTTCTGTAGAGTAACAGAACTTATAGAATGAATCTCTTTCTCTCTCTCTACATATATATTATATAATTATGTTATATATTATATTATATATAATTTATTGGAATGACTTACAGGCTGCAATCCAGATTAATCCAACAATGGCTGACTGTGAATGGAAAGTCCAAGAATCCAGTAGTTGCTCTATTCACAAGGCTCGATGTCTCGGCTGGTCTTCAGTATATGCTGGAGTCTCAAAGATGTAGGCTCTAATGCCAGTGAAGGAATGGATGTGCTAACAAGGCGAGAGCAAACAGGCAAAGAGCAAGCTCCCTTCTTCTATGTCCGTATATAGACTTCCAGCAGAAGGTGTGGTCCAGATTAAAGGTGTGTCAAGCTCTGGATCAAAGGCATATTACTTCCTACCTCAAACGTCTAGACTAGAAGTGGACTCACTTACTTCAGACAAAGCAAAAGAATCTCCCACAGGTGTGCTCTCCATTTCTGGATTGTAGTTCATTCCAGATGTAGTCAAGTTGACAACCAAGAATAACCACCACAGTGTGTAGAAATAATATCTTTATCTGTGATATGCATATTTCTTTAAAACACTTTCAATCTGGGGAATAAAAAAACATTAGCTTCCTAGTGCCCCAATGAAAGAACATTCAAAACCGAGCCTGGCCACTGTCCATTGTCCTGATGACTAGGGATGCACTCAGATACTGTGGGAAGGAGTCAAATAGCCTACTGTGTCCCGAGGGCTGACCATACATGGATAGCTTTTTATCTACTCCGAATATCCTCAGTTGAAACTGTTAACTAGTGAATGTTAATTAGCCCTTTAAGATTGTTCTAGCATGAAGATGGTATTCCAGAAAGATGATAAGGGAGTGATGGCAAATATGGATGTCATCTCCTGTTACCTTCATCAGAAAACAATCTTAATTTGCTGAAAATGCTTCTCTTTTGCCAAAGTCAGTCAATAATGCTTTCTAGAGATCTTTTGAGTGATTAGAGAATTATTTTAATCGTCATTTATATGTGTATGTGTTTATGTGCATGTGTACATGCATGTGAGTGCAGTGCTCATGGAACCCAGAAGAGGACATTGGATCCACTGGAGCTGGAGTTAAAGGCAGTTGAGAGCTGCCTGCCCTGGGTGTTGGGAACCAACCTCAGCTCCCCTGGAAAAACAGCAAGCATTCTTAGCTGCTGAGCCATCTCTCCAGGCCCAAGTTTGTTTTTCTTAGTGGTGGCATATTACCCTACATGACAGGAAGTACTGTGATCAGTTCAGATGCTTTCTTATGAATGGACCTGCTTCATTCCTATTCTTTTGACGTTATGTGAGATTTAGGTCACAATTTCTTAGCTATGATCTCCTAAAGCACAAGTAAGACACACACAAAAAAAAACCATAGATGGGGGAGAAAGCACATATCTGGTAGGAGTCTACTATCTAGGATACATAGTGAACCCTTACAGGTAAAATAAAAAGAGAAGAATCCAATTAAAATGAGTAAAAGGACATGAGCAAGTATTTCTCCCTGTTTTTTTGTTTTTTTTTTTTTTTTGGTTTTTTGGTTTTTTGGTTTTTCGAGACAGGGTTTCTCTGTGTAGCTTTGCGCCTTTCCTGGAGCTCACTTGGTAGCCCAGGCTGGCCTCGAACTCACAGAGATCCTCCTGGCTCTGCCTCCCGAGTGCTGGGATTAAAGGCGTGAGCCACCAACGCCCGGCCCAAGTATTTCTCCCTGGAGGGGAAACAAACTGCTGATAATCACATGAGAGGGTGCTCAGCTGCCCCATCACCAATGAAGTAAAGTTCAAAACCCCATTGAGATAGGACTCTGTCCATGTCCACCAAGTCGGATAGATGAAGCCAGCTAAAGACAAATTTAACACCCTATGGAGAAACTGGGACCTTCCTGTGTTCCTAGTGGGGATGTGAATGGATACAGCTTTTAAAAAATAATAATTTGGATTGTAGATGTAGAGTTACCATTTGATTCATCAGTCTTACTTGGGATTTACAGAAGAGAATCTGAAGTGTATGTTTATCCCAAAGCTTGTGCATTGTGTTCATCCCAGTCTTATTCATAATAACAAAAGAGGAAACAATCTAACTATTCATCAGCTGCTGAATGGGAACACAGATTGCAGTGTACTCATACAATGGACTACTTACTACTCATCCACAGGAATGAGCTAGTGATGCATGCTTCCTCACGGATGAACCTTGGGCACAGGTCTTATATAAGAAGCCAGATAAAAACACACATTGTTTTGTTTTATTCCTGTGAAATGTCCAGAATAGGCAGATTATATAGAAGTAAAAAGTAGAGTCATGGTTGCTAAGTCGTGGGGGAAAACAGGACTTGTAGTTTGGAGTGATTGATAATGAGTACGGTGTTTGCTTTGGGGGTAAATAAAATACTCTAAAATTCATTGTGGCTGTGCAGACAACAAAAACTGTTGAATTGGGTACACTTTCAATCGGTAAATTCAATAAAGTTTTTTTCCTTTTAAAGAAAGAAGTCATCAGTGTATGTATTCAACAAATATGTAAAATTATAAGGTTGGACCAGATGACTGCTCAAGAATCTTCACTGCTGATTTTGTCGCACCAAGTGTCCTGGCTGAGTTTCCATCTGCTGTCTTGATTTCCCAGTGGATCCTGGCTGGGAGCTGGAGATAGGGAGACATTGCCTCAGCAAACCGTGTTTGGCTTGCCGCGCTGTTTGCTTGGTCGTCCCTGCTGCTCAGAGAGTTTTATGTAATAGATGGAATGTCTCTTTCATTAGACTAAAATGGACTTGAATCACAGCGTCATGGGAGAAAACATTATTCTACCCCCAGCATTAGTTCAAATTTACTTTAGGCTCCCAAGATGCTCTGCTCACCATGTCTGCTCCAATTGTCTTCTTGAACTTTTGCATTTTGGGGCTAGAGGAAAGGTTACAACCTTCTTCCTTGTTAGCCGCTGGAAGGCTGCCTTGCATTCGAAGTTCCTGTCTGAAACATTTCATGAATCATCTTCTGCTCTTTTATCCCACACAAAAAAGGCCTGCTTCGCTCTAGACTCCCATTCCATTTGCTCATGCCCATTTCTTGCCAAAGTAACCATTTTCCCCCAAAGAAAATAAAAGAGGTTCTGAGTTCTTCATTAATATCTGCATGTGGGATGAATGAGGAATTGATGTGCAGAGCCCAGCAGTAATGAGGTGATGATCAAAATGGGATAGGATGACCCCAAAGCAATCCTTTGTAATGAGCAATTAATTATTAAACCTGAAGCCCGAGTATATTCGATTACTAAATCAATCAGCCTGGGCTTACAGCCTCATTAGTATTAGTGGGCTAAATGCCAATGTATTACAAACAGATTAATATTTTAATTTAAAACATATGAATTTTATGTGTGCTAAAGAAATTACAATTTGGATAATTGCATGTGTGTGTATGTGCATGTGTACATGTGTGTGTGTGTCTGTATGTCTCTGTGTCTGTGTATGTGTGTATTACTTATATATGAAACTTTTAGTAGATATCTTATGGGAAATTTGTACATATGTGTTTTTATATAGTAGCTGGCTGTGTTCCTACTGGCTGCATGGAGAAACAGTCACATGACAGTTGTAGTTTCCCTAAGGATGGCCTTTCTTGAGTTTCTTTCCCTTTGCTCATTATTTACTTTGTATCTGAAAAGTACAAAAGAATGTGTAGGTGAAGGTAATGTGTTTCTGCTCAGAGACTAAAAATCAGATGTCCTGAACAATGGGGATCTAGTGACCAAAGAATTATTTCAGATCTGAAGAAGTATGAAAGTACTCATTGAGAGGATGGATCAATTAATCAATTAATCATTAAATAAAGAGACTGCAGCTCATAAGATTAGAGAAGATATTTTCAAATTATGTATATGCTAATCAGACTTAGCAACAAGAGACAAATCAATTTTTAAAAAGGAAGGAGAATGATACACAGGAATCTGATAAAGACAGATGTGACTCAGTTGGCCCCATCTTTTCCCTACCACTCCACTCTGTCAACCTTTTCTTTTGATTTGGTTCCTACATTAAAACTTCTTCCTTCATCCTTCTTTAACTCACAGAAAATAATAAAAGTGGTTCTCTGAACAGGGATTCAGTAGCAAAAATTAAGCCAGACATGGCAGCACAGGCCTGGACTCCCAGCTGTTCACGACAACAAAGCAGGAGTATTGCGGACCAATTACTGTCTGGGCTGCGGAGTGAGTGCAAGCCTTTGCCTACTCCAAAATAAACAGAGGGAAAGAGAAAAGGAGAGGGAGGGAGAAAGAGCTGAGGCTGTTAGTGATGGAGTAGGGGCCTGGCATGCACTTGGTACTAAGTTTAAACAGCATCAGTACTGAAAATAACAATAACAGAAACAAAAGTGATAGCAATCACCCCCACAGATATTTGTGTACACACAAATATCTGCAGTAGACAATCCTTCCACATGTGAAAATAGTACAAGGACCAATACCCAGTGGCTCATGTAAGTTAGTCCTCCTCTTTCTTGTCCTACAAGGTCAAAATAGTTCTGTCCTAAAAATGGAGAGTTTGGGATTTCTGTACATATATCCATGCAGAGCTTATATTACTATGTTCATGCTTACATTTTGCACATATAGATGCAAAAATTATGGATAGAGAGCACTTGTAATAACACAGATATGCTGGCGGGGGGGCTCTTCCAGAGTTTAAAGCATGGAGGTGTTGGGAAGACTTCATAAATGTTTGGGCTTCATGGAGGCAGGGGATTTTGTCACAGACCCACAGCAGACACTCAATAAATACCTGTGAAATGAAAAGGGCGGGTTAAAAATCCAGGTCCAGACAGAAAATCCCATGATATTTGAAGTCTCTTGGCAGTGCATTCTAATTGGTTCCCTTTAATCCATTAGGAAGGCTCTAGGAAGTGACTTTTTGAACAAGTAACAAAATTTCCACTAACAGTTAGGAGACTTTTCACACACATCAACTTCCTATTTCAAGTTTTAAAATCCAGCTGTTTTATTTATTTAGTTTTAGCATAGTACTAAGGGGGGGGGGGAGGAAGAATTCAATACCATTTCCTTCTAACTTGATTTATAGGTTCTATATATCCCAATGAAGCATTTTATGGAAATTTACAAGCTGATTCTGAAATTTATACGTAAGTGGAAGGACCCATCGCAGCCAAAACAGTTTTGAAAGAGAAGTCCAATACCAAAGGATTTACACTGCTTTGCTTCAAGAGTTATTACAGGCGTAGAGAAATCAAGATGGTGTAGTCTTGGCAGAGGGCTAGCAGATGCTTGGAGCAGAGGAGAAAGCTCAGAAATATGCCCAGACTTTATGGTCAATTGATCTTTAACAAAGGTGTCATGCCAACAGAATTTATTGAGGGAGGGAAATTCTTTTAAACAAATGTTGCAGGATTGACTGGACAACTACAAAGAGAAGGAGGGAGGTTTGGCTTTACTTCATAACACATGCAAAATCACACCTGACATGGGTCACAGGCCTAGATGTATAACCTACAACTATACATTTTCTAGAAGCCATTGAAACCTTAGGGGTAGACAAAGACTCTTAGAAACTGAAACAGAAAAGAAGAAAAGGAATGTTAAGCTTCATTAAAACTGAAATTTCCACTCTGTAATAGACGTGGTTAAGACACTAAGTGATGGGTGGGGAAAAGGGACCTGCTGACCACATATTTGTGAAAGACTTGTATTGACAATATATAAAGACTTCCCACAATTCAACAATTTAAAATTTTTAATGATGTCTTCCCAACACCTCCATGCTTTAAATTCTGAAAGACGCCCCCAGCATATCCTTTAGTCCAAGAGCGCTTTATTAATGTTTTACATTTGTGCATGCAAAATGTAAGCATGAAAATAATAATGCAAAATGAGTGAGATACTTGAATATATACGTCACAAAAATGATCATTTAAAGCATAAGAAAAATTGTTTAACATCAGTAGCCATAAGAGAAATATAATTAGAATCCCTATGAGATGACACTACACAACTATGAGGAGGCTAAAAAAATGGTTGATAATATTAAGTGCTGACAGGGATGCGGCTTACTGGACCTTTCAGGAACTACCTGCGCGAGTTCAAGATGGAACAAATCACACTTTGTAGTGCTACTTGATTATTTCTTTCTCAAGTTCAATGTGTACTTATGCTGTGAGCTGGGTCATTTTCTTAAGGGAAATGAAAACATGTGCTCAATAATTAAACTATAGGACATGGTTCCTGCAAGCACTCCCTTCCGTTCATGCCATTCTTTTGCTACATCTTTCAAAAGCACACTCTTCAGTGAACTACAGCCTTCCTCTTTCCTTTCCTTTTATGGCTTCTGCTTCCTCTGTTCTGCCTAAGAATTATGTCAGCCAAAAGAACTGGACAGGAACATTCAAAGCAGCATTACCTGTAGTAACCCCAAGCAAGAAATGATGACATCATCATTTGCAGAAGAATGGGTAAGTCAGCTCCATAGTAAAAAAGGAACGAATGATTAATAGATAAAGCAATGTGGATGAATCTATAATAACCAATACACCAAGTAAAAGAACTCAGATACGAACGTGTACATGTTATTTGGGTTCAATTATTATTATATTCTGGAATATGATCTTTTTTGTTGCTCTATGATAAATGATACAAGCAGTGTTTATTAGTGGGGCCAATACTGCTGTAAGGCCCACGAGGAAACCTACAATGATAGAAAAACTCTGTATCTTGAACTGGCCACACAGATACATGCATCTATGGAATTATATTAAGTTGTGTCTTTGAAGGTGTGTCCAACCTAGAGCCTGTGGGTCGAATCTATTTCTGGAATTACAAATGCAGTCAACACAGTTCTCGATGACTACATCATGATGTGGTATATAAGGGTTGGGTACTACTGCCACAGAGACTATGTGGAGGAAAGGATGTGAACCCACTAGAGGGATCAGGAGGCACAAGGAAGAGTAAGCCATCACGACTGTCTAAGTCAATGTTCTATCGCTGTGAAGAGACTCCATAACCATGGCAACTCTCATAAAAGAAAGCATTTAATTGGGGATTGCTTACAGTTCCAGAGGTTTAGTCCATTATCATCCAAGTAGGGAGGATGGCAGCACACAGGCAGGCATGGTATTGGAGGAATAGCTGAGAGTTCTACATGTGGACATGCAGGCATCAGAAGAATGACCCTCTGGGCTTGGCTTGGGCTTTTGAAACCTGAAGGTCCACCCCTAGTGACATACTTCCCCCAACATGGCCACACCTGCTCCAACAAGGCCACACCTTTTAATCCTTCTCAAATCGTGCCACTCCCTGATGACTAAGTATTCAAATATAAGAGCCTATGGGGAGTCATTCTTATCCAAACTACCACAGTGATATATATATATATATATGTGGAAATGCCATAATGTACTTTGAATGCTAATATAATTAAATATATTTTACATACAATTCCACATTCCTTAGACTATACATTTCACTGTTATAAATTATGCTTCAAGTGCGATAGAAAAAACAATTTCATAAATCCCACAGTTTACGTACTAGAAGGTAAATTATCTTCTATTTTTTCTTTCATTCCTGGTAGTGTTGGCCATAAACTCAGGGCCTCAGGCATTTAAGGTAAGCACTGTTATCACTGAGCTGCATTTCCAGCCACTGCTTTTAATATAAAAGAAATGCTGAATACATGAACCATTATTGCTTAATAAAAAATTGCAAGCTTCCAAAGGAGAGACAGAACCAATAGTCCTACCCAGCTATGATGTCTATGAACAACAACCACCAGCATGACATGATAACCCTAAGGGCACAGTAGTGGCATGTATACCCTGGCAGTAACAAACAGCACTCTAATTATACTTAAGACCTGCTGAATAAGAGGCTGTGGACGAGTTTCTAAATGGTCTTATTAAATAAAAAACACAGAGCCAAATATAGGGGTGAAAGCCTTAGATCAGGGAAAGTCACCAGCCAACCTCACTTCACCAACTCTGCAGCTTCCAAATGCGAGTTACTTCCTGTCTACCCACACCTTTATTGCCTTGCTGTTCTGCCCTCTCATTGACTCTCTTAGCCCAGCTACCTCACTTCCTCTTCCTACATAGCTCTGTCACTTTCTGCCTGTACAGACCTCCAGGTCTCTATGGTTGGTACTGGGATTAAAGGCTTGTGTCACCATGCTTGGCTCTGTTCCCTAGTGTGGCCTTGAACACACAGAGCTCCTGCCTGCTAAGTGATAGGATTAAGGGCGTGTGCTGCCTGACTTCTTGTTTATTTAAAATGGCTGGCCTTTTCCCTCTGATCTCCAGGCAAGTTTTATTAAAGCACCAATAAAGTATCACCACATTTCAGCACAAATGAAATATCACCACAAGAGGGAAACCATGCCTGGTACCAGAGACATACCCAACTACCCAGAGCTAGTGAAGTCATGGGTCTCGGAGGAGAACTTACAATTGCCACTTTACTAAACCAAGATAATCTCTAACTACACTCTAAGTATTTGTCCTTATACCCACAAATAAGTGCAGCCCTCCCCCTTCATCAAGGAAACTTATCTTTGCATCAGTTTTTAAAAAGTCTGTTCTGAGTAATGCATGAATGACCCTAATATGGTTCCAGAGAAGCTTTGGTCCAGAAACCTCAAGATTCTAGGAGTTAAAGACACCTAAAGAGAGAGTCCATTAAGCTACAGCAGGAGCTAATGTAAAAAGGTCTACACCTCTGTATCACGTGACACAGATGCCCAGTGTAAAACACTTACTAACGGCAAGGCACTTTGTACACCCATCAACCTTTATAAGGATCCGAGAGGTCTTCATGAAGGTCTCGGTGAGGCCTGATCTTCCATTATGTAGAGGGGCAAACTGAGTGTTCAGGGCCACAGTGGAAATAATCACAGAGGCTAGCTCGGAACCAGTAGCCTCTTCCTCCTTAGCCAGCACTCTTGGCACCGCACCAGCTACTTCTAAGTGGGTGAGCCAAAGACAGAATAAATTAGGGGAATAAATTCCTGTAAATGAGGAAGCAAGGTGAGAGAGGGAAGCTGCTTTTGCTTGGGAGGGTGAATGTGGGAAGGCATCCTGAAGCCATCTTGTTCCAGTGATGTAGTGTTTGGTAAACAGGCCCTTAATCCTGCCAAAGAGCATCACTATACCTGTCATAATGCCACCTCTCAACATCCCCTTGGCAGAGTGGGTAATATCATCCTCTTAGGGCTCTGTCTACGCTGACATCCATTTATCATTTCCTGTTAATTCCCCAGATGTAGAGTTGTGGAACCCAGTCCCAAAGGATACTTCTACAGTATATAACCCCTCTACCTAAGGCTCAGGGAACAGGGTAGACGAAGGGGCAGAAAGACTGTAAGAACCAGGGCAGCAGGGAGCTTCCTGTGAGACTATTATACTGAGCCATTATACAGACTGTACTGGCTGGTTTTGTGTCAACTTGACACAGGCCAGAGTCATCAGAGGAAGGAGCCTCAGCTGAGGAAATACCCCCTTGAGATCCAGCTGTAAGGCATTTTCTCATTTAGTGATCAGTGGGGGATGTCCCAGCCCATGGTGGGTGGTACCATCCCTTGCTTCCTGGTCCTGGGTTCTATAAAAAGGTGGGCTGAATCAGCCATGGGAAGCAAGACAGTAATCAACCTCCATGGCCTCTGCATCAGCTCCTGCCACCAGTTCCTGCCCTGTTTGAGTTCCTGTCCTGACTTCCTTCAGTGATGAACACCAGTGTGGAAGTGTAACCCAAATAAACTCTTTCCTCCCCAACTTGCTTTTGGTCATGGTGTTTGGCCACAGCAGTAGACATCTAACAAAGACACAGATGGAGCAGGGTGTATTTATATATTTAAGAATGCATAGTGTGTGTGTGTGTGTGTAAACAATGAATGGAAAAAGAGGCCAGGAATTTGAAAGAGAGCAAAGAGGGGTTCTTGAGAGTGTTTGGAGGAAGGTAAGGAAAAGGAGAAATGATGTAATTATAATCTTAAAAAATAAAAAACTAAAACCACAAAATTTTCAAGCTTCAAAAAATAAGATTAAAAGACATTAAAAGGAGTCTTCACAATAGGAAAAGGTGTGCTTGTAAGAGTGTATCATGTTATCATTATTCAAATTATGGTGACAATTTACTTCCAATCCTAAAGTGAGTATGGGTCTTGTCAGAAATCAAATATGATCTTGAGAAGAAACAAAAGCAAAAGACAAAAGCCTGTGTTTCATGGTTGTGTAACTCATTGAGGGCATGTGCACACCGCCTTGTGTGTGCCTTCCGATGGGATCCTGTTTCTCTTCTGGCCTGGAAAGAAATGTAGGGGAAGCTGAGAAAGACCATGGGCGGTGTGCAAAATCTCTCTCTCCCTCGCTATCATTCCTTAGAATTAACGTTTATAGTAAGACCTTGCCCAGCACAGGCCTTTAGCAGGAGCTCCTATCTCTTGCCTAAGACAGCAGTAAAACGTCAGCAATTGGAGCTGGAGAGACGGCTCATCAGTTAAGAGCACTGGCTGCTCTTGAAGAGGATCAGCATTCAGTTCTTAGCATCCACATAGTGTCAAGCACATCATCTGTAACTGCTGTTTCTGTGGGTCTAATGCCCTCTTTGGCCTTCAAGGACACCAGGCACGCGTGAGCACACACACGAAGGCAAACACTCATATACATACATTAAAAAAAATATTTAAAAATAGTAGATAATTTCTCCCCTCCACGTTAATGTATGGATGGGTCAAGGATGATATGAAAAAACATCTCTGCATTCTGCTCTGTTCTTTCCCCCCTGTGAACCCAAAACTGCTCTGAGAATGCAGTAAAAAATATTATGTGCATATGCATGCAGATGAAAGTAAGTGCAAATTTTTTTTGCTTGGAAGAGATGAGGTATCGATGCACAATTTCCCTCAAAATTATGAGGAATCCTTTATACATTCTTTCTTTGCATATATATAAATATTATACATAGTGAGTGCCCATAAATTTATATATATGAGTATATAAGCACCCAAACTCACCGTGTGTGTGTGTGTGTGTGTGTGTGTGTGTGTGTGTGTGTGTGTGTAAATCTTTTAGTTTTCTGGTAGGAACAGAAGAACAGTGTCTTCTGTGGGCAATTAGGTGACTGTTTCCAGTGGAAAAGACAAACTGATGATCTAGGTTCCAATCCAAGAAAGAAAAGGACAATGGCATCAGTTATGACGCAGGAATCTTTTCCGGGTCAGTCCTCCTGGCAAGTGATCAGCGCACACGGAGACCCCTCTCCTTGGGTACACTGTATAGATTAGTAAGAGTCCTTGCAAACAGTCTTGGGCAACATGTTAACTACTGAAGACTTGGAATAGCTTTCTTCCAGGAGGGAGGGAAAAACCCTCGATAATGAGCCGCTGACTGGATGTTTATGGCTGGCAAATCCCATAACCCTATAATTTGGCTCCCGATGGCCACATTCTTCTTTGGAGCAGAAGCCCGGGGTCAATTATCGCGGTTGGTAAGCTTTCCTTTTGGGTGTTAGTCAGGGCCAATTTTGCATAAAAGAAGGGTTTCCTCTTTGGCACTGGCTCTCTCCAATTATGGAAGCATATCCTGGGGTTGTCCTAAATCATATGCTCCAGGGAGCTTTGAGGTTACATGAGGACACGTTGAGGAAGGCATTTCCCACCGAGGCACAGGGCAGCACCCGGCAGTGCCGGGCAGCAGCCGGCAGCACCAGCTACTACTCTTTCTTTGAACTTCTAGTTTGCTCATAAGATTCTGGATTCTAAAATTAGAAACAACCTGTCACCAAACCCACAGTGGCCATCGTTGACTTGCACTTAGGGTCAAGGGTGCCTCTGGCCTGAATTCCCTTTGATTCACCTTCTCTTTCTACTCAAGGAAACCTTCCCATCTCTTACCTCTATCCATAGTAAGGTGAGTGACAGTTGAGTGCACAGCTGTGAATCCAGGACAGACTTTATACCCTCCCTTCTGCGACTCCCACAGCTGGGGGAAAGAGGAAGACCATTTCCAAAAGGACAGTGTTATTGTTGGAGAGAATTTGAAACTGGAAGCCATCCCAGGGTCTGAACCCCGTTTCTGCACTTTCTACATAAGTGACCTGGACACATTGCTTCATCTTTCTGAGCCTTACTTTACTGAGTTTGTGCACTGGTGATGGTCACCTTTCTTATGCAGAGTTGTCTTGAAAACTGGCCAAGACACCTTGAACCAAGTGCCTTGTGTGTTGCCTGACACATGCAGATGCTCAGCACGTTGTCATCGTTATCTCATTGTTGACACATGAATCTGAGTGTCAAAGAGATGCCGAGGTAGCAGTGGCTGAGCCAGCCAGTCTGTCATTGTTCTCCAGCCTCGTTGTGTGGGACATCCAGACTGCCCTGTCCCACAGGAGTGGGGGCAGGGGAAGGCTCTGTTGTCTTAATCCCATTATTCTGTGAAACGTCCCCACGAGAAAGGCCCTTCTTTGGGTTGAGTTGGAAGCAAATTTGTACCATTGCTTTGTGTTGCGGCTTTTGTGACTTGAACTGCAGGCAGTATCCTCCAGTTTTCAGATAACATGTTAGTGAGATCTGTGATTATTCTGCTTGTGGCCAGAGAAACCCAGGGAGGGTAATATGGCAGATTGGAGAAGACCTCTGCCATGGAGGGACCAATATCCACAGCTCTCTGAACAAGATCTAACAAGATGAAGCTGGGTTATCTAAGATTCCCACTGCTTTATCCCCAGTTGCTTTAGGTGGATCAATGATTTTTATCCAAAGAAATGACAAAAGTGATTTATCGTAGGCTTTTTGCTTTGACAACAACCACAAATAAAAAAGCACCGTCAAAGCAAAGCTCAAAACTTTCTCTTGTGTGGTTTGAAACTCAATGTTTGGAAGGGGCTGGCTATCTCTATCATTAATGATGCCTGTGGTGTGCTAGGGCCATTTCTACCTGGGGCGTATCTACTTTAGATATTGTTGTGGAGGTGAGAAAATGTCCTGTGCGTTTGAAAATGCCAGGACCACCCACTGCTTGAACTAGTTTTGATCTCTTTGCAATCTAAAAGAAAAATCCCCAAGTGCATTACTTTAGCACAAAAACATTGGCAAATAGCTCTGGAGGCTGCTGCTTTCATATCTTGCTGTGGCTTGAAAGCTCACCCAATTACAGTCCTTAATTTAGGCCACCACAGTCTTATTTTATCCTTCCTGTCCCTCGGAGGCTCCCACCTCCATAATTTCCTAATATCCTGGCATCTTCCATTGACTTCAGGAGGCAATGGTCTTGAACCTTTGTTATAACAGCAGGGAGAGCAGGGGCACCATGCTGCTTCAAGGAATGTTTTCTTAGGATGACTTAGAAATGTCTGGGAGGGGGAACCTGTGAAGGTACACTTGAGGTTTGGGATGATTTGCTTGTTTTTGTTCTCTTAAAGAAAGGCTTGGGGGCTGGACAGATGCTCAGTTGTTAAAGGCTAGGCTCACAACCAAAAATATAAGAAAGATGGGCTTTGCTTTAGTAACAAGATGAACCGAAAGAGGGGCAGGGCATTGTTCAGCCTCATAGTCACACTGAATATGGTTAGTCAGTGCGACAAGAGGGACATTTTGAACAATGTTAAGTTTGTTCTTGTTCCATATAGTATGAAAGGGGTAATTAAGGAATTAAGAATAAAATACACTGTGTGTGTGTGTGTGTGTGTGTGTGTGTGTGTGTGTGTGTGTTCACTTTTACATGTGCATATGTGCATCTTTGCCAAGGCACACATGTGGATGTCAAAGTCAATTCTTTCCTTCCAGTATGTGGCTTTAGGGGATTAAATGAATAAAAGTGGTCAGGTGTTGTGGCAGGGATCTTTATCTTGCTTGCCATGATGACTTTTCTCTAAAATTCTTGGTCACTAAATAATATACAAATAACATGCATTTATGGAAAGCCATATTCACCTGGACAAATACTTTCCACATATTTCTTTGAGCAACTTGGAGAATAAGGCCACTTGAGTAGGACTATAAAAATCACAGTCAAGAAAACAGAAAATGAAATCCCCTATTTGTAGCTAGAGTTTTCCTGCCTGGTCCACAGTCAGGACAAATCTGTCACCCGCCAGTCCCACAGCCGCTCAGACCCAACCAAGTAAACACAGAGACTTATATTGCTTACAAACTGTATGGCCGTGGCAGGCTTCTTGCCTGCTTGCTCAGGCTTCTTGTTAACTGTTCTTATATCTTAATTTAATCCATTTCTATGAATCTATACCTTGCCACGTGGCTTGTGGCTTACCGGCCTCTTCACATGCTGCTTGTCATGGTGGCGGCTGACAGTGTCTCCCTGCCTCAGCCTTCCACTTCCCAGGATTCTCCTCTCTCCTTGTTCTGCCTACTTCCTGCTTGGCCACTGGTCAATCAGTGTTTTATTTATTGACCAATCAGAGCAATTTGACATACAGACCATCCCACAGCACCTATTAGTGTGAATGCCATAACTATCATAGAGGGACCCACATAAACTCATAAAGATTTTTCTCTAAGCTTCCGATGGCTTAGTGGGGTAGTCATCATTCTCATTTCATAAGGGAAGAAAATGATTCACAAGATGGAAGTGAAAATCCCAATGGTCCTTATTCTCTACGTGTTGGGGTACTGAGGCAAAAAGGCACCTGACTTCAGGGACATGGCTTATATCCACCATGATGAGTAGACCACCTGCCAAGACAACTTCTCATGTCAGTACTAACAGAGTGTTCATGTGTTCTAGGGTCAGCATGGAACTTAATCAAGAGCTGAGTTGATTCTTGAAAAACAATCTTTTAAAAAATCTATCTTTATGTACTTCTTTATGTGCATGTATAGTTTTAGGGTCCACATACAAATATATGCACCCCCACACAAACATATACAAGCATTAAATAGTTATAAAACAGGAAACATTACCCCAGTTCTATCTATCTATCTAGTATTAATACAGGGCTCTTCAGAAATAATAAGACATGCCTATGTGCACACATCTGTGTGTGTGTTTGTATGTGTGTGTCTTTGTATATGTTACTGTGGGGCCTGGAAAGTCACAAGGTCTGCAGCCAGCATTCTGCAGCTGATGGTGCAGCCCCAGTTCAAGAGAAAAGGCCTCAGAACAGAGCTAGCTGACAGCATACATTCCAGTTTAAAACCCACAATGCCAGCCATGAGAAGAGATGAGATTTCGTTCTGTGCCCAAAGGCTGGAAAAGACCAATATCCTAGGTCTAGTAATTGGTCAGGAGGCATTCCTTCTCAGTCTGTTTTATTCAGGTGCTCTACACATTGAATGGGGCCTACCTATCCTAGGGAGGGAATTTGCTTGACTTAGTCTAGTATTCAAGGGTTAAACTCATTTAGAAACACGCTCATAGACATACCCAGCAGGATGTCAGACAACGTAACTAGATACTAGATCAGTTAACACATACAATTAACCATGAGAAGGAAAGGCTGTGGACTAATGCTTGTGAGCCTGTAAAACACGTATGTTGGAGCCATATCTTCCAAAGCAATATTATTTAGTGATAAGGCCCTCAGGAGGTAGTTAGGTTTTGACAAAGCCAGGAGAGTGAGGCTTTTCTAGTGGCATTAGGGGCTGGGGAGGTGCTTTAGTCAGTAAATTGCTTTTCTGGCAGACATGAGGACCTGAGTTGGGATCTTCAGCACTTACCTAAGAAGCAGAGTACAATGGCTTTATCATATCATTATTATGAGTGCTGGAGAGGCAGAGACAAGATGTCTAGAGTTCACTACCAGCCAGTCTACCCAAATCAGTGAGCTCTAGGCTCAGGGGGAGACCCTATCTCAAATTCTAAAGTGGAGAGCAATGGAGGAAGACACCCAAGATTAGCCTCTCATCTCCATGCATATGTAGCATGAATTGTTAGAAGGTCTTATTAATAAAAACAAACCTGGAGCCAGGTATTGGGGTGAACTCTGGGAGATCAGAGAAGCAGAACATGCCACAGCTTCCTCACCCCGCCAGTTCCTCAGCTGATCCTGTTTCCTCAGACTGGAAGCCTCTGAGTTCTCATCCAAATGGATCTCAGCTGAACTGCTGCTAAAAGCCGAAAAGCTTAACCAGCCCTAGTTCCTGGTTTTCACACCTTATATACCTTTCTGCTTTCTGCCATCACTTCCTGGAATTAAAGGCTCTTGTTACCATGCCTAGCTATTTCCAGTGTGGCTTTGAATTCACAGAGATCCAGACGGATCTCTGCCTCTGGAATGCTAGGATTAAAGGCATGTGCCACCACTGCCTAACCTCTATGTTTAATATTATGGCTGTTCTGTTCTCTAACCCCCAGATAATTTTATTGGGGTACACAATATATCAACCACATTTCCCCCTTTTTGTCTAAAATTTAAAAAAGCTTATAATGAATACAAGAAAAACTACATCCAATAAGTATATACAACATATACAGTCAAAAATTACATAAACAATGTCTAGTCCATTAACATTTGACAGATTCAGACAAAAAACTCCATTATTAACAATGTCCAGTCCAGTAACATTTGATAATCTCAGACAAAAAATTTTATTACTTACCCTATTTAAAACAAATAGTTCCTTTTTTTTTTTTTTTTTTTTTTTTTTTTTTTTTTTTTTTTTTTGGTTTTTCGAGACAGGGTTTCTCTGTGTAGCTTTGCGCCTTTCCTGGAACTCACTTGGTAGCCCAGGCTGGCCTCGAACTCACAGAGATCCGCCTGGCTCTGCCTCCCGAGTGCTGGGATTAAAGGCGTGCGCCACCACCGCCCGGCAACAAATAGTTCCTTTTAAAAAGTAGGTTCAATAATTGACCTTTTAATTTTATCATATCCATAGTCTCTCTTTTTCTTTTCATAATAGATTCAATAATCTACCTTTTGTCATTTTTATATCTCCCCCTTTTTTTAGAGTATATTCAATGATCTACCCATTCATCCTATTATTTCTTTATCTTTTTTTCTCAGAGTAGATTCAATGATCTACCTCATATCTATATTCTCTTCTTTGGTCTTCTTTTTTTAAAACTCTGAATCTAATCTCCTTGTTCAGCTTTCTTCCTGACCATTAACAATTAACAACTTGTAAGCAACCATCATAAACAATGACAATTATCCATTAGCCATTGAATGACCAAAAAAACACCCACCCCACCTCTTGGGAATGTGGGCATTGTTTTTCTTAAAATTACTTCCTGCTTTCAGGGGCAAAGACATCTTTAGGGAATCCTGAAAAGAAATTTTTTGGGTTAATTGTCAAGTGTTGAGAGATTTAGCTGTATCATTTGTCCAGTCTCTGCATAATGGGAAAGTGCAGGGCTGTTTCAAGTCCTTGCTTGAGTAGTCATGAATTTGGATTATCTCAGTTAGCCATCTCTAAATTGTCCTGAGCAGTTTGTAGTCCAAAGTTGATCTTTCCGTGGTGTTAATCAGCTTAATGGTTTTACCATAGCCCATGTGGAATCATTGTTGTGGAATCCCATCATCCTTTTGAAGATTTCAAATTTGCTGTTAGTCATGGTCATGGTTCCCTGCAGACGTTTTTATTTAAAAAAAATTTTTTTTTGTGCCTCCTCCATGGTTTGGAGCAATCACAGTCTGATAAATGTCTGTCTCTCAGAACCATGAACATTTTTCCCTAGAAGAGAATATCTTCACAGCAATTTCTGCCCACCGTTTGTCTTGCCAAACTTTTCCAAACTGACCTTTGCTGATGCTTTCTTGTTACACGATGGTCCTGGCAATCTTCTCTGAATAAGCAGCAGTAAGCCCTTCATCCCAGGTAGCAGCATCACCGCAGTCACCAACATAATGAGAAGCAGCCAGCAACTCAGAGCAGCAGCCTCTGCCTCCATGGTCCCACCACCATCCGAAGCTTCTCCTTAGCAAGCCTCCTAGGCCGGCCTCAAATTGGGATCCTCCTGCCTCTGCCTTCTTCAATAAATTCAACCAGTGTGCCACTGCAACCGGCAACGTGTAGCTCAGGTCTGAGCTGGAGCCCACAAGGCCACAGGCAAGTAGCTTTTTTGTGAATTGGTACCACAAATGTTGGGTACCAGATGTAGCATGAATTGTTAGAAGGTCTTATTAATAAAAACAAACCTGGAGCCAGGTATTGGGGTGAACACTGGAAGATCAGAGAAGCAGAATAAGCCACAGCTTCCTCATGCACACATACACTTGTGCATGCACAACATCCGTAGGGCTGTACACACATACAATCATGTGCACATGCATAACACACACACACACACACACACACACACACACACACACACACTACCCTTCTTCTGTCATGTGAAGATAAGGGAGATCTCCATCTGCAGTCCAGAAAGATGGCTCTGATGTGAACCTGACCCCTGTTGCTCCCTCATCTAGCATTTCCAGCTTTTAGAAAGAAAAGAGACAATGACCTGAAGAAGAACTGAAGAAGAGCAACATCAATAGACATGCTAACATGGAAGTTGATAATATCTCAGGGCCCCAAGCATAGACAAATAGCTATAAGCAACCAAGGAATACTGAGGTGGGGGAGGAAAACTATTCCCCAGGGAAGAGCCCTTCAGTTGGTATCCAATACCAAGGGCTCAACTCTGAAATCTGTGTTAGAATAGATCCAGTAGTCCCCAGACACTGTAGAGCAATCTAAGAGCCACAATAAATGGCCGTCGAAGATGAACCAATAGCCAGTGTAACTCAGTACAGTCTTGGCTTCTTGATCTACACCATCCCATTTCTCTACCAAGTCACCATGCCCAAGTATCAAGCTTCAGTACGGAAGCTCTTAAATACAAATTGGCAGGGAGGAAGAAAGCCTTTACAGGAAATCCGTAAGGCAGCATTTGGTTTTAACAACAATGGCAAGTGCTGGAGGTGAAATTCAAGGCTAGACTGTTCCACTTAGTACAGACGGGCTGTGTGTGCTCGCCAGTAGTTATCGACTGGGGACAGATGCTTGCCAACACTGATGCTATAGCTCTGGCATCTTGTGGTTGGTCAGCTTTAAAACCTTGGTTCCGGTGGACATGACTTTAAATGGAGCTATTTGGAATAACCTGAGGTCAAATAGAAAAGAAATTTTCCTGAGGAAGGAGAAAACGGTTCCATACTCTTGCTTTGAACTGATTTCTCTTTCCAACAAAACTACGTGGAAGCCAGTTCCATCACAGCTCTGCAAAGTGGCTTATTAGCTAGTTCAGTTCCAAGTCACTTATGTAAATAAACTTATTAGGAAGATGAAGCTATCGGAGAGAAACCATTTGCTGATTTATGCAGCTGTTATTTAGGGCCAGCAGTTATTAATCCTCTCTACTTTTCACTTCCACAAAGGATGAGATTTTTGCCTCTCCTGAACAAGAGTCCTTGAAGTAGGGGTCTATGAATTTCCCGGAGCTGTGTGCTCAGCTGGGATGCTGTGTAGTGTCTGGCATGTCACACCTGTTTAATATATGTTCGCTAAAGGAGTGGATATATAAGCGAGTGAAGGTTCAGTTTGTCAGGAGGTAATAGGGCCGACTAATTCCAGTACATCCACGTGCTTTTGTAGACGGACTTCCCTTTCTGCAGCCCCATGACTGAGCACTCGTCATTACTTACAGGAATGTGTTTGCTACTCAGGCTATCTAGCACACCATTAATTGAGATCTAAGTGGTGAGTTCCATTTAAGCTGGCAGGGAGCTGCTTGTTTCCTGAGCAGTGATTTACAACCACCCGATATAAGGTGAGGTAGCATTCGATCTTACTCCTCTGTCCTTGCTCTTCTGGGTCCCACCGTGGGCTGTTTTTCTGAATGACACACGGGCTCAGACTGAACACACTGCACTTCCTCAGGCTTTTCCAAAGACAGTGAGAGGAAGGCAGCTGGGGAAACATCGACTGTAGAGTCAGACGACGCAGGCTGCAGTAGCGAGCAAACCAAGAATGCAACAAGGGTCTCTCAGGGCAGCACAGCTTTTCCTGCTTCCAGTCGTATCAGTTGAGAGTCCTGGGTGGTTGGGAGGACTTGTGTTAAAAAAGTCCCAATGAATGAAACCTCATTGCACACTGTACAGTGCAGCCCTGCTCTCAACGCAAGTAGGAGTTGCATCAGCAGCAGCAAGAAGACTCCATCGTCGGGGCTGTGCGCATGGCCCTCCCTCTCTCAGTGAGGGAGGGGGCTTGCTCACAGAACAGACTCCTTTCTTACCCACTGATCAAATTAAGAGCAGTTCAGGAGCTGGGGAGATGGGAGATGGCCCAGAGGAAAGACGCATGATATTGAGCTTGGATCTTCACATACACGTGACCCTGTACACACACACACACACACACACACACACACACACACACACACACACACACACACACCAAGTCCGTACTAGCTCACCACCCTACAGCTAACTAGTCACAGCCATGCTCATCCCTGCAGCCTGGACCAGCGGCTTCCTTGCAGAAGGAACATTCCAACACAGAAGTTCACGTGGTCATCATTTTCCTTCGCCACTTCCGTGACTTCCTGTGCCCCTTTGCTGCTTTAACACACCACTTTAACACGCCATCATGAAGCTCCATGGGTGATTCAGCTGAGCAAACATTGCTAAGAACTGGGAGAGAGATCAGAAATATTTATGACCTAAATGCTACTAAGTTGCCTCCACTCCCGGGAGGGCAATAAATCAAAGGCAGTTTTATCTCTAACAGCGAGATAGGAGAAGGCAAGTGTGATAAGAGCCAAGTTATAGACAAATGACTTTGGAGAGAAGAATAATTATTTTTAGCTTGAGGGTTCAAGAAAATAGTGTGAGATGTGAGAAGCAGGTGCTGAAAGATGAGCAATCTTTTCTCGGAAGAGGCAAGAAGAAAGGGAAGTAGAGACTAGGGGAACGTTGGGAACAAAGGCATAAAAATCGGAGGAATTTGTCTGAGATGGGAATTAACAGTGGTAGTTGGACAGTGGAGTGTATCGAGGGAGGCCCTGAGAAAACATAGAGAATGGAGTTCGAGAGCAGGTATGACTCGTTCTCAATGTAAGATAGTAAAATCTATTTTTTAAAGCTTGAAATAATTTATGTATATGTAGCACACAGAAAAGTTTAAAAGACAGTTATTCTCCAGAGCGATGGATTTGGGAGTTATGTTGTATTTCATTTGTAACTTTTTGTCAATATTGGCAGCTTATTTTCTCCTTCCTTGCCTCAAAATTTTCTTGTGTTATAACTGTCCAGTGTTGAAAATATCAAACAGGCTCAGTGTTCTCCAGCTAAGGACTGAGCAAAGCTAGAGATGAACACCTTTTCCAGTACTTTTTAGCCACTCTAATTTTTTCTATTGAGAACTCTGCTTATATCCATCGCCTACTTTTTTGAGATTTAATATTTCATTTTTGCGAGTATGGTTACATGGTTTCCCCCTCCTTTTACCTCCCTCCAAATGGTCTCATATGTTCCTCCCTGCTCTCTTTCAAACCATGGCCTCTTTTTTCATTAATTATTGGGGCATTTATATCTATATATCTATATCTATATATCCCTAAATATAACATTTTTGGTCTGTAAATGTTACTTGTATTTATGTTTTCATGGCTGACTATTTGGTATTGATAACAGTTGGTCTGGTATTTCCTGGGGAAGACTTTCTCCCGCTCTCAGTATTCTTGGTGGCCCGTAGTTCTTTGTGTAGGATTAAGGTCCTGTGGGCCTTTCTCCATTCACTCTGGCATGTCCATTGTTACTGTCCGTGTTCAGCTCATGTTTACCCAGTCATGCTGGTGAGACTTGACGGTGTAGCTTCTGACATTATGAGGAGACACAATCTCACAGCAGACTCCTGGTCCTCTGGCTCTTACAATCTTCGTGCCCCCTCTTCTGAAATGTTCCCAGAACCTTAAATATGGGGGAAGTCTTGTAGCTGTATCCATTGAGAATACCCAGCCGATTTTTAAATTGGACCATTTGTTTGTTGGCCTCCTTGTTTCTGAGGTCTTTGTATGTTTCTCTGGATTTTAATCATCTGTCAGATGTGGAGCTGGCAGAGATTACCTTCCATCCTGTGGGTTTCTTCTTCACTCCACTGGTTGCTGCCTTGGCTGTACAGAAGCTTTGTAGTTTTAGGAGGCTGTCAGTTGTCCTACTGCTCATGGTTTCTTCTAGCAGTTTTAGTGTTTCAGGTTTTACATTGAGGCCTTTGATCCACTTGGATCTAATTTTATTTATTTATATATGTATGTTTAAGTTTAGCTTTATTTTTTTATTGAAAATAAATTTCTTGCCATACATATATTCTGATCATAGTTTCCTCTTCCTCATTGCCTCTCAGATCCTTCCCATTTTCTCACTCTTTCAATTCCAAGCTTTCTTTCTCTCTCTCTTAAGGAAACAAACAACAAAAATAGCAAGAATAAAACAAAATGGACAAACAAATAAAAGAATCCAAGAGCATGAGCACACACACACACACACACACACACACACACACACACACACACACACACTCACACACTATAAAGACACAAAATTGGAAACCATAATATATGAACAAAAGATCAGTAAGATTTAAACAATGCCTGAACAGAGGGAGCAGGCTGTGCTGGCTGGGTGTGGGAGGCAGGATAGGGGTGGGGCAGAGGGGGAGAGTAATGAAAGAGATATATTGATAGAGGGGTCCATTTGGGGATTAGGGAGAAACCTGGTGCCAGCGAAACGCCCAGCAATCCACAGGGATGACCCCAGCTAAGACTCCTAGCAATAGTGGAGAGGATGACTGAACTGGCCTTTTCCTGGATTCAGATTGGTGTTTACCCTAATTGTCATTAGAGAGCCTTTATCCAGTAACTGATGGAAGCAGATGCAGAGACAAGACCCCACAGCCAAGCACTGGTCATCTACTACTGAGCTTGATGCCTCCCTTAAGTGTCCTTTGGATACTCAGTGAAACACCCTTAGCAAATGAATTTTTCCCTTGTGAGCAATTGTCAGTTGGAGGTAGCTTCTTGGTTGGGGATGGGAGCTTATGTCCACTTCCTCACCTCAGTGCTGGGATGCAGTCTGGTTTGGACCTGAGCACATCCTAGGCATGCTTCCACAGTCTCTGTGACTTCGGGTGTGTCAGTCCTGTTGTGCCTGGAAGACACTATTTCCTTGATGTCATCCATCCCTTTTGGCTGTTACAATCTTTCTACCTCCACTTCCACAGAGTTCCCTGAGCCCTGAGGGAAGGGGGCTGATGAAGACATTCCATTTAGGATGGAGTGTTCCAAGTTCTCTCACATTCTGCACACTGTACAGTTGTGAGTATCTGTGTCAGTCCCCATCTTCTGCAGGAAGAATTTCTTTAATGATGGCTGAGTGGCCCTGATCTGTGGGCATAGCAGATGTCATTAGTAGTTCTTTGCTTTTCCTCTAGGTCCATGGCCTATGTAGTCTCAGATTCTTGGCCACCCGAGCAATGTCAAAATGGGTTCCATCTCATGCAGTGGGCCTTAAAATCAAGTTAGACAGTGATTGGTTTCTCCCACATTTTCCCCACTATTGCACCAATGTATCAAGCAGGCAGGTCACCATTATAGATTAAAGGGTTTGTAGCTGGGTTGGTGTTTAGCATCTCTCTGATAGCATGTAAAGTACCTTCCAGTACTCTGAACCCTAGCCAGTAAGTGTGTCCCAGTTCTGCTTCTCTGTATTCAATGAGATATGTAAATGTTGTCTTCAGAAACCGGGCCTTACCACCAGTTTGTGGAGAACAATCATTAGCCTTGGCAATAGCCTGAGTTTGGGGGTTCCTTGGCCAACAACTTAGGTAGGTATAACCCATTCCTGACAGTGGAGATTTCACTGGGTAGCAAGAGATATCTAATTGAGGCTGTGTCTCCTCCATTACTTGGTGACTGCATTTAGTGGTCTTTCATATACATACATATTTTAAGAAGTTTCTACTGTAGTAAGTTTCCATGTGACCCCTCCAGTGGCCCTTAGTGTTAGCTGTTTCCCTTCACATTCCTTCTCTTAGCCCCCTCTTCTCTCGTCTTCTCTATTTAACCCTTCAGTTCCAGCCCCACCCCAACCATATATTCTAATTCTCCTTCCTTTGGAAATCCTTCCCTTCCAGTTCCTTAATCTATATAACACCTTGTGTTTATACTGATAGCAGTGTGCCTATCGAAGGCTTAATAGCCAACATCCACATGTAAGTGAATATTTGTCTTTTTAGGTATGGGTTACCTCAATGAGGATGACTTTTTCTAGCTCCATCCATTTACCAGCTTATTTTTTAAAACAGCTGCATCATAGTCCATTGTATAAATATACTACATTTTCTTTATCTGTTTATCTGTTGGTAGATATCTAAGCTGTTTCCAATTTCTGACTATTATTAATAGAGCAGCAATGATCATCGATGAGCAAGTGTCTCTGTAGTAGGATATAGGATCCTTTGAGTATATACCCAAGAGTGGAATACTGGATCTTGAGATAGATAGATTCCCAGCTTCCTGAGGAAGTGCCACACTGCATTATATAGTGGCTGCACAAGTTTGCACTCCCACCAGCAATGAATGAGTTTCCTTTACCCCCATCCTCACAGCATGAACTGTCATTGGTTTATTGATCTTGGCCATTCTGATGTGTGTAAGATGAAATTTCAAAGTAGTTTTGATTTGCATTTTCTCTGGTGACTAAGGATGTTGAACATTTCTTTAAGTGTTTCTCAGCCATTTGTGCTTCCTCTTTTCAGAA
This sequence comes from Peromyscus maniculatus bairdii, assembly GCF_049852395.1. NCBI lineage: Eukaryota > Metazoa > Chordata > Mammalia > Rodentia > Cricetidae > Peromyscus > Peromyscus maniculatus. The sequence goes on along the minus strand of NC_134852.1, from coordinate 84,296,773 downwards.
TTTTCTATTTAGACCTATACTCATTTTTTTTTTTAGCTTGGATCATTTGTTTTCTTGATGTCCAGTTTTGTATATAAATTGCTAAATAGTCTTATTAAATAAAAAAAAAAACATGCCTATATGCCTTTCTGTTCTGCTCCCTCATTTGCTCTCTCAGTCCAGATATATCACTTCCTCTTCCTGCCCAGCTTTGTCACTTACTGTCTGTACAGACCTCCAGACCTCTATGGTTAGTGCTGGGATTAAAGGCATGTATCACCATACCAGGCTCTATTCCCAGTATGTCTTTGAACTCACAGAGATCCAGACAGATCCCTGCCTCCCAAGTGATAGGATTAAAGGCATGTACTACCATTGCCTGACTTCTGTGTTTACTGTAGTGGCTGACTTTTTCCTTTGATCCTCAGATAAATTTTATTGGGGGACACAGTATATTTGGGGGACACAATACATCACCACATACTTTTCTTAGTTTTTTATTTATCTTACATATTAATCCTCTACAGGTGTGTGTTAGTAAATATCTTTTCCCATTCTGTAGCCTGCCATGATGGTGTCCTTTTCCACACAGATATGAGGCCCATTTATTAATTTTTGACCTTAGTGCTTGGGCTACGAGTGTCCTGCTCAGAAAATCTTTTCCTGTGCCAATGAGTTCAAGAGTATTCCATACTTTCTCTTTTTATGAGATTCAGAGCATCTGGTCATATTTTGAGGTCCTTGATCCATTTAGAGTTGAATTTTGTACGGGGTGATACATATGGGTCTATTTGCAATATTCCCCATGCAGCCTTATAGTTTGACCAGCATCATTTGTCTTTCTGTCCAGTGCATGTTTCTGGCTTCTTTATAAAAAAAAACAGGTGTCTATAGGTGTCTGGACATATTTCTGGGTCTTCAATTCAATGACACTGGATAATGTGTCTGTTTTTATGCCACTACCATGCTGTTTTTATTTCTCTAGCTCTGTAGTACAACTTGAAATAGAGGATGGTGACACCTCTGGCAGTTCTTTGGTTATCCAGGATGGTTTTGTGTGTGTGTGTGTGTGTGTGTGTGTGTGTGTGTGTGTTTCCATATGAAACTGAAAATTGTCCTTTCAATTTATTTGAAGAATTGTGTTGGAATTTTGATGAGAATTGCATTGAATCTGTGGATTGCTTTTGGTAGGATGGCTGTTTTCACCATATTAATCTTGCTATGAATATATTTTTTTGTACAGAGTGATCAATATGGCTCTAATTTTGCTCTTCTGTATGCTGTTCATCCAGTTTTCCTAGCTCCATTTGTTGAAGATGTTAAAAATTATATCATGGCTACATCCAGGAAATAGAATGCAAACTTTCCAAGAGGCACCACAATGCTTCATATCTTTACAGGTTTAAATAACCCCTTGAGCCTAATGAAGCTTCTATATTCTGCTATTATCTGCTCTTAGATGCTGTCTGAGGATTTTTTGATGGGGTGACTTAGAATTTACTGCAAAGCAGTAGACAGAGTAATACGACACAGCTTGTAGCTATACCAAAAAATCAGTCTTTCTTGAAAATTACTTAATAATGCCAACCATGTCAATCAATTTAAAAACAAATCATGGGATGCATGATGCCAGAACTTCTTTGCCGTGACACTAAAGTACAAGAGACAAAAGATATATGAATAAATTGTCCACCATTATAATGAAAACTTGCCTGCTTCACAGGACATTGACCAGTGAAAGGCAAACCACAGAATGTGGCCGAATATTTGCACATCATGTGTCTGATCTATGAAATATGAATAATTTCTATAACCCATCTACAAAAGGTCAAATTTAAAAGATACTTCTAAAGACGATATAAAAATGGCCAAGTAACATGATGAGTTTGAATCCTCCATACCCACAGAAAAAAATGGGTATGACTGAGCATGCCTGAAACCCATTACTGGTTATTGAAGACCAATCCTAGGATCTCTCTGACTAGCCAACCTAGGTGAAATGGCAAGCACCATACTTTGTTGGAGACACTGTTTTAAGGCACCAGTTCAGTGAGGGAATACAGGAAGACACTAGACATCTTTCTCATCTCTGAATATGTGCATATATAGGTGTGTGCACTTCTGCACACACATACATTCACCCTCCCCACACAACTTATATGTACATGTTCATAACAGAATTAGTCACGATATCCAAAGGAAGGAACAACTAAAATACATCACTTGATGAGTGATGTGTCTGTAAAGACTGGGGTATTATTTGGCAATGGAAGGAAATGAAACAGTGATACATGCTATGAACTGGGAGAGCCATTGCAGAATTCCAGGAGAAACAAACACAAGGCATCATGGTATTAGCCAGGGTTCTAGAGAGGAACAGAACTAATATGATTAATCATCTCTCTCTCTCTCTCTCTCTCTCTCTCTCTCTCTCTCTCTGTCATCATCTATCTGTCTAGGAAATTTATTAGACTATCTTACATGTAGTGGTCCAGCTAGTCCAAAAATGGCTGTCCACCAATGGAAAATCCACGAATCCAGTAGTTGTTCAGTCTACAAGGATGGATGTCTCAGCAAGTCTTCAGTATCCTGAAGTAGGTTGTAATGGCAGTGAAGGAATCAGCTGACCAGGGCAAAGGAGGGCAAGCATGCAGAGAGAAGAAGTGTGCTTCCTCCATGTCCTTTACTTAGGCCTCCAGCAGAAGATGTCACCAGATTAAAGGTGGCTCTTTCAACTACAAAATATATGTTTTAAAAGTGGATCTTCCCACTTTAAATAATTTAGTTAAGAAAAAAATCCTTCACAGGTGAACTCGGCTGCTTGGGTTTTAGTTAATTCTAAATGTATTCAAGTTGACAAGCAAGAATAGCTGCCACAGTCATTTATTACTGTCTCATATATGAAAGTACAGACTGGACAGCTCCCCAGAGCCAGAGACAGGCTACAGGTTCAGGGGTGGGATGGGTCAGCTAGCATGCTGAGCTTGACTATTCTAAATGGGATGATAATGATGCTCAACTTTGTAATTAAAAACTATTAAGAACTATACTGTAGGGGCTGGAGAGATGGCTCAGTGGTTAAGATGACTGGCTGCTCTTCCAGAGGATCCAGATTTGATTCCCAGCATCCACGTGGTATCTCACAACCATACATAACTCCAGTCCCAGGGGTTTTGATGCCTTCTTCTGGCCTCCTTGGGCATCAGGCACACATGTGATGCACAGACACACATGTAGGCATAACACCCATACACATAACAAATCATTCAAAAGAAGCCCTCACATTTAACAAAAAAGAAATATAGACTTTAAACAAATGACTTTTATGGTATTTGAACTGAATCTCAATAAAGCTGTTAGAATGAAATCAGAATAGACATCTCATAGCTGAAGTAAACTAATCCCCCATTATCATTTTTCCTTTTTACTATTAAAAAATGGAGATGAATTGTCACCACTTTGCCTAGTTCTTCTGTACAGAGTGCCAGGAATGGAACAGCTGCTTCATAACCTCATGGGCACTTGCTTTAACATACACATCCTGAAGCAATGCTTAGAACTTAAAGGTCACTTCAAGTTGAAATTCATCTACAGTGAATCTCCTTGGCAAATTTGTATAATAATTTTGAAATTTTTTATTAATTTAGTAGTAATATTAACACTTCCTTTTTTTTCATTTTTAGCGAAGGTCAGTATTAATTAAAAACTTTGTGTCAGGGGCTGGAGATGACTCAGCAGTTAAGAGCACTTACTGTTCTGGCAGAGGACCTGGGTTCAGTTCCCAGCACCCTCACTGGGCAGCTCACAACTATCTATAACTTCAGCTCCAGGAGACCTGACATTCTCTTGCCTCCATGGGAACTTGTGTGTATGTGGTACACAAGAACTCACGCCGCCAAACACACATGTACATATAAATTAAAAATTAAATCTTAAAAGTATACCTGTGTATGCGCATGCACACACATGCATTCAGATGTGGGTACATGAAGAGGCCAGAGGACGACGTAGGCTGGTTCACTATCCCCTAAGGCGTGAGGACCAGGAACTAGTGCTGGTTAAGCATTCAGGTTTTCAAGAAGCAGTTCAGCTGAGATCCATTTGGATGAGGACTCAGAGGCTTCCAGTCTGAAGAAAACAGGATCAGCTGAGGAACTGTGGCTTGTTCTGCCTCTCCGATCTTCCAGCATTCACCCCAATACCCAGCTCCAGTTTGTTTTTATTAATAAGGCCATTGAAGATTCATGCTACAATCCCCATTATCTTTTGAGATGGGATCTATCACTGGTGCTTATTAATTGGCTAGGCTGGCTGGAGCCAGCTTTGAGGGGTCTGTCTGTCTCCACCTTCTTTGTGCTATGGTTACAGACAAGTGTGAACACACCTAGGATTTTAACTTGGGTGCTGGAGATCTGAACTCAAGTCCTCAAATTTGTGTGGCAGGCACTTTATTCATGGAACCATCTCCCAGGAAATCCAAATTTTAACTTTTTAACTGTTTCTCTTCCTCCCTTCCTGGTCCTCTATGAGAAATCTGATTATGCCTTTTCTCAGTACATTACATAACCACTTCTTTAAGTCCTGGCACATTGTTATACACTGTAAATGTTCTGCTGGTTAGTTGTAGATCAACTTGACACAGTTACAGTTACCTAAAAGGAGGGAACCTCAATTGAGGAAATGCCTCCATAGGATCTGACTGTAAGGCATTTTCTTAACTAGTGATTGATAGGGGAGGGCCCAGCCAGTGGTGGATGGTGCCATCCCTGGGTTGGTGGTTCTGGGTTCTGTAAGAAAGCAGGCTGAGCAAGCCATGATGAGCAAGCCAGTAAGCAGCACCCTTCCATGGCCTCTGCATCAGCTTCTGCCTCCAGGATCTTGCCCTGTTTGAGTTCCTGTCCTGACTTCCTTTGATGATGAACAGTGATATGGAGGTATAAGCCAAATAAACCCTTTCCTCCTCAACTTGCTCGTTGGTCATGGTGTTTCACTGCAGCAATAGAAACCCTGACTATGATAGTTGTCCAGTCTGTTTCTTTATATTTTGGCATTAAAAACATTTCATAAAAACTTTCTCTTCCTAGAATTCTCCTTGTCTGCTTATCCTGCCTATACTTCTTGCCTGACTACTGGCCAATCAGTGTTTTATTAAACCAGTGTACAAAAACATTATTCCATAGCATTGTGAAAATTCATGTTAGAGTTATTTCAAATGTAAGTTGATGTGAAAAAATGGGCATTTTTCAGTTTTTTCCTGTCATCTGAGATGATGTTCTTCCTCTTCACTTATTTAAGTCTTTATGTCTCTTAGTAAAATATTGCTGATCTATCCTTATAGGTCACAGATATTCTCAACAAAAGCATTTATTATAGTAGTACTCTGTATACACTATGACTGAGTTCTTTTCCTTTATAATTTCAGCTACTGTATAAAAATTGCTTGCGTGTGTGGGAGTGTGTGCATTTATCTCTTATCAGTCTGCCTCTGAAACATTTATTAATTAAAATGATTTCCTGGTGTAGTCTCCTGGGTTATCTGACTGTGAGGTCACACTGCTGGGAACGTCTTCTTGTTCATTTTTCAGTCTGTGTGACTCTAATTGTCTCCTTTTTCTCATAATGACTAGAATCGATAGACTATGAATAATAGTGAAACCTGGAATATTAATTTTATTTCTATTGTAACGTAAATATAGTCTTTAGATCAAAGTCAGTGGCTTTTATTTTGGCAGACTGATTTCTGTGGCTGTATTTTAGTATCAATTTTATTGAAGAGTTTACTTTTTAATATTTTTCTTCTGTAATCTATTTTGCTAAAAATTATGTATCCTTAGAGCACATTTTAAAGCTCAATCTATTTTGTGCCAGATAATCATATCAATAGGCATCTTTATGTATATGTGAGACTTTTCTCTGGGAAGAAAAAAAGCTTGGGGGAGTGTGTAGTGGCCAAAGATGTCTTCCATAGAGCCCTTGAATGGAAAGTGACACAATGCCAATGTGTGTGTCTCTAAGTCTTCCCTCTAATTAGGCCTCTAGCACTGAAAGGAAATCTCAAGATTTTAACTCCAACCAGAGCAAAGGGCCCCTCATTAGAAGCCAGTTGGGGACCCTCAGAGTTTGAGGACTAACTTTTCCATCATCAAGCCTGCCTTAGGAGACAGGTCCCCAGCTAGTTAGCTTTGGCTCCTGAAACAGTCAATTAGTGTTATTTTTCTCTTTGATCATAGAGATTAGCTTAGGGAATGGAGATGATTTGGAGTTCCTCTGCTTTGCTGTAAGTGTAACGTGCTCCAAATGGTTGGCCCAGGTAGGCTCCATGAGCTTCGGAGAGCTGTTTGCTGGAATGGTTAACCCACACAGGTTCTGGAGTTTTCCATCTCTGGTCCCTGGTATATAACTGTCTGCACCATTCCTGGCCCCCAATCTGGTTTGTACTGGACTCTTTGCTGCCAAGAGGGTAGTCATGATGCCACAGATGACTACAGGTGTTAAACCCTACACGATTTTATGAACTGCCATGGTCACTTTTTGAAATATTTCGGTGACATACTTCCAACCATGGCTAAATTTCAATCTTCCGGGACCTCCTCCTCCCCCTTCTTTCCCTCCCTTTCTTTCTCCTTCCCTTCCTTCCTCCTTTTCTTTTTAATACTTTTGGACAGGGTCTCACTTTTTTTTTTTTGTTTTTTTGAGACAGAGTTTCTCTGTGTAGCTTTGTGCCAATCTTGGAACTCACTTGGTAGCTCAGGCTGGCCTCGAACTCACAAAGATCCGCCTACCTCTGCCTTCCAAGTGCTGGGATTAAAGGCATGCACCATCACCGCCCGGCTGTGGGTCTCACTCTTTATAACATTGACATAAACTTTCTATATAGCCCAGGTGGGCTTTGAACTCATGGCCTCCTGCCTCAGCCTCTACATTGTGAATCACCATGTCCCACTTGGGGATCTTTAAAATGGCAACTTCTGGGTCCTATGAAAATGAGCTAAACCCAAGTGGTGTCTCTCACTTCCTCCAAGTCTGGTTATGTGTAGTGAGGTATCACCCAGGGTCTTAATGTTGGCTCCACAAGAGCTGTGGCTCCATGTCCAGGGAATCTGGCCACCCAGACCTGTCCCTCCTGTTCCTTTCCCCTCTTGGGAGAACATTTGCTTCTTCCAGGTTTCTTTTCAGCTGTGTGCTGTTCTCAGTGAGTTTGATTTCTTGCTTCGGCAGCAAAGGATTGACTTTCTCCTTCGCAGTCCGCGGCACATACTGTCCTGGTTTATGGCACATCCCTGCTGAGCTGACTGCTGCCATTTTAAAGAGTCCTGAAGGACACACTGGGATTCTGGGGTCTCAGTTACTTTTGCCCCTGTGGACACCTCCTACCACATTGTTTTTTCTTTTTCTCATGTGAAAAATAAGAGAAAACTTTGTGAAGTCCTTTAAAATGCATACTTTCCTTCTAACTTAAAAGGAAGCTACAGTCCAAAAGGGTGTTTGGGGGAGAAGGCACTGCATTAATGTGTTTACCATACCTGACATGTCAGCTGGCCCTACTTCTTTCTTCCTTGTTTCTGTAACTCATAGCTGTTACGTTCACCTAGACCAGAGGTTCTCAACATGTGGGGCACCAACCCTTTGGGGGTTGAAGGACCTTTTTACAGTGGCCTCCTAAGACCACTAAAAAGCACAGATATTTATATTACAGTTCGCAACAGTAGCAAAATTACAGTTATGAAGTAGCAACGAAAATAATTTTATGGTTGGGCATCACTACAACATGAGGAACTGTATTAAAGCATCTCAGCATTAGGAAGGTTGAGAACCACTGGCCTAGACCAACACCCCAATGTGCTTATGATGTCTCCTTCCCTTCATATGCATTCTTCCATGAACTATTTTAATTTTATTAAATGTGTTCAAAATTTCTTTGTCTTATTAACTTCTAATTAATCTAGCATGATATACCTGACAGCTAATAAACTTTTAGCAATCTGTTATTACTATCATCTACAGAGTATTCAGACATCCTCTGTCTTTATTTAATATACCCTGTATGCTCCACTATCTAGACTATATTGTATTTAGTAATCACATTGCTTTAGAGTCTCCTTAGCTGTGATATTTTCTTAGGCTTTCCTTGCTTGTGATAACATTGACAAACTAGTGGAACCAGCCAGAGGTCCTGGTCATCTGCCAGTGGCTCTGACATCACACCCAGCACAGCCTACTTAAATGAGGAAGGATTTATTTTGTCTTTTACTTGCTGAGCTTTTATTTTCTAGCCCTGGCCTCTGTGGCTTCTGGCTCATGGTGACACAGAATACCATGGCATGGATGCAAGAGGAGGGGGCCGCTGCTTACCTCCCAGCAGTCAGGAAGCAGGGAGAGGGGCGGGACTAACCACTTCTAACCCAAAGCACATCCCAGCTGGTTATTACAGTTTCTACCAGCTTCATCATCATTGCTACCAGTTGGAGTCCAAACATTCAGTAAACACTCAGACCACAGGCTTGGCTTTTGGATTTGTCTACACTCTGTGCTTGCAGCAGATTGCTGCTATCAGAATATAACAACAGGCAGACCAGAGAGTGGCAGAAGTGGGATTTGATGCAGGAACATCCCCTCTCTCTCGCTCTGAGACTTTGCCCCAATTTCCCCTAAATAACAATAATAGCTGTTAATTATTGTTTTATTTTAGTATGAAAAGTCACTTAAGAGGATTTCATGGAACTCTTTTAGGAAAAGAAAAAAAGCTCTTCAAAGTACATACAACACACACACAGAATTTGAAAGCCAATGGTTTGCTATTGAAAGCAGCCCAGCTGGAGCTGGATCTTGGGGAATAACTCTCTTCTACCAGGGATTCGGTCACCCATTATCTGGGTGGCTGTCTCAGGGTCACTATTGCTATGACAAAACATCATGACCAAGACAACCTGGGGAGGAAAGGGTTTATTTGCCCCAGACTTCCATATCACTGTTCATCACCAAAGGAAGTCAGAACAGGAACTCAAACAGGGCAGGAACCTGAAGGCAGGAGCTGATGCAGAGGACATGGAGGGGTGCTGCTTACTGGCTTGCTCAGCCTGCTTTCTTATAGACTCCAGGACCACCAGCCCAGGGATGGCCCCACCCACAATGGGCTGGGTCCTCCCACATCAATCACTAATTAAGAAAATGTCCTATAGGCTTGTGTACAGCCTAATCTTTTTTTTTTTTTTTTTTTTTTTTTTTGGTTTTTCGAGACAGGGTTTCTCTGTGTAGCTTTGCGCCTTTCCTGGGACTCACTTGGTAGCCCAGGCTGGCCTTGAACTCACAGAGATCCGCCTGGCTCTGCCTCCCGAGTGCTGGGATTAAAGGCGTGCGCCACCACCGCCCGGCCTTTTTTTTTTTTTTTTTTTTTTTTTTTGGTAGCCTAATCTTATAGAGGCATTTTCTTTTTAAAAAACTTTTTCTATTATTATTATTATTATTATTATTATTAATTTAACATAATTTTTTCATTGATTCTTTGAGAATTTCACATCATGCTCCCCAATTCTGGTCACCTCCCAGTCCCCCATATCCTCCCCTCACCCCTGCAGTGTCCCCCAAAAGAAAATTTAAAAAATCAAACCAAACCAAACAAACAGAAAAAAAAAAAACAACAAAAACAAAACCCTCTTCACTCCTCCATCTTTCCCACCTCTCCAACACCTCTTCATTTGTCCTGGTGGCTTTGGGAGCTGTGGTGTGTCGTATAGTAAACCCCTTTCCCAGTTTTACTTGCAAATGTTCATTGAAATGAGTCACTTGTCTGGTTCAAGGCCTCTAGTTTCTAGTACACCATCCTCACTGGACCCTCACCAAAATTCCTCTGGGATATCCTGCAGCCACCCTAAATTGTGGAGATCCTTCAGGTACTGTTCAACAGGACCATTTCCTTCACATGCTTCAACAGGTCCTAGATGGGGTGGATGCTAGGGTGGTTCAACCCAAGGCCTGGCTGTGGGCCTAGGTGGTAGCTGATAGGGTCAGTCCAGGCTTCTGGGGCAGCCTGACTTAGGCAAGGGGGCAGAGCCAGCTCCCGTATACCCATGCCATCAGGGTCAATTCTCCCTTGCCTGTGGTGAGAGGTGGGGCCGTCTCTCTGGAGTGTAGAGGTCAGCTTTCCTGTGAGGGTGGGTGTGGTGGTGGCCCATAGAGGTTTCCTAGGAAGACCTTACTCAAGATCACAGAATTTGAGCTTGCTTTACCCAGCAGGGCTGCATGAGATGATTTGGCCATGGGTGTAGTTACCAGGTGTTTTGAAGGGTCTATACTTGGCTGTATGATGTGTTTTGATCTTGCAAGGGGGAGGTCTTTTGCCTTTCCCATTGGCAATATTTATTTTAAAAAGCCCTTTTGAATAAAGGACTGGGCATCTGGATATTGACCTAGGACCCTCCCGAAGCTATCCTGTGTCTGTCTTTATTATCGTCTCTTTCTCTCTACCTAGCATTTCCTCATTCTTTTCTTCTCCCCCCAAGAACCCTTGGAAAGGTAGGAGCTGGACTCCCACAGGTGGGTCCAGCTTTCTTGCTGCAGTGTTCAGCAATGGGCAGGGCTAGTTTTCCTAGAGCCAGTGAAGGGTGAGCCTGCTCAGCATCGACCTTCAATTTCATCACAAATGGTTCCTATGCCCCCCTGAGGTGACAGAGGCCCCAGATATAGCTGGATCACCCAGACATGGCCCTTGGCAGTAGCTCAGGCTGGGACAACATCCAGCTGGCTCCAGGTGGAAGCACTGGCCACTCAGATCAGGGTGGATCTGGTGGCTGCATGGACCCCAGGCACCAACAAGGCCACAGGTTGTGGCCCCAACTCCAGGCTTCTGTGTGATCTTTGGTGGCAACACGGGCATTGAGCTTCAACACAGACCTCAGCAGTAGGACCACAGACCCAGACATGGTCCTCGGCAGCAGCCAGGTCTGAATGGCATCATTGCCCCAGATGCCAGTGCAGGCCCCTCAGATTGGCACAGCCCTAGTGGCAGCGTGGCCTTTGGGCACTAATATGGCCTCAGACCTTGGGTATCCACATAGTTTTTGATGGTAACAAGAGCCTTAGACATCAGCACAGACTCTGGTGCAGTAGAGCCATGGGCCCAGACATGGCCCTCAGCTGCAGCTCTGGCCCAGAAGTCACCATGGCATCGGGTAGCAGCTCAGGCTACTCAGATTTGTTATGTCCCCAGCTGCAGCATGGCCCTTGGACATCAACATGGACTCAGGTGGATGGCTTAACTCTGGGCATCTATATAGCCCTTGGTGGCAACAGGAGCCACGGACATCAGCCAGGACCCTGGCTGCTATAGGGCCACAGATCCAGACATTGTCCTTGGCAGCAGTCCTGGCCCAAATGTCATCACGGCCCCAGGTGGCAAGCAGGCCTCCCACATCAGCCTACTCTTTCCTGCTTTCACCATAGAGGCATTTTCTTAGTTGAGGTTCCCGTTTCCAAGACAGATGACTTTAGCTTGTGTCAAGATGACATAAAACTATCCAGCACAGTGTCCCTTGTAAATCTGTACAGCATCTTGTTGTGTGATAGTTTGTTTGTGTTCTGACAAATAAAGCTTGCCTGGAGCTCAGGGGGTGGAGCTAGACACTAGTTCACCATAGAGGCCAGGCAGTGGTGGCACACACTTTTAATCCCAGCACTTGGGAGGAGGAAGCAGGAAGATCAGTAGTTCAAGGCCACCCTGGGCTACACAAGATTGCCCTAATCTGAAAGAGAAACAGAGCCAGGTGGTGGTGCACACCTTTGATCCCAGCACATGAGAGGCTTACGCCTTTAATCCTAGCACTAGGGAGGTGGAGACAGGAATATATAGTGGGTGGAGACAGGATTTCAGCCCCATTCAGTCTGAGGATTTGTATAAACAGGATGTCTACCATTCAGTCTGAGGATTCGTAGAGGTAAGAAGTCTCTCTGGCAGCTGCTGTTTTGCTTCTCTGATCTTTAAACTTTCACCCTAATGTCTGACTCCAGGTTTATATTGTTAAGACTAATTAGGATCACAGTTCAGCATCTCACTGGTTAAAGAAAAGTAAAAACCCAGGGAGTTGTCAAAGCCTTGGTCAGATCTATGTAATAAACAGTGTCATGCATGTGACTTGAGGTACAAGATCTGTGTGACAGGTGGGATTCTCAGACCTCTCAGGTTGGTGATAGCAACAAGACTAGAAGACATTGTGGGAACACCCAGGGCACCCAGTGACGGAACAGCCAGACAGAAGTCTCTGCCCACACTTTGTGCTTTAGTCTACGTCTTGAAGAAGCTGATATCATGTCTACAGTCATTACTCCATCGGTGCAAAGGCTTGCTCAGGACAGATAGGCCATAAAGTGAAGGGGGTATGGCTGGAACGGGGCCTCCAGAGGGAAATCCCTTATCCAGTCTAGCTGTTCCTTTCACTACCTGTAGCAGGAGCAATGGGTCTCAAGTCTAAGTCTAAGTCTTAGTCACCCACGGTATTAGAGAGCCAGCTATGACAAGGTGCAGTTCATCCTTCTCCCTCACCTCATTGTACACTGTATTTTATAAGCGAGAATTTATCTTCTAGGTTCTAATTTTTTTTATACTATCATGAATTTATTATTTTGCTTTTGTTCACTTGGGGAACAAGAAGGAAGGAGGGCAGAAACTAAATGTTAGCATAAATTTCCCTCTGCCTGACTTAGTTATGTATCAAGCAAACACATACCATCTGGACCCCGCCCTGCTTTTTTTGTTTAAGAGTTGAGTAGGAAGTAGAGATGTATGTGTGGTCTGAGAAAACAAGGTTGATTAAGAAATCAGTCTCTAGAACAGTAATTGGCAAGCCCACCTCCTGTTGCTCAGGGTGACTCATCACCTGTTTTTATAAACAAGGTTTTTATTAGACTACAGCCGCATCCATTTCAATGGCTGCCTTTGTGCTATAAGAGCCAGACTGAGTAATTGTGACTGAGATCACATGGCCTGAAAAGATCATTGCTACCTGATGATTCTACCAAAAACAATGTGCTGACCTCTGGTGTAGAATCCCTCAACCTGATTCCAGACTCATTTCCATGACCACACCTGTTGCATTTGTCTTTGGGATACTGAGGTAGGAAGCTAAGACTCTGGATTCAAAATCTAGTGTTGTCCTGGCCTTGGGCAAGAATCCAAAACCTTCATATGCTTCACTTTCTTACCTTGAAAAGGGAGAGGAAAGCCATCAGCTCCTTGCAGCAGACATACGAGGCAATGGAATAATAAAGGCGGTTAGCACAGAATGGTACCTGGCCATTGCTGGATCAACAGGAAGGGCTTGCTCCTCTGAGCCTTTGTTTTGAGCCCGTTTTTACTGTCTGTGTTCCTACACCCTCCAGTCCTTCCTTCCAGCTCCTGGCTGAACCTCTCTCTACTGTTTCCAGTGTTGATCATAAAGGTTTTCGATTTTTGTTCTTTCCACTTACACAATAATTCCCCCTGTTTGGATCAGGCCCACTCTTCCCACTAGACATGGTCACATCCAGTGGCAGAACTGTAGAGACTTTCCTGGTTGAAAGTAAGAAGATTGAGTAGGAGATAACTGAGATGTAATCAGAGAGAAAGAGCTGTTAAGGACTTGCAGTTCCAATCGGGTGGATTGTAATGCTGTCAGTAAGGGCCAGAGCAGCGGAAGCAAGTGTGCTTTGTCTTCTAGAAGAAATAATGGTACCCAGATACTCGAGGACAACCGCACTTGCAATCTTGTTTTACAACAAAAAGTTAATGCATTCATCTTCACCTAAAATTATCTGTTAGTCTCTGTTCACGTCTGATTGTCCATACAAGAAGTGTATTTACTTCTATCTACTTATATGCCATTCCCATTTGCTAAACACCATTCTGAGTTCATTGCCATGATTTCCTCATTCAGTCCCCCAGCATTCCCATGAGCTAGTGTGTCTTCAGTCTTACACTACATAAAATGGAACAGAGGCATAGAAGAACTAATTAATTTGTGGGGCAGACAGCTAGTATGTGTTTATCATTCAGAGAAGACACCATGTAACTAACAAGGTCTTTTTACTGTATCCTCGAATCACATTGATGGCTAGCCATAGTTGAGCAGATCCCCGAGGCTGCTTCCATGTTGGATCCATAGTAAAGTAGGGCTTGGTGCTCAGGGGCTCAGGTAAGTGCGAGCAGGTGCCAAGAGAAATACTTTCAACCATCAGCTTTGGCAGTTGTGAAATTGATGAAAGAGAATAATTTGTAGTTGCTTTACTGAATAATTTACTAGCCAAATCATTCACAAAAGCAGAAAGGTGAAATGGGGAGACAATGGAAAAGATAAATTTGGACCAGGGAAGGGTCAATAGGAACCAGAAGAGCTAGGGCCCGGAGCTTGGCACTCTCTGAAGGAAGATAGCTCCCTGCTGGATGCACCTCTGAGCCCAGGAAGGCAGAATGTGGGCTCTCCTGTCTTTGCCGCTCTATCTAAAGAGCGTTGCTTGACAGCTACGTCTACTTTCATGTATTCTGAATTTGTCTTTCTCACCTACCTGTTCTTTGTCATGGCTGCTATCTTAGTTACGGTTTTATTGCTGTGACGAGACACCGTGACTGTGGGAACGCTTATAAAGGAAAATGTTTAATCGGGGGGCTGGCTTACAGTTTCAGAGTTTTAGTTCATTATCATCATGGTGGGAAGCATGGTGGTGTGCAGGCAGATGTGGTGCTGGAGAGTAGCTAAGAGTTCTACACCTGGATCCAAAGACAGCAGAGAGAGAGAGAGAGAGAGAGAGAGAGAGAGAGAGAGAGAGAGAGAGAGAGAGAGAGAGAGCCAGCCATTGGGCCTGGCTTGGGCATTTGAAATCTCAAAACCTCCCTCTTGTGACACATTTCCTCCAACAAGGCCATATCTCCTAACAGTTCCACTCTCTATGAGCCTATGGGGGCCAGTTTCGTTTCAAACCACCACAGCTGCCAACTTACTCTTTGTCGGGAGTAGAGAGCATATCTTGGTGCTAAGATTCAGATTTGCAAAATAGATTCCATTGGATCCTTGTTTGCAAGACCTGTGCCTTTTAAAAAAATGCTAATTTGGGGAACATTGAGCAATTGACAAAGGATTTTGATTATTACCTTGTTTGATGTGTGTAACTAGTCTTAAGGTCAGGGCTGCTGTTGAACAGGTAAATAAAAACCAGATCTAACAAATGCAGATTGTCCTGCTCAGTGTCATCAGCATGGACCTCTCATTCCAAATCCCTCTTCTGTCTAGTGTACCACCATCTCTTAGTCTCACATGCCACAGAGAAAGATCACATTCAATGTCAAGGGGCTGGCTCTCTGTGATAACCTCTTCCTTAATTTCAATAATTTCTGTATTCTTTGTCCCATCTATTATTCTACATGAACAGCCCATGTAATATCACCTGGGAATCAAAGGCATTTCTCTGTAGTTTAAGTTCAAGATTAAAAGACCCCTTTAAATGTTCATTTTTCTAATCTTATTTAGTATGTGTCACTCTAGACTTTCACAGTAACTCATCTTAATTAACTCAGGAGAAACTGGAGTGGTCAAAGAGAAAGGATGATCCAGAATCAACTTCAATAAGCAGATGGGGCAGACATTTTTCTGGAATGGCCTCACACATAATCTCTTATATAGACTGATTTCTTTGGGCCAATGGCTCACAAAAAATGACACAGAGACTTATTATTAATTAGGAAAGCTCAGCCTATAGCTTAGGCTTGTTTCTAACTAGCTCTGATAATTTAAATTAATGCAATTCTATTCATCTACATGTTGCCATGTGACTCGTGGCTTTTTACCTTTTCTCCTGCATGTCTTGTTCCCTCTTGTCTAACTGGAGACTCTACCTTTCTTCTTCCCAGAGTTTTCTCTCTTTAGAAGTCCCATCTATACTTCCTGCTTAGCTATTGGCCCTTTAGCTTTTTATTAAACCAATCACAGTGGCACAGCTTCACACAGTGTAAAGGAATAGTCCTCAACACTCTTAGTCTTTCTTGAAGAAACTATGGAATATTGCACTAAAGAAAAGTCACACCTAGTTTTTCACTTCTCATAGCTGAGATTCCTGATGACTGTGGTAAAATAACAACAATAGCTACAAGTGTTGTGTGTCAGTTTACAATTTAGGATGTTCTGAGACTTCAGAACAAATACTCATCAGGGCCAGGCAGTGATGGTGCACACCTTTAATCCCAGCACTTGGGAGGCAGAGCCAGGCAGATCTCTGTGAGTTCGAGGCCAGCCTGGGCTACAGAGTGAGTTCCAGGAAAGGCACAAAGCTACAGAGAGAAACTCTGTCTTGAAAAAAACCCAATAAAATAATAATAATAATAAAAATAATAAAAATAAAAATAAAAATAAAAATAAAAATAAAAATAAAATACTCATCAGGAAACCAGGAAGCTGCGGAGTTAGATTTAAAGTGACCCAAACCAACTGTAGCTGTGTTTTCAGACCTGCACCAGACAGATGAAAATGCCCCTTGTAGTTAATGTCTGTAGGGCTGCAGTCAGAGCCTTGTCACCAGAAATTGAGGTGCCAGGATACGTTCCCAACTGGTGCACATGTTCACCAACATAGAAAGATCTGCATCCTTACAAGGCCCTGCTTTCATTATAACACATTCGTACTGTTTGAGCTTCTCCCAACCCTGCCATGGGCTTTTTGAGGATTATGGAAGGAATTACCCTAATGGAGAGATCCAGTCCACTCTGAGACAGAAGTGAAGAAAGGCTTACCTTATCCCATGAATCTACCACCTGCCCAGAAAATATTCTTGAAAACTCTGGAAAAACCCACAATGTAGTATCAAAAGTGATGCTACCATCTCCTTGGATTCATGCCAGTCGTTCTTTGTTTTGATAACTAAACTTCTGCTGAAATTGCCTCTGCTTATCCTATTGAACGAATTCTTTCTGTCTGGAGAGCAGGAACTGAGGAGAAATTTTACCCTATTCTGCCCCCCGCCCCCAGTTCCTTGCAGCCCCTACAGCTGCACCTAAATAACCTGACTGATGTTTTGCTTCAGACATCTAGTGTTAGCAGGTGAATGGCCTTGACCTTTCACTGATCTACCAGTTGTAGAAATACTTTAACATAGTAAAATTCCTTCAGCTGATTCAGTTCGAGTTCAGTGAGCACCTAGCCTGATTGTACACACATTGAGACAAACAGTTTTGAGATAGAAATACTGACAAGGGAGAGAGCACCCTCATGGGAGGAGTACAAAAACCTTTTGAGGTGAGTGTGCCACTGCACAAATCTCTCATCCTCTCATAATGAGATTAATAAGTGAAGGAACAACTCTGGGTTCTTTTACATGCCCAGAATTCAGCCAATCAAGCTTTGGCAAATGGTTGGAAGTCAGAGCCATGCAACCATTTGTCTTGTGAGTGTTCCATGGGTCACTGACTCTTATTTCAACCATTAACCATCGGCTTTTTGCTCCAAACGTGAGAGCTTAGCGAAGAGGAATGGAGGATTATTCATAATTATTCCCGTCTCCCACTGGAGACACCTCGAAAGCAATAGCAAGCAGTTCTATGTGTTGGATATCCCCCCCTCCACTCTGTGTGGAGGCTATCTATTAAAATCCCCCCAAATTAGAGAGTTGGGGGAGGAAATAAGACTACCATTTATTTTATTTTAGGATGAAGTACTTTTAGGAAGTTATTCACACAATATCTTAGGTGGTCAAACCCCCCGTCTTTGAGGTTGTTGAGATTTTTCGGCATTCTCTGACATCTGGTAAACCCAGGCCCTTCTCTGTTGTAGTATAGGGAGGATGCTTGCACACTGATAAAACAATAGACTAATTTCTTAAGTTATACTAAAAATTTTTGAGAGCCATGATTAGAATTGTTTTAAGTTTATGGATCAACTTAATGGAGAACTAATATCTTTGAGTTTAACTTTAGAAACACAGTCACTAAATATTTTCAGATTTCTTTTTGAATATAATGGAGAATTTACAATATCTGTTTCTGTCATTTTACTCCAGCTGGGTCTCATGTATTTGTACTTTAGCATTTGTTTTTGCATTCTATTTAGGTTGCCTTTATAACTGAGTTATTTTGCTAATGTTACTAAGTGACTATTTTAAAACAAGGAGGAATTTTAAAGCTCTCTGTTACATATTTCTAAATATATTGACTAAAATCAGAAAATGATACATGCGATTGTATGATGTCTATTCTTTGGAATTTATTTGAGTCTTCTTTTTCTGATTTATTTTCCATTTCTGTTTAGTTTAATTAAAATTAAAATTTATTGTTAGATTATTGCATTTTAACACTTTCTCATATTTTAAAGTCTTCAGATGTCCCATATTTGTTTTTCCATTTTTAGTGTTTTTATTTGAAGTCTCTCTCTCTCTCTCTCTCTCTCTCTCTCTCTCTCTCTCTCTCTCTCTCTCCCCCCTTAACTAAGCATATATGTTAAAGATTTAACTATTTGAGAGGGAGAGAGTATCTTTTGAAAGAATAAGCTCTCAGTTAAAAAAATTAATGCATGCTGGGCAGTGGTGGCACACACCTTTAATCCCAGCACTTGGGAGACAGAGGCAGGTGGATCTCTGTGAGTTTGAGGCCAGCCTGGTCTACAGAGAAAGTTCCAGAAAAGCCAAGGCTACACAAGAAAACCCTGTCTCAAAAAACCCAACCCCCCAAAAAGTTAATTTAGTGTGTGTGTGTGTGTGTGTGTGTGTGTGTGTGTGTGTGTGTGTGTGTGTGTCCGTGTCCATGTCAGCTTGCGCCTGTGTTGGTCAGGTCAACTTGCAAAAGTTGCCTCTCTCCTTCCACTATATGGTTTCCTGGGATCAAACTCAGCAAGTGCCTTTACCCATTGAGCCATTTCTCAGGCCTATTTTTATTAATTGTGGGATTGTTTTATTTCTTATTTCATTAAATTAACTACAGATCTATTTATCTTACTTTCCTTAAGTTCAATTTATTACTGATGTTTCTGGATATGGTATTGAACAAATTTTGTTGGATTGTTTAGCCCTACTTGTTTTAAAACAAGTATGTGGAAGGTTTTACCTAACGCGCAGCACTGTCTATACCCCTCCTTTCCTACAAAACTCCTTCTCACATTATAGTCTGTTTATTTTACTTTGTGACCCACTGAGTTTAACCAGGGCTGTCTGTGTGACTGTGGCTTTGGGATTATTCACTGGAGCCTGCTACACAACTAAAGACAATGATTCTCCCTTGCCCAGAATCTATCAGTAGCCAAGAGTTCAGTAGTAAGGGGGTGGGGCACCTTGAGGCCTTGCCCCATGCATGACTAATTGTTGACAAGGCCAGTCTTGTGCAGTTCCAGTGCACACACGTAACCATGGCTGCTGTGAGTTCAGGATTGCGATGATTGTGTGGAACTTTGAATCTGGCATCTTGCAGCTCTTCTCTTTATTTCCCAGCTCCTATATTCTCTCTACTCTATCTTCTGCACTGTTCCTGGGCCGTGTAGGTTGTGGTGTGGTGTATACACAAATTTACAAAGTTGTCTGCAGTATATCTTTGTGTGACTCACAGCAGAAGTGGTTTGGTCAGCTGTCTACTTTCTTGCATGACCAGAATAAATTTTTATTTTGATTAGCTCTTATTTTTTGCTCTTGCATTGTTATGCCAGTTTGACTATGTGCAAAAGCCTAAGATCTACCAATCTATCCCTGAAATTTCAAGCACATTGTTTCTGATCTGTTGCAATTATACTGATGAAAAATCAAATGTGCATTTATTATTTTTGAAAAGCTGTCCATCAATATTTTTGCAACTTTGATGTATTTTTTGTAACTCATGCAATTCAAAAGTTTAACTACTTTGAATCATTTGTAGATTCTCTTAGGTATTGTTCAAAGTCATATTCAGTATGAGATGACACATGATTTCCTTTGCATTTTCTTCAAGGACAGTTCCCCTGATGCAATTTTCTTGTTTCTGTTTCAAACCTCTTCCTAGATGGATACTGAGATTCTACTTTAATCCTTCAACCCTTTGTCCAATGTTTGCGATGTATTACGTGCATTACCAAAATCACTTGAATTAAAGACTGTAATTTTTGTGGTTTCCATTAGGGATAGTGGATAGGTTCTGCAGCGTATTAGGTATACCATGAAGACAAAGCTCCATTACATTAAGTGGAGAAAAAGTTTTAAGGTAAGTAATGACTTGAGTTTAGGTGTGTGGCTAGAGAGGCCCATGGAAGCTGGAATAACAGAAATGCACTGTGAGGCAGCAGGGCAGCTGACTGGAGGACAGGCACTGGGATTTAGAGGGTTTCCACTGAGCAAAGATATTTAAATTTATAAAATACAAAGTGAGACACCACATGACAGATACCAACCATACAATGACACAGGAAATTAAACATGGTACAGGTGACCTGATCTGGAGGGTAAGAGCTATTCAGAGAATGTCTTTAACTCTCTCTCTCTCTCTCTCTCTCTCTCTCTCTCTCTCTCTCTCTCTCTCTCTCTCTCTCTCACACACACACACACACACACCAACACTCTCTCTCTCTCTCTCTCTCTCTCTCTCACACACACACACACACACCAACACTCTCTCTCTCTCTCTCTCTCTCTCTCTCTCTCTCTCTCTCTCTCTCTCTCACACACACACACACACACACTCATGTGTGCATGTGTGTGTCTATTTGAGGCCCTAATGTGTGTGTGTGTGTGTGTGTGTGTGTGTGTGTGTGTGTGTGTGTGTGTGTGTGGTGTTCCCAGGCATACAAATACAGACACTCATGTGTCATGGCACATGTCTGTAGGGCAGAAGACAACTCTCAGAAAGAGTCATTATTCTCCTGCCACTTTGTAGAATCTGACCTAGGAATTGAATTCAGGTTGTCAGGTCTAAACACAAACACTTCTACCTTCTGAGCCATCTTATTGACACCAAATTACATTTTTAATTGACAAATAATAATTGTATGTGTATGGGATGCAACGGTATGTCCTGATGTAGGTTTTCATTATGGAACAACTAAATCAAGGTAATTAACAAATCCTTTGCCTCCTATTAAAATACTTTGAATTTTAATGGTGAAACCTTTAGAACCTATCCTGTTAGTAACTGTGCAATATGAAATCCATTATTATTAATTACAGTCACTATTGCAGTTGTCTCGATGGGAGATCCTCAGGGTGTTAACAAGATGGCATTAATCATGGAAAGGAGGGGATGACTGTGAGAGAAGGCGGGAGAAGACGGCAGCGTTGGGTGTGGCTGGAGGGGCAGCTGAGCAGGAAGAAAAGCCAGAATTTAAGGGAAACAGAGGCAGTCAGAAATGAAGATTTTATTTTTTGCAGAGAAAGAGGGTTACATCTCAATACACTGAGGTTTAGTGTTCCTGGAACATCCCTCTGGGGAGACTCGATAGGGAGTGGGAACAGAGCCCCCAAAATCAGGGTGTGGGGAAGGATAACCGACAGCAGTGTAGAGGACACAGATGGTGGACGAGGGATGGTCCCTCCCTTCTCTGAACCAGGAGTCTTGTGAGGCCAAGGTAATACTTCATAAACAAAAAACGAACAGACTATAATTTAGGCTTAAATTGAGGGCTAGATACTTCTGGGGTACTGCAAAGTTCCGGGAGAAGGTTGGGGGTTGTTAATTGCTTCTTGGGTTAATGAGGACTTGAGCTGTCCTCTAACAGGTGGGAAGAGTTTAATTTGGATCACCAGCAGGGCAAGGATGACACTGTTGCTGTCCTTTGGAACTAAGAGGCACCTATGAGACATTATGGTTATGAGTAAATGTCTCCTAACCCTGTGGTCCTGATAAAGCAGAGGCAAGGGATCCCCACGTATCTCTGGGTTTCTGTGCCTCGTGTTCCAGCTCAGTGTTTCCTGTCTGTCTTCAACAGTCAATCTGAAGTAGGCATGTGTCCCTTTAAGGCTGTAGTTGGCATAGGAAAGCTGTTTAAAGATATACAAAAAATATGGAGATGGAGTGATGGGTGCCCCTGCAAACAGGATGGGGCTTAATCCCTTGGAAAGAAATAGGATCCTAAATTTCACAGAGATTTTCATTGATTTTGTTTCCCAGCAAATCCAACACGAAGCATGCAGCTGTACGTTCTTAGGAATGGCCCCAGTAGGCTCAAGGGGGGTGCAGGAAGGGGGGCGTGGAGAACCTCTGTCTAAAACTAACAACAAACCAGACTGTAACCTCTCCCCACCTTCTCAAATGAGAAAGTAAAATACATGCCTGGTGGGAGGAAATAGAAAGATCTGCCAGGAGGTCCACGGAGGAGTCTTGGAAGGCCAGCCTTCTGCTAGGACTCTCCTCAGTGTGGGAAACGTTTGCCTTACCATTCCCAGCACTCTAGCCCCTGCCCTCTTTAGTAGTCATGTAGATAGGAATTCTAGAACCACTTACTCTGCAGATGCAGGGATGTCCCCGTATGTGTGGACAGCTCCTTCCTATCATGACACAGCTCACCGGTCATGACTGCAAAAGAGCCTGACTGTCTAGCATTTCCAGACACTTCCATCTAGGCTCTGGCTAGTGCTTGCTACTCTGTTCTCTTAGCTGCAGTTAAGACACTGGCTTCTCTGGCCATTCCATGTGGATTTGCCTAAGGAGTATGAGCGTCTTGAGACTGTAGAGTCTGCTATGCTTGTATCTGGATTCCCAGCTCTAAGGACTAGCCTCCTGGTCCACTACTGCTGAGCTGATGGACGGCATGATCCCCTGGGTTCTGATGCATCTGGTGCCCATGTTTTGTTTGCCAGCATCATGGGATGCTACAGATGGTATGTTTTGCCTCAAAGCATCAAAGCTATTCTTTCTCTTGTCCCGGAGAGAGTGGGGAAGGGCATACACACAGGTTTTGTGGATAGTCAACATCAGTAGTTCTCAAATCAGAAGGATGCATCATGTATAATCCACTGGGCCACAAAAGCAGGAAATAAGCTATCCATTTGAACCACCTCTCAACTTATAACTCCGTTGAGAGTCTGAGAAAATTCCCCTGCACAAACAGAGGGAGTCTGTGCCCTTATAGACATTTTCCTTTCTTCTTTCCTTGAAACAAATACCGTGTGAAACAGTGAGATGCTCTTGGCTCCACTCCTCTTAAGGGCTTGGCGCTCTAGCAGCGTCTCTGCATGTAAATTACCCCATTGCTGCTGCTGGGTTTTGCTGTCCTTGAGAAATCCCCGTTTGGTGTTCCTGGGAATGGAGATTTGTGAAATGGAAATGTGGAAGCCTGTGAAAATGTCAGCTGCGTCCCTGAGACAAATGGCGGAACAAATTGCTCTCTGTGGGGTTCCATCCAGAAAAAATGGAACACGGGGTGGTTATTATATCAGTAGCCACATTGCAATGGAGACTTTCTTGACACACACACACAGAGTGCTTTGAAACAGTCTAGAGGGACATAGATGTGCAACTTTGTGTTTGGTGAAAGTGGTAGAAAGGGTTCAGAAACTGAAGCTGTTGAACCGAAATAAAAGAATTTCCACATAAAGAAAAGGATTTTCATACAATAACAGAAATACAGGAGATCTTTGAATGGACTGACTTTGGTCAAGAAATAGAGTTTGCTTGCTGATTTGAAAGTCTTGGGTTCTCTTCAGTCTGAGATTTTTGAAGAGTCTTTGTTTTAATTCATGAAATAGCCTGGATATTATGCTGTAGAATTAACCTTGGCAAATGGACAATGTGTTGTTTGCTTATTTGTGATGCAGCATTATAATGAGATGCTGCATGAGAACATTTGAGTGCCATGTATGGGAATGATAACAACGGCGGTGACAGTGGTGATGACCATGATTTATCAGCAGACACTGTGACCCACAGATATTCCCCCTGGTCAGTCCCGGGCATGGGGGATGAGGTTCTGTGGTCACATAAATCACAGCCAATCAGTCCTTCCAATGCCAGGAAAAGAGATCCATGAGTTGAATTCTGTGTGGGGCTCACAATCCAGGAGCAGCTCTGGAGGCCTGAATGCTGACGCAGTCGGGGCATGTCCTTTGTCCTGTGAGAGGTCTGGGAGAAGTTGCTCCTGAGATCCTTCATCAGGGTCTGAAATAGGGCACTCAAGGCCAAAGGATGGTATGACTTGTACGGAGGGTTGCATGGGTCATGCTGAGAGAATAGGCATACTACTCTGTGTTCCTATATACTATACCCACATGTTTTCATATCATACCTATGCCTCATATGCACATGTACCACAGAAACACACAGATACACACACACACACACACACACACACACACACACACACACACACACACCATGCACACATACCACGTACACACACCATGCATGCATGCATGCACGCACGCACGCACGCACGCATGCACGCACGCGCGCGCGCGCGCACACACACACACACGTGCACACACACACATCTGTGGACACAGGCACACACTCACACCTAACACCCTCACATGTTTCATTGATTTTGTAGTTTACATTTAGTCCCACATAGATTTGCTTTCTCTAATGGCTCTCCATGCCCATTGCCCCCACCCCCTGCATTCCAAATACCCCCGAGCTATGCAGTCCTACATGACCTCTCCCACTTCATGCACATGCCTCATGTGCACAGACTCGTGCAGATACACTTACATACACGGCAGTGTCTGTTTACTCACATGTGCAAGTGCTCACATTGGGACTGGGGAGGGACCAGAGAGGAACTTTTATAAATATTTTTTGCATGTAATATGCCTCCCCCACCTATTTCCTGATTACTTATAGAACAGCTCTTTTCAGTTTCCATATACATCACTGACTCTGCCTGGCATTTGAGTGTATGGCCTAAATTAGTATCTTGATGAACTCAACTGAAGAAAAAAAATTCTTTAAAAATCTGTTTGTGGATGTTTCCCTGTTTATGCAGCCGCTTCATGATAATATCATCCAACCATCATAGAGCCATGTGCATTGAGATGAGACTAATTTATTTGGATGTTCAAGCAGATGAGGGAGTTACTATGGTAAGTGGTACCCTGTAGCCTGCTCGTCAAAATTCTCTTCTGTTAGATGGAAAAGCTGGGGCCACCCAGAGCATGCTGAGATTCACGGACTATGGTCAAGAAGGAATCTATATTTGCATGGGGAGCCAGGCTCTTTATCTTCTTTTAGCTGGAAAAAGGATTGGATCAGACACACTGACAGCACCCTGCAAAGTAGAAGAGGACACGTGTGCTTTGCAATTTCTTTTTAGCAGCTCAGCAAAAGGGGATGACATTTATGAGCCGGGTGGCACTCCTTCTATCAGATTCTCTCAGAAATCTGTCTGATTTCTGCATAGCTGTGAAAGGCTTAGTTGCTTGCTTTTGTGTTGCTGTTCTGAAGCACTCTACCAGCGCCAACAGACATCCCCTTCCTCACAGTTCTACACGGGGGAGCTGAAGCCTGCATTGATCACGGTGCAGAGCTGTGGAACCGTGGTGGATTTCACTCATGACTGAACTTTCACCTCTAGAAGGTGGTGCAAAAGTCCTAGAAGCAAAGCTCCTTGAAGGAAAATTCAGTGTGTTCCCCCAGGTAAATTTCTGCTCTGTGATCTCACACCTACTGATAGAGCCTCTGTGAGGGGCTCAGCAATCACACATGGAAGGGCACCAGAGGTTTGGGACAAGCAAAAGGGGATACTTTTACAGGTGGAGCTTGGGCCAGTGTAGACACTTCAAGCACATAGCTCTCTCTCTCTCTCTCTCTCTCTCTCTCTCTCTCTCTCTCTCTCTCTCTCTCTGTGTCTTTCTCTCTGCCTCTGTCTTTCTCTGTGTGTATATTTCTGTGTGTGTGTGTGTGTGTGTGTGTGTGTGTGTGTGTGTGTGTGCGCGCGTGTATTCTTCTCACTGTAGTTTTCCATTAAGTTCTTGAGGCTAGTGGATATAACCTAAGAATAGACGTATCTAGAAAGATGCTTCCTTGATTATGGTGTAATTAAAAGCCATAGGTAAAGCCCTGGGGCTAAGCCACACTGATAATATTTGGACATCACTGGAATGATAATCAAATAGTTATAAATAGGTTGAAAGGATGAGCTGATTGTAATCTCTGAACAGCTGTACAAATTGTTAATGACTCTTAATCAGATAATAATTCTTCCTGAAATATATAATGTCATAGTCTGAGACTGTATAAATTGCATAGTATTATTTCTTGGATATTTAATTAATTTTGTATCTTTGGGAATAATTTTCTTTTCAAAATATCTCCAGGAAGAGACCCAGTAGATGATTGAGAAATCAGTAATTGTTCATTGAATAATTTTACTCCCCAGATATTTGAGACAGGAAAAGGGAGCAAAGAACATGCAGAGTGAATGAAATAAGAAACCACAGATAGAGATGGAGATTGGAGGAGCTCTGGAATGGGGAGGGTCTTCAAGTTGGAAACTCTATTCACTTGAAAACACTAAATTCTCATTGACAACTTGTGATGCATCTTAATCAGAAGCCCTCAAATCTCCATTTTTTTCAAGACAGGGTTTCTCTGTGTAGCCCTAGTTGTCCTGGAATTCCCTCTGCAGTCCAGGCTGGTCTTGAACTCACAGAGATCTGCCTGCCACTGCCTCCCAAGTGCTGAGATTAAAGGCATGTACCACCCCACCACCACCTGGCAAAGCTCCATTCTTTAATATCCAGAATTGTCTCTGCAGCTCATCTGTGTGGAAATTGCAGCGCTCTCCTCCATGTCTCCACAGATTTGGATTGTGCATTTAGGTGGTGGGAGAGTTGGTCATGTTGGTTATGCCTTCCAACTCAATCTGCCGAGCTCCGATGTTACCTATTTTTATATTCACTTTCTTCCTCTGCTTCTCCTTCCCTGTCTCTTTCTCACTCTGTTTTTCTCTTTTCTCTTTTAAATCTGCCTGGGCTGCCATCTTTTATTACTTCAGCTCCAACCTATGGAGTCACTGTGTACCTCCCTATAATATCTCACAGTGCCACTAACACGAATGGCAAGCATTTCATTGCAAGAGAGAGTTTTGAATAAAGAAGGGCAAACAAAGAATGGAATCCCTGAAGATTTAACATTAGATCCAATTGAGAATTTCTCGGTGGACTACATCTCTTCAATGACTCCTTCCTCAGGCTGTGTCTACCTCAGGTAGCTTTTCTAGGGTTCTAGGGTTATCCACGGTAGCTCAGGCTTTCGTTCACTTATTGAGCATAGAAAGCTGCTTTCATTATGTTTCATTATGTTACTGGGGGCAGAGATAGGCTCTGCTCCAATGGTATCATCTTTCTCACCTCCCAAAAGACTCATGGAGACCAAATTGCATCATTTTTCTAGCCACCTTGGAGAGTTTGTTCTATCAAGCACACAAAGTAGAAATGGCCATAGTTAGGTTTTTGTATTAAATAGCCATGAATTTTTTGTCATTTTCCCCTGTATATAAACAGTCTATTCTAGAAAACATAGGTACTCAATAAATTCAAATTGCCTTTCTAGCCAACTATGATACCAATTACTAAGCAATTATAGAAATGGAACTGAAACTCAGGGGTTTTAGTGGACTCCCAGTCCTGTTACTTGCTCATTTTCTGTATGGTCTATAGGAAAGGACCAGATCTGAGGTAGCTGATATTGTGATACGGAGTTCACCATGCTTCAAGAGGAAAGAGTGTCATTGTTGCACACTCGCCTTTGGTAGATGGACGCTTCAGGGACGTGGGGGAAAGGTTTTAAGATATGTCTGCTTTAACTCTATGCAAAGTATCGGCTACCTCTGACATTGCTCATTCCCAGGCTGCTCTCCCGGGCTTTGTAATATATCAGGAAAGAGCAGTGATACTCTGGGGGCAATTCTAAGTCAGCAACATGCTCTAAATCTTAGTGGCCTGGTGACATTCATGGCCAAACCTTGTCATAAGGAAACACTCATTTTAATAGTTAACAGCAAAGAAATGTGTCTGCATTCTAACCACCTTGGAGAGTTTGTAGAAATGACCATAGTTAGGTTTTTGTATTAAATAGCCATGAATTTTTTGTCGTTTTTGTGTGGAACTGAAACACACTTGCAAAAGGCACCCGAGGGGGTGAGAAAGATATAAAAGGCAGACACTCTTTCCAGTATTTTAAGACCCTGATATTTGGCACTAGTAGTTAAAGAAAAGAGAGGAAGAACAAGGTTGAAGTACTTGGGATATACACTGAAAGCTTTTGAGCTGGGATGAAATTCCAGCTGCATTTATTAAAAGATTTTCTGGAAACCCATAGGGGCTCTGTGGAGACCATTTTAATTTTGTTTCTCCTCAAATGGCCTCTCATCTCATCCTTCACTGATTAGTAGATTTCTTGAGCTGCAGCAATGATTTCTTCCCTTTGATCTGATATGGATGAGTGACGCTCCTAGGAGCCCAAGACACCAAAATTTGTAAGCACTGTCTGATGCAGAAGAACATGATACAGACAGGAGCGGTCCATTTTTATGACTCGAACATAAAGGGTTTCTTTTACAAAGATCATTTGCATTTTGCATTTTAAATTACTTTTTGTCCTCCTCCTGAAACTATAATGTATTTGGTGATTTTTTAGTATTTTACATTCTCTATTGATGCAAAGGACTCTCCATTGGGTGTGTGTGGGGTCAACGCATAATTGCAATTATTCATAATGGAAAGAGGAGAAGGGCTGGCTTGTGGAATTGGATCTGTAGCATGGTTTAATTGATCTGTTTCATTATTTAATGATATAAATATTTTTTAATTTTTAAAAATTTTAATTTTCAGCTGACAGTAATATTTGTATTTTAAGTGGGATATAGCAATACAACTCAGTAGAGGTGTACAATGTATGATGATTGAACAAAGGTCATTACTATTTCTACCTCCTAAAATATTGTTATTATTATATGTTGGAAATCCTCAACTCGCTTCATTATAGCTAATTTAAAATGTACAATAAATTGCTCTTTGTACAGTTCCTTCATCATGCAATAGAGCATTAAATTCCCCTGCTGTTGTTTTGGTACCCATTATGCATCCTCTATTCTCCATCCACCCTATCCTTAGGAGTCTCCAGCAAGCTCTTTTATGATCTCTGTTTTACTTGGGGGAACTGAGCTGGAACTGACCTGGAAGCCTTCTCCCTGAGAACTCACTTTCATAGTATGCTATGAGAAAGTGCCATGCAAGCTGCCATAAGAGAAAAGCAATTAATAATCCTACCAAGCTGTAAAACCTATGGACTATAACAGTGATCTGTCCATGAAGATATCTCCAAGGATGCAGCAGTGATACTTACATCTTGGTATTTGCCAACAGCTAACTGGACTGAAGACCCGCCTAATGGGAGTAGATTCATGCCTGCTACTGCAAACCTAGCTATCTACCTATGGCTAATGAGGTCATGAACCCTAGAGGAGAGCCTACTACTGCCACTTATCCAAATCAATATCATTTTTAAGTGAATTATACATTCTTAATCCTTATTCCCACAGATAAGTGTAGCTCTCCTTTCTTCAGATGGAGACCATTACAGAAATCTATGACTGGTCAAGATGCAGAGAAGAGCTTACTAGGGGGCACTCAACCACAAGTGGTAAACTTACAATGCACTCCTGTAGCTGGAAGTTTCTTTGGTCATGCTTTGTCCAGCAGTCCAGACGGAT
The DNA here is from genome assembly GCF_049852395.1 of Peromyscus maniculatus bairdii. Lineage (NCBI taxonomy): Eukaryota > Metazoa > Chordata > Mammalia > Rodentia > Cricetidae > Peromyscus > Peromyscus maniculatus. The sequence goes on along the minus strand of NC_134852.1, from coordinate 84,267,188 downwards.
CTCTTCCACTCATGGTCCCACAGCTGCTTTAAAAAAATCACTCAGAGGCTTATATTAATTACAAACTGTATTTCCTATGGCTTCAGCTTCTTGCTAGCTAGTTCTTTCATCTTAAATTAACCCATCCCTATTAATCTGTATGTTGCCAAGTGGCTGCAGCATTACCAGTCTGCTGGCATCTAATTGGTCCTTTGGTGTCAGGCTGGCATCTCCTATGACTCCACCCTTCTTCATGTCCTCTTCAGTTTGAATGTACTCCCTAACCTTATTCTGCCCTCCATAGGCCAATGCAGCTTTATTTATTATCCAATGGGAGCCACACATATTCATAGCATACAGAAAGACATCCCACAGCACTTTCCCTTTTCTGTCTAATCAAAAAGGAAGGTTTTAACTTTAGCATAGTAAAATTATATATAACAAAACAGTTATCAAGCAAGAATTACAGTTACAATATCTAGTCTATTTGTATTTGGCACAATTAAAGAAAATATTCTATCATTTATCCTATTTTTGTGAGTCTAAAGTTTTATAACTAATTTATCTTTTATCATGACTAAGGAAAACTATAGTTATAACTATGTAGTCTTCAGCTCCATCGAAGACCCCAGAAGTATATACTATTACCTGAGTAAACAGGAAGCGCATTGCAAGCAACTTCCGTAATTCTAGAAAGGACAGAGACATCTGGCTGCCTGGACAGTCATCCAAAGTTCCTCTGTAGCATTGGGGCATCTATCTTCAGCCTACAGGTCTAGATTCTCTGGCATAGCTTTCAGTGAAGCAGGAAATTTTAAGGACTCTGCCGCCCATTCTGACAAAGTTTGTTGGTTGCTTCTCCCCACGTCCTGTAGAATGTCTGGCAGTTTCTACTGAAGGACCATCTGGCCTTGCAAAGTTCAGTGGTCACCTTCCTATGGGTCCTGTATATTCAGTTTATACAGCATCCTCTCAAGCAGTAGAGGCAAGGACACCTTTTTGCCCAGTAGCTAACTTTTGCCACAAAGAAAGCAACTCGATTATGAGTTTCTTCAATGTCCATCATCCTCTTTGACTTAATTGGTGCTGCCAGGAGCAGATGTGTCTCACTGTCCAGAAAAGTCTAAATTCTGAAAACATTTTAAATGCCATAATTTGTAGGTCTTTGAAGTGTTTGAAGATTACCTACCTAATTAAAATATACCTTTGTATACCTAAAAACACTTAACTAACATGACTATAAGTTTGATTATCATAGATGGCTATTAATCTGTATTTCTTAATTATATTTTACAATTGTAAATGAATTGCATAAATATAGTACCTTAAACAAGAGTAGAAATATACATAAAGTATAACAAAATTAACTTTAAATTTGTATCAATAAACTAGAATCTATAGCAATGTAAAATATTTCAAATGAGTTGTTGCTTTTTAAAAGTAAATTCAATAATCTACCCTTTTATCCTATCATATCTATATCCTACATTTCTATATCATATCCCCCTTTCTTTAGGAAGAGATTGAGTATGACCAATAACAATTTATAACCAACTGCCTAAACAAAGACAAATATCCATAAATCATTTTTGGGGAATGTGAACATAGTGTTCTAGGCTACTTTCTTCTGATTTGGGGATGGTGTTAGTCTTATGGGACTCCTGAGAAAATTCAAGATAATGGTCAAGTCCTGGGAAGACCAGATATAACCTTTGTTGATAGGTACCATCTGTCAAGGTTCAGGAGGTCTCGCTTGATCAAATCTTATCCATCTTAAGCTGGAACAAATTTACAGCCTCTTGCTTCCTGTGGAAATAAAAGAGCCTCCTTTCCAAAGCAACCTATCCTTAGACCCAAATTTTGAAGTCAAGATACCTTTTTTTTTTTTTTTTTTTTCCGAGACAGGGTTTCTCTGTGTAGCTTTGCGCCTTTCCTAGAACTCACTTGGTAGTCCAGGCTGGCCTCGAACTCACAGAGATCCACCTGGCTCTGCAAGATACCTTAAAAAAAACATATATATATATTTAACTCAGCAGCCTCTATAAGCAAATGTCTCTCTCCAGTTAAAAATCCCAAGAACAACATAATTGACTGTGTGTGATTTCCATCTTTACATAGCTTACTATATTTTATAAATTATTTTAATTTTAAGACTTTATTTTATTTATTTATTTATTTATTTATTTATTTTATTTTTATGACTCTAAATCCTTTCTCTTCTCTTGCTCTTTCCCACGTACCTTTTACATATATTGTAAACCACTTAGAGGTTTATTCCATCTGAATCTGTCTTATTGTGTATCCACAATCCTTTTCTGGCCAGGAGAGATTTTAAACTGCTAAGTTGCATTGCTAGAATGAAAGCGCAGCCATGGCAGCTGACTCTGCCCCCCTTAGCTTCCCAACATGGCGGAGGTACATTTACTGCCAGCTCTAGGAGCCATGCTCACTGCTGACTCTGGGAAGCAGTGGACCTATGCCTCCATCAAGCAACATATAGCCTGGAAACCTTTTATTTGTCTCTACTAGCAAAAGCTAAATGCACCACGCAATGCGCTTCAAGGCTTGGAGACACCTCTGTGTACTGCAGCAGGAATCTGCCATGCTGTGCTCAAGCTCAAATGACCAAGCGTCTCTGTACAGGGGCATCTTTGTACCGTGGCCCCCATGAGATGTCTGGACTAGGAAGCTGCTCTTAGGCCCATTTTAGTAAGTTCTCTCAGGTTTTAGGTGGAAACTCTTTGTCATCATGTTTGGGTGCCAAATGTAGCTGAAAGTTTCTCTGGTCCTGCCTTGCCCAGCAGTCCGGATGAATCTCTCCCCCACACAGTCCCACAGACGCTTATAAAATAATCACTCAGAGGCTTATATTAATTTTAAACTATATGGTCTATGGCTTTAGCTTCTTGCTAATTCTTTTATCTTAAATTGACCCATTCCTATTAATTTATATGTTGCTACATGGCCGTGGCATTGCTGATCTGCTGGCATCTTGTTGCTCCTTTGGCAGTGGGCTGGCATCTCCTCTGACTCCATCCCTCTTCATCTCCTCTTCAGTTTGAATGTACCGCCTGACCTTATCCTGCCCTGCCATAGGCCAATGCAGATTTATTTATTATCCAATGGGAGCCACACATATTCACAGCATACAGAAACACATCCCATAGCACACTCTTTATGCCAGAGGCTCAGGGAGCTTTGCAGAAGAGGAGTGGAAAGATTGCAAGAGCCAGAGGATGAAGACATCTGCTGGAAGGTGATGTCTTTTATATATGAGATGGAAATCTCATACCCAGGAAATCTCAATAATATGATTGTCTTAACAAGACCTACACAATGGCAATACCAGCTGATGTGCTAATGTGGGTAGGGGGAAATCTTATGAGGCCCCACCCCTAGATGAAGAGCTACAGGCAATTAATAGCTGCTGAGAGAGGGAGTCTCTTGATAGGTTATCCAGTGTCATGTGATCAGCCTTAAACACATAGACATATGAGCAACCTTAAAGGTACTCAGTAGGTTGTGTGTGTATGTATGTGAAAAAATAATAATTAGAGGCAGTGAATTTGAGAGGGATTGGGGGACATAGGGACAGTTTGAGAGGGGAAGGGGTAGAAATGGTGTACATATAGTATATACATAGAAAATTCTCAATAAATAAATAAGTAAACAAAACAATACATAATTACAATGAATCTGGGAGCTGGTATAAAGGTTCTTAAATGCTACCTAAAATGCATAAGCATCAGAATGATTATTTTCCCCCACTTCTAACATTTACAGGACTCTGAATGTCTGCTATTGACAATTTGTTCTTTAACACCTTTTGAGAACATTAGATGAGTTTCTAATAAGATTCCATATATCATCTCGTTTATTTAGTCAATCATCACATAATTTCATGTGATAAATGAAGTGAGCTAAAGTGAAACTTGCTTGCAGTGGTAATTTCTCTAATTCCGAGACTTAAGTGACTTCCAATTTCAGGAAAGAACTTCAGCATGTTCTGAATGCCTAGGACTCTCTACAAGTCAGCTGATTCAAACCTCCAAAGGTGGAAACAAAAAGGTTAACATAGGATTCTGTTGTTGATTGACTGATTATATATATATTCTTGTGAATATATATGAATGAATAATATTGTAAACACTCACATATATGGTGTGAAATATGTATATTTATAGCACATGTTGCAAAGGTCATGCAAAACACTTATCCCAGCAGGAAAGGTTTACTTTTAATTATAATAAAATTATACTATTTTCACTCCCTTTGTTTCCTCTAACGCCTTCTACATCCTTCTTGCTTTCTCCCAAATTTGTGGTCCCAAATTCAGTGCCTGGTGCTATAAACCTACAGCCTCCAGAAATACAAGTAATATGTTCACACACACACACACACACACACACACACACACACATTGCTGGCATACTTCTGAAGCTAACAGTGGAAAGAGGTAGCATGATCATACTTCTTGGCTGTACTCATTTAGGTTTGATTTATATCTGCTGAATTGATGTGATTATTAATAAAACCTTCTTTTGCCCTCAGAAGTGGTTCAGATTAGAAAAGTGTTTGGATGATATATTACAAGGTCACCCTAGTAAAAGGCATCTCCTCTCAGGGAACACTGATCTTGAAGCTACTTTTGAAAGACTGGGAAGTAGCTGCCTTGACCACTTCTTGTTTGGTGTCTGGGATCCCATCGGAAGGCCCTCTGAGCCCTTAGGAACCAGGCTATCGGAGGGGTTGCTCTGATGAATGGAAATGCACACAGCAACAGGGCTGGAAGGGTCAGGTAATGGATGTCCAATTTTACAGGATGCACTGATGTTAACACTTCCGTCATGAGCTAGTTAAAGATCGGCCTTATGAAAAATGACTTCCCATTTCCAATCTATAATGAATACAAAATTGCACAAAGATGGATGAGATGGTGCTTTGAGTAATCCTCGATGAAACTAGTCGGAGAAATAAAACCACTTGTTTCTTTCCCTGGCTCTTGTTATAGAAGAGAGCTGTATAATCAGCTTAAACCAGAACTGACCCCAGGGGCCGAGGAACAGAGACTTCTGGGTTCTATGTTTCTGTCATCTGCAGCTGCTCATCAGTAAGAGAGAGGCAAATGTTCCAACAAGCCCTTTCTCATGACAGCACTGAGCGAGCATTCAGGCAGAACTTAAAAGGAAATCTTTCCATGGATTCATGAGCACTTATGTGATGAACTTGGCTCATGATTCGCCTGGCTCAGAAATGTCAGGAGGACAGTTGGGGCCAGAGGATGTTGTTACCTAGAATACATTAAGCCTGGAGTCCAGGTCATTTCCAGCTCTGTGGTTCCTTAGCACTCAGAAGCTTAGTGTTCTTACTGCTGGCATTTATCTCATGCCATGGTGTCCATTTGATTTGTTATTAGCACAGTCTAAACAAAAGAGGCAGGGGAGAGAGGAGAGCATGTGGTGAGTTAGAGAATACCCTGGTTAAATGTCTTGTGGTGTTATCGTGTACTTCTCTGGGTGGTCTTTGAAAAGTCACCATCTCCTCGTGCTTTACTTTCATCCTCTAGGAAGGGTCTTCCCACGGTGACACAGGTGTGGTCTAAAACACCAGATCCCTGTTCTCTTCTCTAGAGCCTCTTCACGATGTACCTGTCCCTGCTCCTCAATACTCCCCGAGCCGCGCCTTAAAAATTGGAGCATTTTAATAGTGTAAGTGCCAACTTTTTCATTTGTAAAATCCCATTTTTCCAGGTTCTTATGAGGGTAGGATGCCTACCTCCTCTGGGTGTGTTAACATCTTATATCTATACTTTCATAGATATCTATGTTATTGCTTTTCACATTTAACTATTATCCTCAAGAATACTGGGTTCAGTTTCTAGCATTGACAATAAAAAGACCACTCCCTGGGGGGCATAAAAAAGAGCATGTTTATTCCCCTTAGGGCGAGTCATCTTTCTGTCATATGTGAAAATACCAGAAATAATTTAGTTATAAAGATAAAGGTGCATTTACTATTGTTTTACTTTATTGAATTTGGTTTTGTTTCATTTGATTTTGAGACAGTCTCTTATGGGTCCCAGACGGACCTTGAACTTGTCCATCCTCCTTCTCCACTTCAGAAGGGCTGGGATGAAGAGCATCGCCACCACATGTGATGGCTGTTGGACACGCACTGTGCCTACTGAGCTGTCCCCCCAGTCTGATTCATTTTTAAGGTTAGTATATGAACTTACAGGTTTCATCGTCACCAGTGTGGGTCATTATACTTCGTTTGCATTCACCCCAAGCCCCTCCCTCCTTCCAGATGGTGTTCTTTCTTCTCCCAGTTTCATTTTCTTTTCCCATGTATCCTATTACGTTCTCTATTTTCCATTGCTCTTAAGATACCTTCCTTCCTTCTTATGACTCGGAGTAAGATGCATTTTGGCTTATAGTTTGAAGCTTCTATTCCATGTCCATTGTCTCCATCACCAAATGATCCTAGGCATGTAGGGAAGCAGCTGGGATACACCAGGACTCATTTCATGGACAGGGACAAAAAGTGAAGAAGAGGAAGGGATCATGGCCCCACGCTCATCTTTGAGGACACATCTCTAGTAACCTAAAGACCTCATAGAAGGTCATACTTTTAAAGACTTTACCACTTCTCAATTATTGCCATCATGTGGAGCAAGACCTGGGTCCCATGTGGGCCAAGATTCTGTCAACACATGGACCTTTGAAATATATTTAGTATCCAAGCTGTAGCAAGCCAGTTGCCACAGGAAGAAGCCATCAACTGCTCCATATTTCCCCGCCCACATCTTTACCTTCCTTTCCCCGTCCCCACTCAGAATGCGATCAGGACAGTGGTTCCCGAGTTCTTAACTTTCTCCTGGTTCTTCTGCATCTCTCCCACTCTCGTGCCTGTAGCTGGATTGTTGAGGCTGTCCTAAGCTTTCACGGCTAGTCTAGTTTGCTTTGAAATCTAAGAGGTTCTTTCATATCCCCTACTAACAATTGCCTGCAACCTATAGTGAATTTTCTTAAGAACCTTTTCTAAGTCCCATGTTTAGATGAAAACTCAGTTGTCACAGCCACATTTCAAAGTCATGTTCAAAAATATTCTGTGCTGATGTGACACAAAAAGATTTCAGGACATCATGGATATTAGATTTTGGATTATGGATACTCGTCTTGTACCAACCTTTTGTGATTTTATTTAAAATGTTTAGAGACCTTTGTCATTGGTGTTTGTTCTAAAATGGCTCTTTATATATACTTCTATTCTTCCTTTTTCCCACTCAACAATTCCTTGTATCAATTTTCCCCATATCAATGACAAAAACAAAGCTTGGGATTTTTAGGAGTCTCTTTGTAATTATTTTTTTGTTTCTACTGTTAGAATAGTTACCACACAGTTTATTGAACCATTTTAGGAAAGGACACTGTTTCCCAACTTAAGCTCTTTAAACTTTCAATCCCATCCTTGATTTATTCTTTCAATTAGGCAAGCTAGACCATTATTTGGAAATTTTGTTGTCAATTCTGGCTTTCCCTTACAATTTTGTTCATCAAGCATCTGTTTGGGGAGGGAGCATCTAAGTCATAAAACAATCCCACAAATAATATTCAGATGAAAACCGCCCTAGCTCAGCTAATTTTAGAGCCATGCCATAAACATCTCTTTTAAACAAGTTCATGTTCATCTGGCTCCCTGTCTCCTCACTCTCCTCCTCCCAGGAAACTGATGTGTTTTTTTTTTCCCCCTGTGCTCCTGTGACCCCTCCACATGACATGTCACCACTGACCCAGTGGTTTGCTCAGTGTCTTCACTGAGATCTACCCTTTCTCTTCTGCCTCAGACTGGATGACAGTTAGCAAATGCTGTCCAACATTTCCCACTTGATACGCAGACGAAGGCAGTTTTGATTTAATTTAAACGGCAAGGATGAAAGCTTCTTGTGTCTTCCACCCTGAGCTCTCTTGGGTAAAGCCCAATTTTGATTGGGCATCTGGGGGTGTAGCAGGGACTAGCACTAATGAAAGTGGAATCTGTTCTGGAGAGCGAATGTGAGCCTGGCAAGCCTAGAGAGACTTGATTGACTCCTCCTCTTTCTCTCCCCCTCCCCCTTTTACAGCATCTTTCTCCCTAGCCTACCCTTTATCCTTTCTGAATTCATACTTTATATCGGGAAACCATTTTTTTTTCCAGAAAATTCTACAGGGCTCACAGTAGCTTTCTGGTACTCTTCCAGATGAATCAGACATCCGGGCTGCACCCTGTGTGAGCACCCAGAGCCTTAGCTGGCAGCACCATTGAGATCTGTGGGTGCTGTGTTTTCTGACAGAGTCCCCGAATAATGTGTCCTCTCTACTTGCTATATGCTCTTTGAAGACAGGCTGTGCTACAGAGACCAAAGCATAGTCTTAGTGTTGTGCATCTCTGCTGTACACTGTGCTAGCCACAGCTACATGTGCCTACCGAGTATTCGAAATATGACTAGTGTGACTGAGGAATGATATGTTTAATTTTCAGGTCATTTAAGTTTAAAAAGCCACATGTGACTGGAGTTTTTCATATTGGGCAACATAGACTCTGAACAGATGGGCAAAAATTACCCAGGAGGTGAGGGACTGAATGAGGGAACAGAGACTGTCAAGGCCACCACAGACAATATTTTGGAAAAAAAATTATGTTTTTTTTTTCCCCTGTGCTCCTCTGACCCCTCCACATGACATGTCACCACCGACCTAGTGGTTTGCTCATTTTTGTATTCAGTTGTCTCTTCCTATTGCATACACATCCACCTAAACTATGCACAGTCACCTTTTTGCCCCACTGGCTTGACTGGGCTGAAAGCAGGGGGAGGGAGTCTGTAGCCTTCAAACTGCTTCTAAGCCTCCCCCATTCTCACTTAGTAAAATGGAGTCGAGCAGGATGCCATCCCTAGCTCTGTTTCACTGTTGCCTCTGGTTGTTCTTTCCTCCAGGCTCAAGGAGGCCAACTTCGGTCCAAGTACATTGGTGTGGTCCCCTGAGTCACCAGGAAGTGGCAAATCCTCAGAGTGAGTTTCCCCAACTGGGAGGACATCCTGTACATGCTATAACTCGAAAAAGCACATGTTTACCTTGCAGCATAAAAGCCCTCTGTTGGTTGTGTGGCCTTGCTAATCCAGGACTTTCTTTAACCCAGCTCAGTAGGTGGTAAGTAAAGAAATAGAATTACCTTCTGTGACCCAGGCTGGTGGAGTACAAGCTCTGACTAGAGGTTGGTTTTTTTTTTTTCCCAAAGAGTTATTGTTTCTCAAGAATTGTACCTGAGACTGAACTATGGATTCCACATGTACGTGCACACATCTGCACACACACCCCACATACATTGCCCTCATAAGTGCATTTGTGTATGCCTCCCCAACACAGAAAGAGATTTTAACAATGTTTATATGATTAAAAGTATCAGTAACACAACATAAGCAAATAGCTGGGTTATTGTTATGACTGACAAAGACAAACATATGATTAATATTTAGAATAAAGAATTTATATAAGTTAATAAGGAGACAACTGAATACAAAAACGGGCAAGCACCACAATCAGGCAATTCATAGAGGACAAAATACAAATGTCCAGCTCATAAGTGCTGTAGATGTAATTCTAAACAGTCTTATTGAATAAGAAACACAGAGCCAAATAAAGAGTTAGAAGCCTAAGAGGTCAGAGCACTAGCAAATAGCCTTTAGCTTACCAGTTGCTGCTGTCCTTCCCCTGAGAAGAGAGACCCATTTCCTGTGTGTCTGAATTTTTATTGACTTTCTGTTCTGCCTTCTCATTGGTTCTAAACCCAACTACATGACTTTTTTGTCACTGCCTGTCTATACTGACCTCCAGGTCTCTATGGTTGGTACTTGGATTAAAGGCTTGTGTCACCAAGCTGGCTGTGTCCTTGAACCCACAGACTCTGTCTGCTGTGTGATCAGATTAAGGGTGTGTACTACCACTGCCAGACTTCTGTTAAATGGCTTGCTATTAGCTCTGACCCCCCAGGCAACTTTATTTATTAACATACAGATAAAATCACATTTCAGCACAAATAAAATATCACCATAAAGTGCAACAATGTATGACTCTGCTAAGAATCAAATAATTGTAACTTAAGGTAATCCTGGCTGCTGATTGCTTTGTATAATAGTGGACAGTATAATAAAAACACTAACCAGTGCTGGCGAGAATGTGGGGGGATGGATGTCATCCAAGGGATGTCAGTTACCACAACAAATGTAGACGTAACAGACTTTACCCTTGGAAAGCTTAAATGCACTTACCCTTGCATCTAGATTCCTAGATCTAACAGTATCCCCTGTAGGAATACTTGTACATTTATAAAAAGTTTCACAGATTAAATTATTCATTCAGGTGTAAAGTCTGTCCCAGTTCTGGGTCAGCAGAATCATGGTGTGTAAAGACAGGAGAAATGCTGGAAGCAGGTTCTCTGTCCTCTGTACTTTCTATCTTTCTGTCCCTCATCCTTCGAATAGTCATAAAGAAATATAGTTTCCTTCAAATGTTTAATCCATAGGCATTGTGGTGTATAATATTAATAATTTCAAAATAAAATCTGGTTTTGCTTTAAATTTTTGGGTGTAAAGTCTCTAAGCTGATGACCAAGGTAAAGGAATGACCACACCGAAGAGAGCCAAGCCGGGGATTAATGAGAAATTGGAGAAGTGGAGACAGGAAAATCCTTGGGGCTGGCTGGCTAGCCCGTCTTGCCCAATTAATGAACTTTGGCTTTAGTGAGAGACTCTATCTTCCAAAAAAGTAAAAGCAATAATAAGGTGAAGAGCTATTGAGGAAGATTCTCAACATTGACACAGCCATCTGCACACACGCTACACTGCACCCCCTCATGAACACACACACACATACACACACACACACACACACACACACACACACACACACACACACACACACACACACACACTGTCCTGGTACCCTTTCCCACATGTTCAGTTGAAACTATCCAAATCATCCCACACGGCGGCAGGTCCGCCTGTCTCCCCTGACCTGTGCACCTGCCGACAGACCATCTCTCTTTCCTTTTTCAACAGATCACCCTTCTGAACAGCCCTTCCAACTCTTTACCCCGTACTTGTCTTCTGATTGCTTGGGCTCCTTTAAATTCTGAACAAACGGAGAGGGTGATTTTAGTTCCTGTAGAGGGGCAGAAGTGACTCGATGCCCCCCTCCCCCTGCCAGGCCGATTGCACCTTCCAGAACCCTTCCTTTCTCTTCCGCTGGGCTTGCTAAAACTCCAAGCTTAAGGTCCTCTCAGGGTAGAACTGGAAAAAAAAAAAAAAAGAAAGCCAAGAAAATGGAGAAATGATATTTTGTTATAAATATGATTCCTGGGACTAGAGAATCCTACACAGCCATACTGAAAAGGATCTTACAAACTACCTGGTCCAACTCCCACATTTTTATTTGAACGATGTAGAAATTTCAGCGACCTTCCCAGTGTCATGGAGCGAGAGTTGAAACTCAGGTGAAATCTATAGAGCTTACTTCCAGGACACTATAAGATGTGCTCCACATCAACAGTAAAGCAAGCCCCTGACCTTGACATTTAAAACGATGGCAGTGCATTGGCCTTCTTTGCATACTCTTATTTATGCAGCATAATAAAATTAATTTATGCAAAATAATAGTATCGTTTTAATTTTCTATGCTGATTTATGGTTATTCAAGCATTTTGGCATAAATCCTCATTGAATATTCACAACAACTCTGTGCAGTCTGAATTGTTATTCCAGGTTTAATTATTCTAGGTGCAGGGAGGTTAACTGGCTTCCGTATGGACACAGAATCGGTCAATGTTAAAGCAAGGACATAAATATTATTCCAAGGACAGCACCAACTACAGCCTAACAGCAAAGGCATTTCCAATTCATAGCAAAGATATAGCATCTACCATCTCAGAATTAATCTCCTGACCATCTTTAGGCTTCAGATCCTTCATCTCTGCCATGTTTCCACTTACTAGAAGGTCAATAATGGTTATCTTGACCCAATATACTTCCTTGAACAGTTATGTCTTGGAATATTCCAAGATGTCCACAGAAGCTGAGAATAAAGTCATACTGTATTAGTGTTTCTTAAAAAAATAAACTCACACCGCCCCCATTTCTGGCATTTTGTTGCTAAGAGTTAAATTTTAATGAGGTTTTGATTTTCTTTTAGCCACAATGATAGAACTGATTATGTATTTGAGAAAGGGAAGTATAATTAAAACAAGAATGAGTCTGTCTAATGATAGGCAATTGACAGGCTCCCAGGGGTGTGTTTAAGACCCTCTACATCGCATCCAGAAGCCGTGGACTCCCCTTTTGCCCCGCCTCAGGTCCTCTCTATTATATCCTTCCCTTGTTAGTGCAATTCGACCTCACAGGTCTTTTTGCTCGTGGCATTTCTGAGGTTCTGCGAACCCTTTATGCCACAGCCAGAAGGATCTGAGATGACCTTTTTCCTGGAATTTTGTAGGTCGCTACTTGAGAAAGTTAAATTCTCACAGAATTGGAAACTTAAGGGTGATTTGTTGTGGTTTATGGACTTTTTGGACTTAGAACCAGAGAGGTCAAGGCAGTCACACAGACGCATCATGCTATGTTTAGTGGGTGGACAGATGATTCGGAGGGATTAACTGAGATAAGCTGAACACTCTTTGAGAGACAAGATTGTCCTTAGTGGCAGGAGTGTCTGAGGCACACACACACATGCGCATGTCCTGGGCACCAGCCCTGTCTCTGCCACCCTTGACCCCTCGCGTTGCACATTTTAGTTTGTTCAGTGTTAACAATATTTGGTGTTCTATCTGGGACGTGCTCATCTCTCCCTGCCCTTTTCTCCTTATCAATGGATCTGCTATGTGACTTCTTTTTCTAACAGAGGCAGTGGAAACAAATTGCTTTTCCAGGTCAAACCCCTCTGTGCTTATTGTTTAAATGGTGCTTTTGACTTTTCTACTTAAGTTCCCCTTGCAACCAGGTACTGTCTGCATTTAGAAATAGACTTGAGCCGGGCGTTGGTGGCGCACGCCTTTAATCCCAGCACTCGGGAGGCAGAGCCAGGCGGATCTCTGTGAGTTCGAGGCCAGCCAGGGCTACCAAGTGAGCTCCAGGAAAAGGCGCAAAGCTACACAGAGAAACCCTGTCTCGAAAAACCAAAAAAAAAAAAAAAAACCAAAAAAAAAAAAAAAAAAAAAAAAGAAATAGACTTGGGAATTGCAACTTAAAATCGGCTATTGACTGGTTTGTCTTCCTCTGAATCTCCTCACAATTGTCTGATGTGTATGATGCATATGAAACAGATTGCTTCATATTCCCTTCATTCGTTTATAAAGTATAGAAACACCATCCCTTAAAAAAGAAAGGAAGAAAGTAAGGAAGGAAGGAAGGAAGGAAGGAAGGAGGAAGGAAGACCATCCCTGGGTCTGACTGTGCTTGATTGAAGGTAAACCTAGCATTTATCTCTTTTCGAGGCTTGGCGACAGGACTGGGGAGATATCTAAGCTGGGAAAGAGTTTGCCTTATAGGCATGAGGACTTATTTCCGCACTCTAGAACCCGTGCAAATACAGCTGGGTATGCTGGTGCATGCTTGCAATCGCAGCACTGGAGAGGCAGAGAGAAGAGGGCTCCTGGGGCTCACTGTCCACATAGCCTGGCCTGCTTGACAGTTCCAGGCCAGTGAGAAACTCTGTCTGAGAAAAACAAGATGAATGGAATCGAGGAAAGATAGCTGAAGTTGATGTATCATGTGTGAACACACACACACACACACACACACACACACACACACACACAGAAACACACAGAGAACATAGAAGCACACATACAGACACAGAACACATAGACATACAGACACAAACACACACAGACATAGACACAAACACACACATAGACACACACAGACACACACACAGACAGACATATACATCACACACACACACACACACACAGACACGGACACAGACACGGACACATGGACACGGACACACACACACGGACACACATGGACACACACATACACACACACACACACACACATACACACACACGGACACACACACACTTACAAGCACACACAGTCTAGGTCCTAGCATCGGTTTAAATAGATGAGAAGGCTGAGGCAGCAAGTGAGGCTCCAGACTGAGTGATGCAACTGGAATGTGAACAACCTGACCTTGTTCAGTTGGTGTTCAACCTCTCACATAAGGTTATGAAATCCCAGTAAATATGAGAAATCCTGGTATCCACATCTTAATCCCTCAAGCTCCAATTCCTTCCCCCACATGTAAAAACCTCATTCTTTGAAAATCTTGTACATGTGTGTGATGAATTATGATCCTATCGAGCCTTACTTACTCTTTCCAGTTCCCCCCAGGTCCCCTCCCAACACGACATCTGTGGTGGTTTGAATAAGAATGGCCCCATAAACTCGGATATTTGAATGCTTAGTCACCGAGGACTGGAACCATCTGTAAAGATTAGGAAGAAGAAAGGGAGGTGTGGCCTTGTTGGAGGATGTGATCTTGGGGGTGGTGGGCTTTGAGGTTTTAAAAACCTACGCCAGGTCCAGGGTCTTTGTGTTCCTGCTTGCAGATCAGGAGGTAGCTGTTAGCTACCTCTCCAGCACCATGTCTGCCTGCATGCCGCCATGCTTCTCACCATAATGGACTAAGCCTCTGAAACGGCAAGCCAGCCCCAATTAAATGCTTTCTTTTATAGGAGTTGCCTTGGTCGTGGTGGCTCTTCACAGTAATAGAGTAGTGACAAAGACAACACTCTATTATTTTATATAATAAATAGTCTCACTGCATTCAGTCAGTGCTTCCTGTCTGTGCACGGGTGTGTGATTATCCACTAGAGCAGTGGTAACCCACTAGTGGCCAGAGTCCTAAAGAAGATGACTCGCCCTCCCCTAGCCACTAACAGCTGCCAATAGCTCTCCAGCAAGGGGAGGGTCTTCTTGAGTCCCTTCCACACCCAAGATGAGATTTTTGACAATCCAGAGGGTAGCTAGCATCTCATAGATTCCATACCTCCCTCTGGTTCTTAGTTCTTTCTGCCTCCTCTTTAAGAATGTTCCCTGAGGCAGGGAATTGATAGAAAACTGCTCATTTAGGGATGAGCACTCACACAACTCATTCTCAGCACTTTGGCCATTTATGAACCTCTGCACTAGCCACTGACCACTGGAGAAAGAAGGTTCTCTGATCAAGGGTGAGGGCAGTCCAGGACTATGGACATAAAGGAGGATTCAGAAGGCAGTGTGACAGCATTGCCATTCAGCAAAGTAACAATGGCAGGTTCTCCAAGAGGACCTCTGACTTCCCAGCCATGGGCTTTTTACTGTACCAGGTATGAATTCCCTCCTGGGGTATAGGTCTCAAATCCAGTCTAACAGCTGTGAGTTACCCCATGATAGTGATGCTGCCGATGCACAGTGGGCACATCTTACCTGGCGTATTACAGCCTGCCAGACTTTAGCTTTAAGGATAGTGATGTCTTCTCTCCCCAGCAGCCTGTACAGAACAGTTCAGCACTGTGAAAGCTGGCTAACCATGGGGAAGCTTCCCAGTCGATCCCAGGTTGACCGCTCTATGCCTCGCAACCAGTATGTTGCGTCATCAACAACACAGTCTTAACATTTAATTTTGGTGGGTAGCCCAAGAGCAATGGTAATAGCTTCTGTGGGGGACTCTGGGACTAGTTAGCTTACAAACTAGTGGATTTCCATAGGCCTTTTTTATACACCTTGTATTCCCTCTTCCTTCTCATCCCCCTCCCTTAGGACCCCTTAAATCTTTGACCCCAAGTGTCCCTCCTCTTTGACATCAATGTGTTCTACCATCCCCTCCAATTATATCTTTGAGTTGTAAGACAGTAGGTTTCCAGAGTTCACACACCTGTCTTTTGGTTAATCCTCTCTTCCACCCCGTAATTCCGCCATCTTCCCTTGCCCCTCTCTCCTTAAGTCTTCCTGCCCCTGTATTTTACCTGTCAACTTTCATTTTACTTCTTACCCACTATTCCACATCCCCCACCCCTTAGTGCTCCCACCAATGGGTTCTTTCTAGTCTCCCGGCTTCTATGTGTGCTCCAAGTAAAACACGCAGAACAATGATTTGAAGTTGAGATCCTCACATGGGAGAAAGTACACAGCATTTGTCTTTCTAGGACTGAGTTATTTCACTCTATCTCTATCTCTATATTTATATCTATATCAATATATTTCTAGTCCCATTTATTTATCTGTGATTTTCATGATTTCATTTTTCTTTACAGTGGAATAAAATTCCATTGTGTATATGTACCACATTTTTCTTATTCATTCATCTTTTGATAGACATCTAGGCTGATTCCATTTCCTAGCTATTGTTAATAGAGCAGTAAACATGGCTGGGCAAGTATCTCTGCATTGGGATATAGAGTCTTCTGGGTGTATGCCCAGAGGAGAACAGCTGAGTCATAAGTCTACTCTAGTTCTAGTTTTTTGAGTGACAACCAGACTGATTTCTAAAGTGACTGCACTAATTTACACCTCCACCAGGGTATAAGGGCCCATCTTTCCCCACACCAGAGTGCTGGTAGCTGTATTGTTGATCTGGACCATTTCTGACTGGTATAAGAATCTTAAAGTAGTTTGTTTTTGTTTTTGTTTTTGTTTTTTTGTTTTTTGAGACAGGGTTTCTCTGTGTAGCTTTGCTCCTTTCCTGGAACTTGCTTTGGAGACCAGGCTGGCCTCGAACTCACAGAGATCCGCCTGCCTCTGCCTCCCGAGTGCTGGGATTAAAGGTGTGTGCCACCACCGCCCGGCTTAAAGTAGTTTTAATCTGCATTTCGCTGATAGCTAAGGATATTGGAAGCTTGAAAAAAATGTGTGTGAGGGTTTTGTCTGCATGTATGTCTATGTACCACAGAGGGCAGAAAAGGGTAGGAAATCCCCTGGAACTGGAGTTATGGCCAGTTGTGAGCTGCTGTGTGGATGCTGGGAATTGAACCTGGGTCCTCAGCAAGAGCAGCAAATGCTCTTAACTGCTGAGCCATCTTTCTAGTCCCTTGGAAATGTCTAAAGTCTTAACTAATGGTTTATGTTTATTTCTGGACCTATTGCTAGGTCCTCTAGTCTATTCTGCTTCTCTACATGACTGTTTTAGTGCCAGCAGCGCACTGTTTTAAGTATGGTGGCTTTGTAGTACAACTTGAAGTCAGGTGACACCTCTCTCAGTATCTTTTTGGTTAGGATTGCCTTGGCTCTTCTTGATCTTTTGTGTCTCTCGATAAATGTTCAGATTGCTTTTTTTCCCCCATTTTTCTTTATTAAGAAATTTTCTACTCACTCTACATACTACCCACAAATCCCACCACCTCCCCCTTCCCACCCCCATCTCTCTCTCTCAAGCCACCCCACTTCCCCACATCCCCCAAATCAAGGTCTCCCATGAGGACTCAACAGAGCTCAGCATACTGAGACTAGGCAGGTCCAAGCCCCTCCCCACTGCACCAAGGCTGTACAAAATGTCACACCACAGGCACTGGGTTCCCAGAAGCCTGCTCATGCACCATGGATGGACCCTGATCCACCTGCCTGGGTGCCTCCCCAAACCATTTGAACCAAACAACCGTCTTCTGTATCCAGAGGGCCTAGTCCAGTCCAATGGGGGCTCCACAGCCACTAGTCTACAGTTCATGGGCTTCCACTAGTGTGGCCGGTCATCCCTGCACATCTTCCCATCATGATCTCAACATCCCCTGCCTGCAGAATTCCATTTAAATAGACCGATAACCCCTAAGGAATTAGAAATGGTCATTAAAAGTCTACCAACCAAAAAAAGCCCAGGACCAGATTTTCAAAGAAGAGCTAATACCAATACTCTTCAAATTGTTCCACATAATAGAAACAAGGAACATTACCAAATTCTTTTTATGAGGCTATAGTTACCCTGATACCCAAACCATACAAAGATGCAACAAAGAAAGAGAATTATAGACCAGTCTCCCTCATGAACATTGATGCAAAAATACTCAATAAAATACTGGCTAACAGAATCCAGGAACACATCAAAAATTATCCACCATGACCAAGTAGGCTTCATCCCAGGGATGCAAGGATGGTTCAACATATAAAAATCTGTCAATGTAATATACCATATAAACAAACTGAAAGAAAAAAACCACATGATCATCTCATTGGACGTTGAAAAAGCCTTTGACAAAATCCAACACCCATTCATGATAAAGGTTCTAGAGAGATCAAGAATATAAGGAACATACCTAAACACAAAAAAGGCAATTTACAGCAAGCCAACAGCCAACATCAAATTAAATGGAGAGAAACTCAAAGCGATTCCACTAAAATCAGGAACAAGACAAGGCTCTCCACTCTTCCCATACTTATTCAACATAGTACTTGAAGTTCTAGCTAGAGCAATAAGACAATAAAAGGAGATCAAGGGGATACAAATTGGAAAGGAAGAAGTCAAAATTTCACTATTTGCAGACGATATGATAGTATACATAAGTGACCCCAAAAATTCTACCAGGGAACTCCTACAGTTGATAAACTCCTTCAGTAATGTTGCAAGATACAAGATTAATTAAAAAAAATCAGTAGCCTTCCTATATACAAATGACCCTAGGAGGGACACATGAATGACCCAGTGAAGGAGAGGTGGATGAGATCTACATGAGCAGACTGGGTTTGGGGGTTGGTGGAGGTGAGGAGTAGGGGATGAGAACATAGGGAAATGGGAGGGTTAGGCTGGAACAGGGACAGAGTGGGAGGGCAATGATAGATGGGAGATACCATGATAGATGAGGACATCATGGGACTAGGAAGAGGCAGGGTGCTGGGGAGGCTCTCAGGAATCCACAAGGATGACCCCACCTTGGACTGCTGGCAGTGTCCAGAGGGTGCTGGGACTCGTCTACTTTGGTGACTGGTCTAGTGAATACCCTAACTATCATCATAGAGCTTTTGTCCAGTGACTGATGGAGGCAGATGCAGAGATCCACGGTCAGCCAGGCACCAGGCTGAGCTCTGGGAATCCAGTCGATCAGATTGCTTTTTTATGTTTGTGAAGAATGAACAGGGAATTTTGATTGGAATTGTGTTGAGTCCATAGATGACTTTTGGTAAGATGGTCACTTCCACAAAATTAATTTTGTAATACATGAGAGTGGGCTGTATTTCCATTTTTTGATGTCTTCCTCAGTTCTTTCTTTGGAAGCTCACCATTTTCATTGTAGATGTCTCCTGTTTCCCTGGTTAAATGGATGCCCAGGTATTTTATCGTGACATTTTGAGGCTTGTGAAAGGGATTCTATCTCTGATTTCTTTTCAGTATATTTGTCGTCGTCTTATAGGAAAGCCACTGGTTCTTGTGTTGTTTGTATCCTGCCATTTGCTCAAGTGATCATCTGCTGCAAGAGTTTCCTGGGAGTCTTTAAGGTCTCTTATGCACAGAATCATACTATCTAGAAAAAGGAACACTTTCCCACTTTTTTGTACACCTTTTAGTTGCCTGTCTTGTTTCATTGCCTTAGTTAAGACTTGATTAGAAGTGGAGAAAGTAGACAGATACCCCTGACTTGTGATACTGGTCATAGGTTTATCATACACAGCTCTCATTATGTTGAGACATTCTCCCTCCATCCCTAGTCTCTCTATGACTTGGATCATGAACGGTTGTTGCATTTTGTCAAAGGCCTCTTCTGCAACTGTTGAGATGATCATGTGATTCCTGTCTTTGAGTCCATTTATGTTATGAATTACACTTAGTGATTTGTGTATGTTGAATCCTCCTTCTATCACTGGAATGAAGTCAAATTGATCATGATGAATGAAATTTTTTTAATGTGATCTTGAATTTGATTTGTGAGTATTGATAATTTATCATCAGAGAGGTTGGTCTATAATTTCCTTTTGCATGTGTATCTTTATGTGATTTTGGTAACAGGGCTTTGTAAGAAGACTGTGGATGCCTTATTTTCCATGGAATAATTTGGGTCTTTTTTTTTTAAACTACTTCAATCTCATTGCTGGCTATAGATAAGTTTACATTATTTATATCATCTTGGTTTAATTTTGGTATGCCATATGCATCTAGAATTTAATTCATATTTTTAATTTTTCCAAATTCATAGAGTATAGGTTTTTTAAAATTAATATTTTGAGAAATTTATGCATTGTTTTGACCATAGTCATCTCCTCCCAGATCCACCCCATTTCAAAACCACCCAATATTGTATTCTCTTTAAACAAATATCCATCTTGCCCCATTAATGCTGCCATATATTCATGTATGTGGCCAGTCACTGCAGTAGACCTACCAGGGGCTATACCCTTCAGGAGAACTAACTTTCTCTTTCCTGGCAGCTATCAATTACAAATGGCTCCTCACAGCTAGGGGTGGGATTTCTGTGCAGTCCTTGCTGGGATTTCATCTGGCTTGAGCTTGCTGAGGTCTTGTGCATGCTGTCAAAACATGCTGTCAGCTGCCCCTCCTGTGCCTGGAGGACGCTGTAGGAGTCATACACTGCCTCTGGCTCTTACAGTCTTTCTGTCCCTTTCCTCCATGATCCCTGAGCCTTGGGAGTTGAAGGGTGGGCTGTAGATGTCCTGTTTAGGAAGGAGCACTCTGTAGTCCCATATTCTCTGCACTCTGGCCAGCTGTGGGTCTCGGTGCTAACTGATAGCCACTCCAAGAAACGTTTCTCTGAGTTGGTTGAGACAATGGTATAGACCTAGAAAAGGAAATAAAAAGTATGCAACTAGGAAAACAAAGGAGTCAAAGTATTTTTTTTCTTTTTTCTTTTTCTTTTTCTGTTCCTGATATGATTTTGTGCATAAGAGACCTTAAAGGAAAAAAAAAGAGTAAAAGACCTGTTATAGCTGATATACCTGTTATTATAGCAAAATGGCAGGATGCAAGATTAATGCAGGTATCAATAGCTTTCATGTGTATCAATGACAAGTCTATTGAAAAGGAAATCAGGGAAACAGGATAATTCCATTTAAGCTCCTTTACTAAGTGTTTGTGTGTATCTTAGGAATGTGGGCAGTAGTAGTTTCTCCTATGACTTCTAAAGAAGGTCTTCAGTGCTGTTTATCCCTCCCACATTCCTTCCACTCCTACCCTAATTAACCCTTTCTGTTCTGTGGGTCTCTTTCGCTCTTTATATCATTGCATTCTATTCTTTCCTTTGAAAACCTCCATCTCAGTAGCTCCTCACTAGTCTGACCTCTGTGGGAACCTTAGAAAAACAGCATGATATTGTCATAAAAACAAATGCATTGATCAATGGAATAGCATTGAGGACATGCAGAGAAATTATTAAAAAAATTTAGCCAGGAGAGGGCATCAGATTTCTTGAAGCTGGAGTTATAGGAGTTTTGAGCTGTCCAATGTGGATGATGGGACCTGGACTTGGGTCTTCTACAAAAGCACTGTGTATTCTTAGTCATGGAGCCATCTACTCAGCCCAAATCACGCTATTTTCAGTATTGTCGACAGACTCCTGTTTGTCTGTTTGTACACATTATGTCTTAATCATTCTATGTTGCATCAAGTATTAATATCAGGTTCTTACTTTTTTTTAGTTCTGCAAAATCTATCTTATTTAGGGCCTTGGTTATTTTGCATCAATATTGTGGTCAATTTTCACAAATCTCACAATCTTTAGTTTTCACAAAAAATGTTGTACTATCTGATTAGTGGTATTTATGCTCCAGGCTTCCTTTCTACCTTCCTCCCCCGCCACTCTCTCTAAACACAGAGTTAATAACCCTTAAATAAAGAAAGTAAACCGTAATCCTAACAGTTATAAAGTTCATTTGTGAGTCATGTTTTACTGCATTGGCTGATAAGAATGCATTTATACTCACATCCATCAAAGCTTATTGGAAACAATACTTAGATAACTTTAACGTTTCACATGATTCCTGAATGTGGGCCAGTGGTCAAAAAACAATAAGAAAAAGAATCTTTGAAGGGCATTGCACGTGTGGGGGTGCCCTATAGAAGCTGCTGGCATGAACACGTCATGATATGGTTATCATGAGCATATGATATGGTTAAGGTTTTTATTGTAAACTATGAGAGAAATATCAGAGGGAAAATGAAACAGAATGAACATAGCCAAGGCTAGGGAAGAGTGGGAGAGAAAAGTAGAGACAGCAAGATAGCAAGAGACAGAGAGTAGACGTGAGGGGGGGGGAGAATAGTGAGGCTAGCAAGAGGAAGAATAGTAAGAATAGCTGAGTTATAAGGAGGAGTAGCTGAGGGGAAGGGAAACCCATGAGCTGGAGGGGGTTTAGGATAGAGGAGGGGTGAGAAGGGCTAGGTTGTTAGTGTGTGCTTTGAAATGTGTAACAGGAACCTGTAATACTGAGGGAGTTGGAGGCCAGCATTGGCTTTGCTATGCTAACAGACAGCACAGGTTGTCACACATCCCTTCCGTCAGAGGTAAGGGAAATGACACTATTTGGAAGATGGGAACCTGCTTTCACAATGTCACAACTGAGGAAGGCTGACTTTTTATCTAAACATCAGAAATCCTCCTATAGTCCCGCTTGAGCTCATTTCTGGATCTATGGACCGCCTTTTGGAGTCTGGGGAATTAGAGTATCCTCTGGACCTGACAGCCGTAGGGGTAGTGTAGAAATGAGTTGGGATTGTTGAATATTCAAAAAGATCACTCTTCTGTTCTTGTTCTTTAACATATCAATAATTCTAAAGCTTTATCATTTAATTTGATAGTTAGCTGTATGTTTTGATAAAAATACATCATCAGGATTTGAAAAGATATTCTCTTTATTTCTGGTTTGAAGTGGCTTACTACAGAGTTCATGGACTTAATTTTGTATTTGAATTAATGCTGATTAGTTTTTTTGGCATTACTTTTTTAAAAGTAAAATACGTGTAGCTTGATGTTTTATTTATACTTTGTAAATGTCTTAGCTGTTTTGTATTCAAATACACCATTGTCTTCTATCTTCTTGCCTCCCTAATTATTTGTATATTAGGATTTCCTGTGTCCCACTACTTTAAAATTCAATCTGATTTATTTGTTTATTTGAGTATTTCCTACATTTATATAATATATCCTGATAACTCTTTCCCTCATCTCTAATTTCTTTTCCACTCCTAACCATATTCCCCACCCACTTGCTCTATCCTTTCCTTTCCCAGTTCATGACTTGTGGTTTTGTTTTGTGACTCAGCGTTTTAACCAGACCTTACATCTTTGTGTGACCAGTGGATGGAGAGTGTGCACTGAAGCATATTGGGGCCGTCAGTGGGTGCACAGCTGAAGGCATTGATCACCTTGTTCCTTGAATCCATCAGTAACCAACAGTCTAGTTCTGTGGGGGGAGGCACATGGGGGGACATGTGAAGGGGATAGGGGGAGATGGGAGGGAAGTCCCCTTGAGTCCTTCCTCCATGGATTTGTCTTTTAAGTCATCAGTTCAGTATTCTGTTGTTAAATTCGTCTTGTGAATTAATTTAATTCATTAAATATTTTCTCAGGCCTGCCTGAAATTCCCTTTGGACATTTTTTTTTATTTACAAATGCTGTTTATTAGGTAAAATTCTACATTGATTTCTTGTTGCCTTAATCATATTAATTACAGATTTTTCAATATCTGTGGATGATTATTTAATATTGGGCTCATTAGGAAGGCTAGTCTGTTATCTGAGTTTGGCTATTTGTTTCTGTTCTTCTGATGCTTAATAATAATGATGGTTTATTTCCTGTCAGATATTACTTTTGGAATACTCAGAGGCTCTTAACCATATAGGGTTTAATGCTGTTCTATTGTACTTTTAGGATCGTGGCCAACTATCATGAGTTTCAGGCCTTGGTGGATTTGGACTGGTTTAGGTTTGGGTTTAGCCTTGTATATATGCTGATATTCTGTCATTACTCTGTTCTTCCCTTGATGGAGTGTTACGAGAAGTTTAGAATGACAGCTTAGTCATTATTCCCAGAATTCTAACATTTGTCTGTATTTGTATTGATCATGGTCTCTGAAGCTCAGATGGTCTGTTTTTTGAGACAGGGTCTCCCCATGTCGTCTGGGATGTCCTCAAACTCAACCTTCCTGCTCCAGCCTCCTGCATGCAGGGATTAGAGGTGTGTACCACCAACGCTGGCTTGTAAAGCCAAAATACATAAATACATTACTGAGTGTGATACTGAAGCATCTGAATTGACCATCCAAGACAAGCAAGTCTGAGGCCATATCAACCAGAAAGAAACAGTTTTGAAATAATAAAATTTTGCAATTTATATACCAATTATGAGAATTTTGATTGCATGGACCTAAATTCCTAGGTGGAAGTGTTCATTACATCAAGATTAAATAATTGATCTTGAGTACAAAGTAATGTCATAGTGCATCATTATAAATGAATAAATTGTACATTGTTCAGGGAGTTATTTGGTACTTTGCTTCTAACAAGTTGGAGGATTTCATGTTTGAAACCTGTACATTTCATCTCTTGGCTCTGGAGAGACCTTGTTTAATTTATTCCTTTTTTTTTTTTTTTTTTTTTTTGTCTTCTGAGGCGCTAGGCCTTGAACCCAGGGCCTTATCCATGCTAACCAAACTCTCTGCCATGGAGCTCCGTATGCCCAGCCTCAGAGAGATCTTCAGGGAAGACCCATTTCAGAGTGTCTCTGAGACTTACCATTCGGATGTGAGCCACCGAAGGCTGAACCACCCAAGAGACATAAAGCACATTTGTATTTTTTTTTTTTTTTGTGTGTGTGTTTTGTTTCCCTGCTTGTTAATGGTTTTGTCACAGGCGCGATTCAGGCAATCTTTTCCAGCCACGGAACTGCTGTTGGGTTCCCCCTGTAATATGAGTAATTTGACTCGAGGCATGCATGTCGTCTGGTTATGGTTAATTTCAGTCTGAGACTAGAGACGATGCTCTGCCCTAGTGCGGCACGGAGTTTCTTCTCATGAATTCTCAGACACTTGTTTCACAATGGGCAAAACGTCCAAGGGTGAGGACAACTCAGGCCAGATGACTGAAGAATAAACAGGCAGGCGAGACGATGGGGAACAGCACTCTTGAGAGAGAAGCAGCCATGGCTGGGCCAGTGTGTAGCGTGGTGACGGATGTAGGAAAGGGAGTATGACAGATCCTTGACTTCATCCAGCTGTTCTCCAGAGTTCAAGCTCTCCCTCTTCTTCTTTGACAAACAGTGTATCACTATACATCAGTGTTTATTCTTCAATGTGTGTGACAGCTGCAGGTTGGCTGTGAGAGACAATAATCACAGGGGCGAAGAGCTCAAAGTTAAAGCCTCTGGAGGCCAAGAGAATTTTCAGGCTCTACAAAGCAGGGACGATTCACTTTGGCTACGGTCCCTTGGCTCTTCTTTCTGTCTTCTGTCCCTGTCCAAAAACGTAACGTTAAATCTTTGTGTCTGTAGGGGGAATTTCGTTGGTTTCTTTTAGAGAAATCTTATTCACTTTGTTCTGAAAAAACAAAACAGTAGTTTGCAACCATCCGTAAAAGGATTTACTTATTCTTTTTAAAATGACCTGTAATCTTGTTACTTCTCAAATCCCTTTGTGGTCTGTACATGAAAAAAGAGTTACAAGAACAAACCAGTTGAGGAAATGTTTCTTGTTCCTGGGAAAACAAAATCACCCATTAGGCTATGAAATATATGTAGATGCACATGCGTTCATTTTAACAAGGCAACCTTTTGAGACGAGAAAGGAGAAAGATATCCTTTCTGTTTCAAATTTGCATGAGGCTCATAGTTATTCTTTTCAAACCTCTTCCTTTTCACTTGGATCTGGATGAGATACATGCACTTGACTCAGAGAGCCTGCAACACATGGGGACTTCTAGGTGGCTTGTCTGACTTTCCCAAGGCAAGTTCACCTGCTCCAAGTTCACCCTGGGACTCTTTCTTCTTTTGCTTCACCATCCAGTTATTGCTTCCTTTCAACACTTTAACTTTGCTTGGCCATGCTATGCATGATAACCTCAAGCTCTGCATACTTTGCTGTTCAAATTAATTGTCTTGTCTTATCCTATACACTGGAATGAATCATTTTGAGTTCAGGGGGAAGGTTTCTCCAGAATGAGGATTTTTTAATACTTTGGTTCCCCTATCCATTGAAAATTGGACAACTATATGGATTGTCTTCCTTTTTTCTAAATAAATGCATCAAATACACGGGAAACTATGAAGCGTCCTAAAGGTCTTTTAAGTCACCAAATGTCAACTTGTGAGGATGTGCCCAGGCTATGAAGACAGGTAAATGTGATTTTTGACACCCTGTCCGGCCACTTAACAACTCTGGGATTTTGGACAAAACATACTTAAAGTGATGTCAGGGCGCCCTTGAGCTCATATATTGAATGGAGACCATTACATATGCTTGATGGAGTCGTTACGGGGGTCTGATGTGCTATGTAAATCACAAGAAGCACAAACAGGGGTTATAGTGTGTGATCTTGCACCCAGACTTGAAGGCAGATTGGACGGCAGGGAACCTTCTTCAGCAGCAGCCCTACAGGACTGTGTGGTCCAGGACGAGCCATGCTTCCCCTGGAAATCACACCGTGCACACCTGGTGACCAGTCCCTGTCTTCATCTCCAGCCATAAGGATCCTAACATCAGCTTGCAACTTTCCTCCCTAATTAGAGACGTTACCCACACATTACATCATTTGTGTTTCTGTTGGGATCTTTTTTTGTGCAATAGCTACTAAAAGTCCCCGAGTACAGAGGTTGAATGTTGTTAACTGTTACTTATTTATTTATTTTTTTAGTATTATTTACAGTGTCTGTCCCTTAAAGAAGGGCTGTCCTGATTAGAGATTGCAACTCAGTTGCTACCAGCAACAGTTTCACCACAAGAGCCACAGCCTGAGGGGATGCTGTTCCCTCAGGCACCGACTCTCTGAAAGCTACTAAGGGAAACTTTATCTAGATCTCTATTCCTCTAAAGAACTCACTATTCAAAGGTTGAGGAGGAAATCTGCTCACTCAGAGAGGCTGAGTAGCGAGTAGCCAACCTTCACCCTTTGCTGGTGTGTTTCAAAAATTCAGTGTCCTCTTTTCAGCCCCCACTTAAAAAACCGTTGCTACACGTGGTTCCTCCTTACCACTTCCTGTCAGCTACTTGCTGACTCAGCCTCCTGCTCGAAGGTTAATTTGATTTAATCAAACACACGATTGAATTGTTAACAAAAGCAGTAGGAAAAAATGCAACACACTTAAAAATAATATTCTACAACAGTTGGATCCCCACCCCCCCCTTCTCTATGCAGTGTCGTCCTTCTGGCCTTGATTTTAACTGGGGGAAAAATGTTCTCTCAAAGCGTATTGAGTTTCCTGTGGTGGCGCTGTTAGCATGAGCACCCAGAGAGGAAGGAGAGAGAGGGATCATGGGAGGCTGTTTAACACTCACTCACTTGTCCTGTTTTAGAAATTAGGAACTTATATGTTTTTATGTATTTTGTTTTTCTAAAACTTCTAGCAACTCCTAAAGTCTTGTTATGGGTTGTATATATTTTCCTCTGTCGTTTTTGATCTTGTTTATGGATTCTGATTAGGTAATTTTAGTTTGTAGTTCAGAAAATTATATAGCTTTTTTTTTCTTTTCATTCTTTTTCTGGGGTACTGAGGATCAAATCTAGAGCTTGAAAAAGGTAGGAGAGTGTTCTATCACTGAGCTATCCCCCAAGGCCTTCTTTTATAAACATATATTCTATGTGGAGGCAGACTCTCACTAAATTATTCAGTCTGGCTTTGAACTATTCTGTCCCCAGGTGGGACTTGAACTTCCTCCTGAAGAGCTGCACCACTAGACCTGGACACATTTCCCTTTCATGTAGACCGATGAATCCTGGTTTCAATCCGGTGAATCCTGGTTTCAGTGGTTTTTGTATTGACAGTTCAAATTAGAAACGGTTCCTCTCCAAAGATACCATTCACTGGGAAAAAAATAAACAAAAACAACAGATTTTAAAAAGAAGAACAAACTGTGAAGACAATATGAACATCACTTAACATAAATTTTAAGGTTAGTTTTATTGTTTTTTAATTGTCTCTGTGTGTGGTTATATGAAAGAGAGAGCTAGTGTGTGTGTGTGTGTGTGTGTGTGTGTGTGTGAGAGAGAGAGAGAGAGAGAGAGAGAGAGAGAGAGAGAGAGAGAGAGAGAGAGAGAGAGAAAATGCACATGAGCATGAAGGAGCTTTCTAAGCCAGAGGTCTCTGATTCCCCTGGAGCTGGAGTTACAGGTGCTTGTGAGCCAAATATAGACCTCTGATCTTCTTCAGTTCATGCTTTTAATCACGAAGTCACCTCTGTTGTCCCCATGAAGAGTGTGGCAATGTCATATGAAGAGATTGCTCCTCTACAAATGAAAAGAAAATGCTAAAACAACATCAGACAATAATGGCAGAAACATATTGGAACTGGAACTTCATTAAAGGTAGCATTTTAAGCCAGCAACAAAGAGTAGCTGTTATCTAGTAAGTGAAATAGAAACAGTTGGATCATACCTAGAAAGCTGCTGGAAATCAGGTTGGATACAGTTTAAGGGATTTAAATGTTTTAAAGAAAAATCACTCCCATTATGTCTAGGAGGAGGAGGGAGGGGCCTTTCATGAATTTATTATTATTTTTTTTAACCAGGTATAATAAAGGTTTGGTGGTTTACTGTTTTCTCAGCTTGATTCCATTTGTAGGAAATGTCCAGATATTTAATATATATCTGCCAGAAAGAACATTAGTGCTTGCCTGGGTAGGAACAGAGTTCGTAAATACTATAAGAATCCTTTGAGGTGGTGAATGTACTCTACAACTGGAGTGAAGTGTGATTGTACTGCTCAGTAAAATGAATGAATTTTCCGATATGCAAATTGTACTTAAACCACAATGTTAAATCAAGAACGGTTGTACTGTTAGCTACCTCTGGGCAAAATAAGCCCAGGATTACTACCACAGCCAGGTATACAGTCTAAGCCAAGATTAATGGCAAACAAATGGTTTTTCACCAGGGATGGATTTGGTAAAGATCAGTGAATCAGCTGAATAAAGGGAAGAGGAAAGGGAGGTTCTCTCTGATGGTCTTTTGCCTTAAGTTTGCTCTCTTTCTGTCTGTCTCTCTGTTTCTGCCTCTGTCTTTTTTGTGCATGTGTGTATATGGTGTGTGTGTGTGTGTGTGTGTGTGTGTGTGTGTGTGTGTGTGTGTGTGAATGTGCACATTTATGTGTAGAGCCACAGGACAGTCTTGGGTGTTGTTTCTCAGGTGCCATCTGGGATCTCAAGACAAAACCTGTTACTGGCCTGGAGCTTGGCAAGTTGGCTAGGCTCTATTTTCATCCTCCCAGTGAAGGAGTTCTAAGTCCACACTGGTAGGGATTCACAACACGCCCCCACGGTTGGGCATGGTTGTGCATGCCTGGCAGATCTAGACACTTCCATCTAGCCATTTCTGGGTCAAAATGTCTGATGTGACCAGGACCCCATGGCTTTGCATGGTTGCATAAAACACGCAGCACAACCATGTGATCTACGCGCATGCGTGGAATAGCCACAAGGGCCTGTGTGCGCAGGCGCGGCCCAGCCTTTAAAAGCCAGTGCCATGTTTCCAACTCCATCTTTACTCACGTGTGTTTTCCGTAGGCCTGAGCACATCTCTCTCTCTCTCTCTCTCTCTCTCTCTCTCTCTCTCTCTCTCTCTCTCTCTCTCTCTCTCTCTCTCTCTCTCTCTCTCTCTCTCTCTTATCTTAAAAAACTCTTGGTAGTGGATTCTGTCGTGCTTCGTGACATTCCCTCGCAGGGTATGCACGCCGCTAAATAACTAACACACACTACCTTGCCTGGCTTTTTAAAGTGAGTGCTCAGGTTCTCATGCTCCCAAGGCAAACACCATCCTGACTGATGCATCCCCCCACTCTCTCCACTTGGTATCTCGCTCCCAGTTGGCCTTAACAGTCCTTATTAAAAACGGTGTCCAAGCTTGCACCCACAGAGGCTAACGACCTCACTGAATATTAACCAGCATCCTTTACTGACCTTAGCCCAGTTCTTGCCTCTCTGGCTGATGTGGCTTGGTATGGAAGGGCTTCAGCTAAAAGCACGACATTTTTCTTTTCGAATACAGAATCGTGCCAGAATACCACGATTAACTTCAAACACATGGCTTTCATGTTTGATGCCGCGGTTCCTGGGTGATGGCGATAACTCAGCAGCTGAAGGAACCGGCCGAGGCAGACCTGTGGGAACAGTCCGCTTATTACTTCAACTCTCCTTTTGGCTTTTGCATCCTGCAGCTGTGACCACCTTTGCAAAAATGGTAGCAATGAAGTCTACCAGGCACTGGGGCTTTGCTTATTTTTCCTTAAATTGAATTTATTGGGCTTGTCCACGATCTTGATACAGTCCTAATAACTGTGGGAATGTTACTATGAAATTCAACATGCAAGACAGGGATATTTCAAATTCGATGGGGATCTTCATATCCATCTCAACCATAGTTTTGAGAGAGAGAGAGAGAGAGAGAGAGAGAGAGAGAGAGAGAGAGAGAGAGAGAGAGAGAAGAAAGAAACAAGAAACCATACTTTTTTTTTTCTGTTTATGTCTCTCGGGAGCCTACTAATGTTTCATTTACTCAAGTATGTTACTAAATCTATGTTTCATTATGTTCCAGAAGGATACTATTGCTTTCCCTTAAAGTTGATCACAAAGGAAGATTGTCCCAGAGGGACAGCAGCATGGTGGGGGAGGGCAGGGAGGCGACACCCCCCACCCCCATCCCCTGTCACTGAGCTGGGCAGCCTTAGGGAGGGAGCCCCACTTGCCAGTGCCACGATCTCTGATCTCTGAGTCACTCCCCATGGCTGCTGGTGCTTGAGCTCAGGAAGGAGTTAAAGGCCAGTAATGTGCAGCGACTTCCGCATCAAGTGTGCAGAGTGGAGAACTTTATGCTTGCTTCTGTGTGGGAGGAAGGACTCTGTGGGTCTGGGTCGGGCTGCTTTCCTGGCCACCATGTTTTCTTGTGGTGGCCACTGAAGCCAGCTGTGGCTATTTGGCTCAAATAAGACATGAAGCTTGTGTTAAACTTTTCTGTGTTTCTAAGTCAGTGCTCATAAAAATCAGCAAATCTATTTCTTTTTTAATCCAATGACATCAAGAAAGGAGAAAGGAGATGTTCAGCAGAGATTTCTTAAAGTTTAGTGCCATTTTAACAAATACACTCCTGCCTTGCTCTCCTCTCTCCCTACCCCTTCTTTCCTGCTTCCTCCTCTACTCCCTCCCTCCCTCCCTCCTTCCCTTTCTCCTTTTCTAAAAAGCACTACCAAGAAAGAAAGAATGAATGAAAGAAAGAAAGAAAGAAAGGAAGAAAGAAAGAAAGAAAGAGAGAGAAGGACAGGTTAGAAGAAGAATGTGTACAGTTGCAGTCCAGATACCTAAGTGCGAATATATGAGTAAAATGAAGTTCAAAACTTGGCCTTGCCTTTTCCAGCAGTGAAAGCCAAAGAGAACAGGTCTCTTTGAGCACCAACAGAAGCATACTGGTTTCTTTAAAAAGTAAAGACACTGTTGGCATTTGTTTGAAAACTCCCAGCTCTGGCTTTCTCTGGCTCACAGCAACCAGGTAGTGTGTGGCATGTTAGGCAAAGGGTCAACAGAGAAAGTTATTCTGGTTGAGTAATTCTCATTCAGTCATATTCCAGGGATGACTGAGGACATGGTAGGCATGTGTAGTCCTGTAAGAACCCAGGTGGTTTTTTACATGTGAATGTTGCTTCTTGATGGTCTTGTTGAAGACCATCTATAGATGAGCACAAGATATATGGAGGTACAGGTTATCTGACTGATTTTCAAAATGTCCAGCATTAGTATCGATTAACTCGACAAGGCATTGGTGAGAGCCAGGCACCTGGCAGTCCAGAGACACGTCCTTCCTCTGTCACATAACATGGCGTGGTAGAGTAACAGGGTTCATTCCACTGCAATTTCTTACCAATTTGCTGAGGGATCCAAGTAATGAGACAGGAATGGGAGAATGTGCTGGAGATTTCTTAGATGGTAAGAACTGAAAACATGACTTCATCTTTGAGAAAATAGGGATTCAATTGGACCACTGGGTATCTTCAATGAATACTGATTGTCTGCTGGTGAGAAATGTAACTGTACAGCCCTGCTCAACATTTGTCTCAGAGGGCAATTTCTGTTTGCCATGTCAGATTCCAGGAGCTCCGTCTATATTCATTAAGCCTGCCTGGATGTTGGATAAATAATGCTTTCTTGTTCCACAAAAGTCTTATGCCCAAGCTTCCATTTATCTAGGAAACCCAGGCTGTTATGTACATATTTTTCTTGTCTCCTGGCACTAGTGTTTTACTGAGATCTGCATAATTGGTTCCCCGTCCACAATTATTGATGGCATCTCATGGAAGAAGTTTACTACCACAATCAACCAGAATTGCTTTCAGAAAGCGGTTGGCCTAAGACGGGGTCATGGAGTCAGTCTTGTAACCTGTGTCTGATTGTGAACCTGACAAGTAGAAGCTGTTCCCAAGCTTCTCAGCACACACCAGAGGTCCTCATCCTCGGCACCTGAGCACTGTGTTTTCCCCCAATCAACAAAGATCAAAGCAATACAACCTGTCCTGGTATGTGTGCGAAGAGTGAGAAGATGGGGGTAAGGAGGGTGTTGGAGACAGACAGATGGGTGGGGAGTTACAGAGAACCAGGAAAAACTAAGATGAAGAAAAGAGAGGTTCAGAATAAGAGGTCTTGTAGTCTTCTACAGTCACAGTACTTTCCTGTGAGCTGCCAGTTCACAAGTAATGGCACAGGTTTATCATTAATTATGAAGGCTCGGCCTTAGCTTAGGCTTGGCCTGCTAGCTCTTATAACTTAAATTAACCTGCTTTTCTTAATCTACATTTTTACCATGTGTCTTCTTACTTTTCCTTCATTCTTGTCCGACTCCCTCCATGTCTCATTGGCATCTCCTATGCACCTAGATTCTCCTCTTCTTCCTTTTTCCCTGCCCAGATGTCCCACCTATACCTCTTGCCTAGGTATTGACTGTTCACTTTTTTTTAATGACACCAACCACAGTAAATACATCTTCACACAGTGCACAAAGATCCCACAACAAGGTCTCTTTAACAAATTGCAGCTGTAAGCCAATCAGAGAAAGTTCTCGCGGTTGGCAGGATCTAACACGAAGACCCAATCTGGACAATGTGGAGAGAGTGAACGACTTTGGGACACTCAGTCTTAAATGGGATGTCTTCATCAACCCCTTCCCCTCAAGGGTCAGGGATCTATATGCAAGAGGAAATGGAAAGATCTTAAGAGCCAGAGGTGGTAAAGAACTCCAAGGGAACAGCATCTTCAAGACACAAGAAGACTGACACACAATGGAACTCGCAGAGACTGGCAGTACCCATAAGACCTGCGCAGGTTCAGTTCAGACAAAACCCCCACACTGAGGAGGAGTGGACACAAAGTCCACTCCTAATGAAGAAGCTATGTGCAGTTGGTACTTATCAGAAGGGAAAAATTAGTTTTCTCCAATGGGCTGACAGTGAGTGTGTCAACTCCAGGGCGAGTCCCATGCTCAGAAATCGTTGGCCAGTGAAAAATGGATTCAAGCGTGTGTGTGTGTGTGTGTGTGTGTGTGTGTGTGTGTGTGTGTGTGTGTGTACCTTTCTTGGCTTGCTTTGGTAATTTTTGTCTTTTTGGTATTTTTTGTTTTATTTATTTTCCAGAGAGAGAAAGAACATGAAATTGGGTGGTTAGGGAGGTGGGGGAAGATCTGGGAGGAGTTGGGAGAGGGGAAAGAAAATAATCAAAATATATTGTATGACTAAAATAAGAGTTTTTCAAAGAAACTGCAGCTGTTGCAATTTTATATTTTATAATCTATGGAATTCAGGCAATAGTTTTGAGATGCTAAAGTAATGTTTTGTTTTTCATTTTAATGTTTTGCCTTTTAAAAGTACCAAGCACTGGGGAGATCACTCAGGGGGTACTGGCACTTGACATGTGAGCCCTAGGAGGTGAATTGTCAGCACTCACTTCAAATGGTGGGGATGGCTGTATACGCCTGTAACTACAGCATCTGGGGGTGGAGACAGGTGGTATCTGGAGCTTGCTAGCTAGCTACAATGGGAGTTTCAGGGTCAGTGAGAGACCCTGTCTCAAGGCAACCAGGAAGAGATAGACAGAGGAAGACACTTGCTGACCTCCTCTGCCTTCCTGTGGCACACCTGCACACTCAGGTGTATACACCACACACACAATTGATTGGCACACCATAATAGTGAAAGTTTATGGAGTATAGTGTGAGACCATGTTTCACAGATACCTTTTGTCATGATCAAATCACAGTAACGAGTGTTATCTTTCACTTGAAACATTTATCCCTTCTTTGTGGTAAAACAATGTTTCTTTTCTAGACATTTTGGAATGTGATACAATATTATTAATTGTGAATACCTCATACTGGCCCATGTCCTCTATGTTTCCTAGTGTCTTCCTTATGGAAAGAAAATATATTATAGACACTTAAAGAACAACTGTATTTTGGAACTAATCCTGTATCTATGACAAGAAACCTGTCTCTGGACTTGGAACACATTTCTCACCCTGCCCGCAGGAATAACAGCCTTCTGCTATAAGTTGGCTCTAAGCAACTTAATGAGAAGAGGTGCCAAAGGGATTTAATTTGGTCTTTTTCTGTTTGGGAAATGGTCTGTGGACTCGTGGCATCAGCTTCCTTTGAGAAAGAGAGGGGCTTTCTCCATACCTGCTAGATCAGCATGGTACTTTAATAAGATCCCCAAAGATCTGAGTGCCAAGTGGAGGGCAGAGAGACACTGTTGCAAACAATCAGTCCTACAAGTGTGTGTGTGTGTGTGTGTGTGTGTGTGTGTGAGAGAGAGAGAGAGAGAGAGAGAGAGAGAGAGAGAGAGAGAGAGAGAGCACGTGCGTGCACGCGTGTGCATTAATGTATATGTGTATGCTTGTGTCCATGTATGTGTATGGGTGTATTTTTTGTTTGCTCAGGTAAAAGTGGTCATTTAGTTATGACAGAGACACAGTCATGCCCATCATTCCTAATTGTCTAAATCATGCAAGCAATTTCTATTTGTATAGAAGGTGGTCCTCCACCTTGGAATCCGTTTGAAATGCAAATTCTCAGGGCATACCTGTGATCTACTAAATCAGAACCTCTGGGACTGAGTTCCCAAAGTTTAATCTGAGCTCCACCAGCTTCTCATATAACTCTGATGATCTCTAAAGTGAGACCCAGTGAGGTTCTGTGTAGCAGCTCCAGTATGCAAACAATCTTGTCATCACAAAGCACCTCAGTGGAATTTGATAAGGCAGATGATAGATGATTTACAACTGGCATCATTCTCCTTCCACTCTTAATTAAAGTGACCGGGAAATTCAAAGGTTTAGTAATTATGTGTGTAATTATTCACATTGTGGGCGCGCATGCACATGAGAATGAGTGTGGAGGCCGGAGGTTGATGTTAGATGTCCTCTCAAGCATTCTCTACCTGTTTTGCTTCTGTTTTTGAGACAAGGTATCTCATGTAAATTATGATAGACTTAGCTAGGGTGGCTGGTCAGCAAACCATGGGGATCCTCTGACTCCGTCTCCCCAGTATCGGTGTTACAGGTGAACACTCCTGTGCCTGTCTTTTTTTTTTTTTTTTTTTTTTTTTTTTTTTAAATGTGGATTCTGGGAGATAGAACTCAGTTCCTCATGCTTGTATGGCAAACATTTTACTAACTGATCATCTCCACTGCCAAGAGTTTAAAAAGAAAAACATTCTCCAAAGTTCTTGATTGATGTCTGGATTTTTGTCAGAGAGGAAGCCTTTGGTGGATGCCAAGGTTATAGCTACAAAATCTGTTTTACTCCAGATGACTAAAATTGACCTGCTCAAAGTTAATAGCCTACTCTAGGTTAACCTGGTGCTCTAACTTAGTGGCTTACGTGATTCTCAAAGGGTATTTCTAGAATGTTGCTGTGGTTCCAGATTCAGCAATATATTTTAATCCCTCGTCAGGTAATGAAGAGGATCTTGTAAGCAAATGTTGAGTGGCTGGGCAGGGACTCCAGGGTTCATGAAAAGGGCTGCAGACCTGCTCTGTAGTTCTGAAGCTGACAAGGTCATTTAAATTTAGTGAGCAAACAGTCATCAGTTTTACCCAGTGGGGCCTCCAAGATGTTCTAAAAGGGGAGAAGTACTTCCCATCTCAGACAGGTTGGCTAATCAGGTGCAGATTGGAATGAAGCATCTGGGCAGGCCTTCCTCCCCAGGGCAACCCTGCATTTGCTCAAAGCTGGCCACAGATGTTCAACATCAACTTCTTGGCTTATCTTGTTTTCAGTGGAAAACATCGCCCATGTGTTTTCTTCTATTAAAACCAGGAAAGTTATAATAAATGGAATAGATATTTTAACATGAAATAACATAAGCTTTGATACACTAGTTCCATTAACTTTCCAAATACTTTACTATTCTTTAAAAAAAAAAACAACAAAAAAGTCTTTAATATAACAAACCAGCCAGTTGTACATAAGGAGATGCATTTTTACTTTTCACAAGGTACTGCTGGATCTTGTCTTTACCTAAAATTGTAACATTTTATGCAGTGTGGACATGTTTTTTTTTTTTAAATTAATTTTTGTTTTAAAGAGATTGCATTGAAATGTTACTCAACTTTCTTGCTGACTTTGGCAGACACCTTCATACATTTTTGGTCTCAAGGTCATTGCCTCCTTTGCCTCATCCCATTCCTAGCTCTACCTCAGAGAAATGAATTCTCAAAGGTGGCTATATTTATGTCATATGTCTGAGTCTGCTTATAAGAAGGCATTCATAGACAGAGCGGTGTGATAGAGAAGAACACAGGATCTTGAGACTTTTTCAAAGCTCTGATAGAAGCCGCATCAGCAGTGGTGGAACATTTTAGGGGTCAGTACGCTCACATGCAGAGCTGTGCCATGGTTGACAAGGTTGTGATCTAAAGCTGTGTGTGCAGTAGTGGAGTAGCAGATGAAACTATATGAAGACATCTCAACACAACCCTGAGTACAGAGCTTTCAGAAGGACCCTGGTGGGATGGAGAGACTTTGAGACATGACCAGGAGAGAGAATGAACGTACAGCCCCACTTGTGATAGTTTGTTTAAGGAAGTAGTAGTGTTCATCCCACAAGAAAAGGATGGCTGGAGAGATGAGTGTGTTTGGCTAACTTCTGTGATGCTGGGAATCAGCTGCACTTTCTGTGGCACTTCCAGATGGTCATGGTTAGAGCCAGGGCTGGCAGTGGCAATAAACCAGATTTCAGTCCAACCCGTGGAAACAGGTTCCAGCTGAGTTTCCTCGATGGGCACTTTTTTGTTGTGACAGAAGAGTTGAAAAGAAGCTGCGTAAGAGAGGGAGGGCCTCTCTGAAACAGTGAGCAGATCTCAGACGAACTCTTAAAGGCTGAAGCAGCAAACACAGGGCCGAGACAACTGCACCAGGTCCTCTGCAAATGTACTATAGCTTTCCGCTCAGTACTTCTACAGACTCCCGAGTGTGTGAGCAAGGGAGTCTCTGATGCCTGTGCCTTCTCTTGGGACTATTTTATGTTTCGGTTGTCTTGTCCAATTTTGTTATGATGGTTTTTGTTTTACCTTATTGTATTTTATTTTGTTATATTTGGTTGTTATCTCTTAGGAGCCTGTTCTTTTCGAATGAGAGACAGAAAGGGAGTAGATCTGGATGGGAGGGGAGGTGGGGAGGAACTGGGAGGAGGAGAGGAAGGGGAAACTGTGTTCAGATTATGACGTATGAGAAAACATATGTTTAAGAAAAAGGGAAAAATGAAATTACCTTAAATTGTGAAGTTATAGTAGTACACATATGACAAATAAATTGATATTAATTATAATAAAATAATTAATTCTCCAACTTAACAGCTGAAAGAAAGAGAGGGGGCACTGCTCTGACTGCTGGTTTGTGGGCAGGATGCCCATCATGGTTGGGAAAGCATGGTGGTGGCACTGGGCTGGCAGAAGCATGAGGAAGCTTGCTCATGACTCAGTGCATTTGGACACTTGGAGCTCAGGCAGGAACCTTGTCTGGCTATCACCTATAGATTCCACCACCCCTCCAGCTCTATGTCTGTCAGCTAGACCCAGTGCTCCCAGGGTTTCACAACCTCTCCAAAGAGCACCCCAACTGAAGCATAGGTGTTTGAACATCTGAACCAGTCGGTGGTGGTGGGGGTGACGACGACTTCATACTCAAAGCCTTGCAAAGCCTCAAAGCCTGATAGAACACAAACGGATGGCTTGCTGAAAGCAGCCAATGGGCAGCAGGAGAGGTGGTCACTAAAACGTCCCTGTCATCCAGAATGGCGTGGTTTCATTTAGAAAAATTACAGAAGAAACAGTATGAGTTGACCCCAGAAAGATGGATATGACCCAGGTTATGTATTCTCAAGAGGGGTGACATCACCCCAAAGGATCTTAGCTACAATCATGTGTGGCCTTCCAAGAGACATAGTACATAAAGAGTTACACACATACACGTGTATAAATATATACATTTTGACATAAATATTTTCATGCTGGACAAGAGCATAGTCAGGTAAAATATGCTTGTGTGTTTCCTCTAAGAGGAACATTTTTGTTTTTATAAGGGTGTAATTATTTCCTGATACATCTGAAATGACCACAGACTTAGTGGTTTTCAACAATACACGTTACTATCTCATGGATCGGGAGGCTGTATGTAGTCTGTGGGGGAGTTATGATCCTTTTGTAGACTCTGCCAACTTCTAGAAGGTGCTGTCTTGAACCATGGCTCACCTCACTTGGATCTCTGTCTCTGTGGTACATGTCCTCTTTATCTGTCTTTTTAAAAGATCTGATGACATTTTTTTTCTCTTGAATAACCCAGGATAATTTTCCTCTCCTCAAAATCCTTAATTTCCTTGGCAATATCATTTTTCTATGCAAGGAAATATATTCATATTCTGGGTAATATAGTGTGGAGGATGCTTTAGTCAGTTGGAAAACAATGATTTATATGTCAGGTGGTCACAACTTAGGGAGCAAGAGAATAAGAAAAAAGAACCCATGGAATAGGACCTCAGGGCAGAGATGGCCACTGACGACATTCACGGAGTGTGCTGGGCCCAAGTGTGCACATCGTTACCTGGTAAGCTGTTGTTTCCCACCATGATCATTGCTACATTAGGACTTTCTGTTTTTTTAAGGCTAATTTCCAAGTATTCTTACATTTGGATAAGTTTCCTGTTATAATAAAATAGCACAAATCAGTAGTGGCTCGTGTGTGTGTGTGTGTGTGTGTGTGTGTGTGTGTGTGTGTGTGTGTGTGTGTGTGTGTGTAAGTTACAACAACAAAAACATATTCACTTCTGTTTCTGGAGGCCAGCAGTTCAAACCCAAGGTGCTGTGCTTCACCATAGGCTCTAGGGGGAAACTCCTGCTGTGGCTCCAAGCTCTCCTTGGCTTGTCAATGAGGTACTCAAAGTTCTGTTTCCTCCTTCTATAATGTCCATGTCTTTGCTTCTGTCACAAGGATACTTCTTACTTGGATATAAGACCAATCATGAAAATCAGGGTAACTGCACAACAATGCTTTTTGTCAAATAAGGCTCTAGGTGTCATTATGGGGACTGAGGGACACTGTTCAACTCACTGTACCTCAAGTCAGAACTGCTTCAGGGGAGAGAAATACTACCCCCGCACACACCGAATCACCAACACGTTGGCTTTCCCTGAAAGCACTCTCCTGTCCCTTGTTTCTAGACACTGCTGGGCAGTAGTGTGGACCCACATATCTCATTTACAGCCACCTTGGGGAGGATGAGTAGCCACAAATGCTGATGGAAAGCATCTTCTCGTTTCCATTTTCCCCTTATTTTACTGTCCTGCTTTGTTTTGTATGGCGATAAAGACTGTCAAACCCGGTGGTTTATGCTGTACACAGATTCATTTGGCTCATGGGTCTAGAGAAACGCAAGATTAACAGAGAACATCTAGAGACCTTTCTGTGTCATCTCATGGCGGAAGGTGGAAGAGCAAGGGAACACTCACAGGAGAGAGATGGCAAGGGAAGAGAGAGCCATGCCGTTCCTACTCCTGTGATGATGGCATCACTCTCCTCGCGGGGTGGAATCCTCATGACCCGTGCTGTGGTTTGAACGTGAAAGGTCTTCCACAGGTACACATCTGAACATGCGCTTCTCAGCCGGTGGTGCCGTTGGTGAAGGTTGTAGAACGTTTAGGAGGTGGAGCCTTGCTGGAGGAAGTGGATCTCCAGGAGCAGGCTTGGAGGGGTTTATAGCCCAACCCCACTTCCTGTTCACTTTCTGCTTTGTGATCGCGGATGCAATGTTGTCTTGATCACAGATGTGGTGTTGATGTGAGCAGCTAGCCTCCTGCTGCTGCTGATATCAGGCCTTCTCTGCCTGCTGTCCTGAGGTCCTTTTCCATGGGTATGGTTGCACAGAGCCCGGCATGTTCTCTTTTCTTATTCTCTTGCTCCCTAAGTGACCACCTGACATATACATCTTCTTTCTTGAAGAACTGTATCTCTCTGGAACTGTCAGCCCCGAGAACCACCCCCTTTTCCCTTAGGTGTCGGGGTATTTTGTTCTAGCAACAGGAAAGTAACTAACACTAGTGTCTGCTTTAGCAACTGCACCTCTCAACACTGACCCCGGGGGTTCTGCTCCCAGCGTACAAACTCAGAGGGAGCAGACCGCAGATGGCACTGTTCACTTCCGTGTGAAGACACGGCTGTGTTTATTAAGCAGCCCTAACTTCTTTCTTAAACTCACTACTGCTTTTCATTACTTTAAACCCGTTTCAGACTTCCAGGTTGACGGTCACGTCTTGTGACGAGGGTGTCTGGAGCTTGCCCCGGCCTCCGACTCTCAGTTCCGTGTCGACTCCCTGGACCCACCTGTATTCTTCTGTACCCACTTATTCTCTCCCGATGGGTGTCACTCTGTGCCCACATATCCTCTCCTGAGTGGTGTCGCTTTCTACCCACACATACCCCACCTGGTTGGCATGAACTCTTGTAGGAATTCTTTGCTCATTTGGCCTACCTGCTGGCATTTGCCCTTCTTTCCCAGCGATGTGCACGCTCTTCCAGCCCCCGTGTTTCTTAGACTTCCTGGTGTATAGGAACCATTCAAGGAGCTGCTTACTGTGTGGATCTGGATTCAGGTTGATCTGGTGTGAGCTAGAGATTCTGCATGTCTGACAGGTTTCTAGGAGGATGTTGTGTTGCTTTGGGACCACACTTACAGATGGGTTCTGTAGCCCTTATCCATCTACCTTAACTGGTTAATCACATGTGTGAAGGTATCCCACCCCCCACCCCCCCCACACACACACACACCGCCAGGGGTCAACGCTAGGGCTTGTTTCATGCACAGCACTCAGCTCAATGTATGTGCCAAAAAGCTGATGAAAGCAGATGGCGTTACATTACCTCTGGATTAAAATGAAGGATAATCGCCGCAATTTGGCTTTGCTGGCCCCCTTCTGTTGCTTTTTTGATGGTGCAGAGGGCAGCCTGGTGCCCTCTGCTAACAAGACTCCCATAACCACTGATCTTCGACCATCAAGAGCTCATTTAAAGTATTTTGACTCATGCAACCAAGCTCTCCTCCAGGCAAAAGCAACTATGTAAGTAGATAACATCATCTGGGGGAATTCAGGCCACTGCATTTATGAAGAGCAGACATCTTTGTAATGTTTTTGACATCAAGCATATTTTCTCCTGGAAACTGATTTTACTAAGAACATGTGTGACAGAATGGGAAATTCTTGTTTCAAGGTGGCCTTCCTTGCTGTTAGAAGTAACCGGTGGGATGTGGGGAGAAAAGTTCAAGTAATAAAATAAATAAATAGTTGTACAAGCCCCAGCAGAGCACCCTTTCCACGAGACAGAGGTTCCTAAGTGCCTTCTG
Source organism: Peromyscus maniculatus bairdii (assembly GCF_049852395.1). Lineage (NCBI taxonomy): Eukaryota > Metazoa > Chordata > Mammalia > Rodentia > Cricetidae > Peromyscus > Peromyscus maniculatus. The sequence continues at coordinate 84,225,131 of NC_134852.1, read as the reverse complement.
GATGCTCAGTAGGAGCATTAGCTGAACAAAGAGTCTGTAGCAGGGCTTCTGAAGGTGAGAAGGCCAGATGCACTTCAGCAGAAACACCCGCACACTGAGAAGCTGTAAGATTCAACAAGGTGGCCTGTGGAGCCAGGTGGATACACGGGATATGACCAACTTGTCTTGGTTATACAGAAGCATTAGCACTTCCGGGACCTGTAATATCACTTAGGTCCAGGCAAACCAGGAAGCTTGGGCATCTTCTGCACAAGGAGGCGCACCGGAAGGAAGTTTTGAAGGAGTTCATTTTGTTTCTTTTCTCCTCTTCTTCCCTCTGCTCTTCCTCCTCTTCCATACCGAGGATTGAACCTTAGGAATGTGAGGCAGGCACTCTACCACCAAATTCCATCCCAGAACTGGTTCCTTCTTTTCTGAACCGTTCAGCATCACTGTTCCAGACTTCTGGGATACATATGCCTTCCTCCACATCACAAGGCAGGGGAACTCAGGTGCCTTTCCCTCTCATCCAGACTGAGTGTGGAATGCTGGGAACACCTAAAGTTTGTGTCTAGAAATATTTTTAGAGCTTCTGGGTACCCCTCCATCTTAATCTCTTCTTCTTCCTCTCAGTCTCCTTTTCTTTCTTCACTTCCTCCCTTCTTGGAAATTCTGGGGATCAAATTCAGTGCCTTGAATGTGCTAGGAACTCTCTATAAGTGAACTACAGCCCCACCCCCTCGCTGCATTTCTACATGGTTGTTTTATTAACAACACTGTTGCATCCTTGCATGCAATTTTATTTCCCAGGATATTATCTGATGTCATCATATTTTCTAATAATTATAACTCCCCAAAGAGAGAATCTGTTGGGGAAGGTGTTGATAACTCAAAATTGCACTTGAAAATGATAGACTCCACAGTGAAGAGAGAGAGCTGGTACCTCAAGTTCAGGAGTCCCCACTCTAGATTAGCCAAGTCCTTTCATCGCCTAAGTTTCAATGCTCTGCTTTGAATCCACACACTGGTGATGTTCCCATCCTTAGGCTTCCTATATGTGAAATTGAAGTTCTGAATTAACTTAAACGTTACTATAACAACATACCTTATTTCTGGTGGAATTAAAATGAATTGGTTTCATTGCTTTGATTTCCATCTCTGGAGGCTTCAGGGCCTTTGGACAAACTGGGAAGATTTCCTGGGGGAAATAAAGAGATTTAGCCAAGAGGTCATGGCAAGGTAGAGAAAGAAGCATCTAAGCATCTTGCTGTGCTAGTGTAGAGGCTGGGAAGGTGGGCTGTGTCACATTGTGTGCCCATAGGTATTCAGAAGGAGAGGAAGGGCCAAGCCATTGCTGAATGTGGCCACAAGGATCTTTTTTTCTCTTTGGTGGGGATCATAATCACACAGGCTAGAAACTGGGGTTCTTTATCCACAAGTTGTGCACATGACTGTAGGAATATTTCACAAGAATATTTAATAATAGGTGAACTCTAGATGGATATGTATTTGTTTGCTATGAACAAATTTGTATGCTTTAGCACCCAGAAAGTGAGGAGTATCCAGATAAAAGTAAGGATGATTCAGCTGATTTTTCTCCATACATCTAAGTTGTCACTGGCTTGAAGGATTTATTAACTAAATTTTTGTGCTGGCAAGATGCATTAACTGGTAAGGGTGACTGAAAACCTCAGTTAAATCCCTGATCCCACACGGTAGAAAGAGAAAAATGATGTTCATAAGGTATCCTCTGACCTCTACACATTTACATGCATGCACACATACACAGGTGTACACACGCACACACACACACACACACACACACACACACGTGTTTACACAGACACACAAAATAAAAATGTAATTGAATAAATTTTATTACTCCTTTATTTAACTTTAACAAAGTAATTGTAGATAAGGAATTTTAAATGGAAATTTGACAGTCAGCTATGGAGTTCTTATTATTTTAAGTCAGAACTGTCACATGTGTTAGCTAATAAAATATTTTTAGAGTGTGCATTATTTGGGTGATTTACAGGAAACAGATGGCATATTCAAATTATGATCATTTGAGTAGTGCTCACTACAAAGTCTCTTAAGATAGTATGAAGAGAACATAGCAAAATTGCAAGGAATAAAATTATACTCTGGGCTGGTAATATAGGAAAGGGTATCATGAGATGCCTAGACATAAAGGAATCAGTGCAAAGAAAACCTAGTAGAACCCAGAGAGTCAGTGCACTTGGTGACCATGGAAGTGCCATCACCCAGGAACAAAGGGTATGGCTAGCTTGCATGACCTCATGAAGAAGAAGTTGGAGGAACACAGCCCCAACCCACTTGCCTTCACTCTAATGCCAGATGGTACCCAACAGGGATGCTAACACCAGCCCAGGTGTGTCTCTCAGGGCAGAGGTGCTAGTGGGGGAGTGTGGAGAGGAAATGACAGAGAGCAGAATGAAAGGGCTCTGTACACAGCTTCCAGCCAGCCCAACTTTTCACCATTACTTCTTCACTTGAGGACAAGGAAACAGGCGGAGACAGGCCCTCTCCTGACATCACACGATAGGTATCCAAACATTTCATAAAATAGGATGTCTTTAGTTTTATGATTTCATATTCCCAATGCAGCAAGGTCCTCCTGATCCTTAAAGATAGTTCTGAATTACCTATCTAATCATGTAAATTGTTTATTAAATTATGTCTATTTCCAAAAGGAAAGTGGGCATTTTTTTTTTCCTGCATGGTCAAGGTATTCCCTAAATCACCCAGGCCGGGATGTTTCCATAGTCCCGAGAAAGTTGGTTAGTCTTTTTGTAAAAGTGAGAAGGCATTTGTTTCCTTCTGAAGCTGGTATGCATGATTTGCATATCTCATTATCTGCTTATTAACTAGAGTGCCTCGTGACAGTGGCAGACTGTGAAATATGCTCACATGGGCAGTTAAGCAACAAGCACTTGGGGGGTTGATCCTGCAATTACATCCCTGTAATGAAGAGGCAAAAAGCAAGGAAGCAACAATGGGATTCTCAGATATGAAATGGAACCAGGATTTGATGTAATTCAACATGACTTGCTCATGGCACAGGCAGAATATCAAATGATCCGTGAGAAATTCAATCCTTGGTATAATCTTTCTATTATCTCCATTGTTTGCCTATCCGCCTGCATGCATGCCCTGTGGAACAGTATGTAAATTAGGTTTGTATTCATAAGTTGTTATCTTAGTTCATCTTAATTCGGTTTAATTGTGGCTTCTATATTTTAGCTTAAGTTACTGCAGGTATATATATGTCCTGGTAAATTTAGCAATATGGTACGGTATACAGAATAAAGACACTGCTGTCACCCTCAGACTGCTCTACAATGTTGAAAGTGAATACATAAAAACAATTTCTTTGAAAGAAGTCCTAGTTAGAACTAAAAGAAAACATCTAAAATTCAGCATAAGTTTTGGGGTTTACTACACACAAGTCTTATTCTTGGGGACCAGTTGACGAGGTAATCTTTTAGGCCTTGTCATCTCTGATAACATCAGGTGTACAGTAATATCTTTACAAGGGAGAAAACTAACAGGTAACTAGTCACTATGGGTCAGATACTCTGATGCCTGTTTGGGTTTCTATAGCAACCCAGGAAGAAATCATTCCTCTGCCAGTTTCTACTCTACTAAAGCTCTTCTCAGCCAATCAGGATGTTCAGAAGGGAATAAGGTAGTCTTGGGTAAGGCTGTTCAACAGAGTTCTCTTCTCTTTGAACTGCCAGAACAAAGGTGATTCCAAGGCTCTAGGAGTTCAGATCCATCCCTGCTGCTTGGGACATTGCTACTCAATTAAATTTTCAGACCTGAGAGTACGTTGCTCTGTCAGAGAAATGCTTAGTAAGACATTGTTTACTAAGGCTTCCTCTGATACCCAGGTTAACCTGAACTCATTCTCTCCTCCATTATGGTAGCCTGGTTCCCCTCTAGTCATCTCCTTGCTGTGATGGGATGAGGCAATGTGAGCCCTGCTGCAGGGCTCCCAAACTATCTCATTCATTTCTCAAGGCTCTCCCGAGAAGAACCCATTTTAATGGTTAAGTATCTGGACCCTCCAGCTGCATTTGGAGACTAGGGAAGCCCTTTCTGTTGTAAAAGTAGGAATACTAAAATAGACACAGTGTAACTTGAGTAATTTCACCAATCTGTTCATTGTTCTAGAGAAGATACTTACTGCCAATAAAATTAAAACCGAATTCTGCCTTTGCTTAGAAAGAAACTTAAGCATGATTGGAAATGTGCCTTTGTAGAAGACAAGCTCCACGGCTTGCCTTGCCATTACAGTCGGGCTGCTCTGCCAGGTTCCGCTTAAACTTTGAAGGTCAAATAGTTAACTTATGTTAAATGACACTACACTGAGATTTGAGCCAAGGCAAAGAGTGTGGGAAAGCTTATAAGAAAACCATTAAGGCTCCACAGTTGCTGACCTGCAGGGACTCTGGAGCGACAAAGTAAAGATTTTTGTAACATGCCCTTTGGAAGCAGCCAGAGGGCTGGTTGCTGGCCTAAGTGAGGTCACAACTCAACAGCAGCCCCATTGAAATTTCTTACAAACCTGTGTCTACAAACCTGCCCTCTGAAATTTCAGATTTGCCTCCTTATTCTTTTTCTTCCTTCTCTAATTGGAGAGAAGAATTGCAAGTGAACCAAGCCTTGACATTTCTGTCTGATATTTTCTTTTTCTTTGCTAGGGATTCGTAGCCAAATTCTTTGACTTGAGCCTCCCATTTGCTCCCTCTTCACCCAGTCCCCAGTTTTGATATGACCAGCATGCTCTCAGTTTTGCTTTTCTGGTGAAGTTTGTAAGTTCACTAATAATCACACTCCAAGCTAGAGATGTCTCTGGGGAATTTAAAATGAATTCCACTGTGAACTTGGGTTTCCACATTATTTCTCATGACCTCAGACCATGTGCCTGTAATGGAGAGGTATCTTTCTTCTCCCTCTTCTATTAGAATTTAGTAGGTGTTGGCTATGTGTCAGGAATGGCCAAAATTCTCTGCAGTCACACACACACACACACACACACACACAGTCTCATGGAACGTTCAAGTCTTCCCATGAACCAGTCGTGTGCACTTTTTCCAGTCCTCTGGAGGAGACGCCAAGGCACAGAGGTATTAAATAACTTGCAGGGAGTGGAATAGGAATGCAGGTGCTGTGTTAAAGTACCTTCCAGCCATGACATTGTTTGGCATGGTTTTTAAATGTACATACTCATTTTAGCCATGCTAAAATATTAGCTAAAATCAAACCATCCTTTGGATAATAGGAGAATATTTGAATTTTCTCATGGAAGTGTAGTGTGTCATGTACATTGATCAAAACTGTTGACTATGTTTTCCTGCAGATTAAATCTTTTGTCAAAAAAAAGGTGAGTAGTGATGTCCTAAGCAGCTTGTCTTTCTTGTTGAAAGAAAATGCTCAATAATAATAGGACAGGTCATATATCTTTGTCTCATAAGCACAAAGGAATAGGAGTATCACGAAAACATTATACACATGTATACACATGTGTACATAATATATAAAAATACTTTAAATTGCATTAATGCTAGTTATTTTTTATACATACAACTGCAGAAACAGCACTTATTCTATTGATAAAATTGCTACTTTGAGTTTTAGAGCTTTATTTTATTTAGAGTTTGAGTTTAAAATCTAAAAAAAAAATTTGTACTTCTATAGTAGAATATTATTTTAAGGTGCATTACTTTTGTTTATGTTGCATTTGTTTAACTCTGTGAAGCTGTGTTACTATGCCTGTCTAAAACACCTGATGGTTTAATAAAGAACTGGCCAATAGCAGGGAGGCAGGAGAAAGGGTAGGCGGGGCTGGCAGGCAGAGAGGATATGTAGAGGGAGAAAACTGGGAGGAGGACTAAATCTAGCCGCCAGAGAAGGAGGAAGAATCCAGGGGTCAGCCACTCAGCTACACACACACATAGCAAGCCACGGAGTAAGAGTAAGATATAGAAGAAAGAGAATGGGAAAAGCCCAGAGGCAGAAGGTAGGCAGGATAAGTTAACGAAAGCTGGTTAGAAACTAAACCAAACTAAGGCGAGGCACTGATAATTAAGAATACGCCTCTGTGTGTGATTTATTGGGGAGCTGGGTGGAGGCTCCACAAAAGAGTAAAATAACAACAACAACAGCATCCTTCTTATTTAATTGTCTGACAGGAATCATCCTTAAGAGAGAGGGAAAGTGAGGGGAATTGAAGAGGCTTAGTAACATTTTGCATAACACATTTTAAGGAAATGACCACTTCTATGACAGGTAGGTATGACTGCCTGGGAATTAGATGTTATATTTTGCCATCATACATGCAAGCATTCAGCATTTATTCTGTCCTTTCATAAACATATATTTCATGCTTGTTGTTATGCTAGTATTGTGTTGCAGGTTCTCGTGAGATTAAAACCTTCTTTCTTGAAAGGAAGCTTGTTCAGACACAGAGGGTTAAAAAGGAGATGAAACAGGATGGTGTAAGGGGAGGTAGGACATTCCATCCTGCAGAGAAGCTCCTTAAGCTCAGGAAGTAAAAAACTCAATGGCTTCAGGAAGTCCCTGAAACTGATCAGATTCACTAGGACCTCCCTAAACATATTGGTAAGGGGGTGCTCTTAGACAAGCTGTGATGCTTTGAAGAAGTGGAAACCATTTGAGTTGCTGGAAGAGGCTTAGACTAATTGAGGTACCCAGAAAGGACACAGTCCAGCCTGTTAAGCTGCCTATAGGCTGTGTAGTATGGTCTAGGTTTCCAGCTTTCTTGAGTTGTTAGCCATGTTTTGATGTGCTTTGGTGATGCAGCTGTCTTTGAGTCATTTCTGCTCCTGTAAGTAATCCCTCACTTTTATTCCTATAGGTAACCTCAATTGGTTCACAAAGTTGGAATTTGGTACTATATGTACTTTGGTCTGCCATTGGTTCCCTATTTAGGATGAACAGACAATTGCCCATGTCTCCCCAGTAACAGTATCATATAATCATTAGGCACAGGGCAATCTTTAACATCCTCAAAATATATGCAACAGTCTTAGTCTTTGCTTCTCCCTGTTTCATAAAATGAAAAAGAGAAAAGGAAACAGCTACTGACTATGGACTGTAGGATGGGCTCAAATATTGGGGTCCGAGTTTCAGACTTAGGTAGGGCCAAGACATGCTATCTATTCCAGAATTTCAAAAACTGGGCATGCATTTTCCAAGTGAAGCACTGGAAAGGGAAGTGTTTCAGAGAGACTCAAAAGCATGAAGATTTGTGTAATATCAGTAAACATAATTACATGTGACAGCTCAGGGTTTGAATGAAAGAATGATGCAAGACAGCACAGTGTCATCCAATTCAAGCAGGAGTGTGAGGAATACTTCCAATTCTTCTTAGGAATGAGCAGAGAATTCTAAGGAAAAGGATACTAGGCTATTTTTTTAAAAGAGAGAACATCACTGAATACCTTGAGAACAATTGCGCTTAATTTTTCAACTCAACTTTTCAACTCTGCATGTGTTGACAAGGACTTTCAAAAGATTTCTAAAACTCACTACTCTGCAATTGTGAGGTCAACCATACCCAGCCTAGAGGAAAGCAGAAGGCAGAAAATAGGCAATTGGCCAGCAGTTTGGAGGTAAAGTGGTACCTGCTCATCTAATGGCATACTTTGCAAAAGAAATTCAGAAAGTATGGGATAGTAGCAGAAACAATCATAAGGAATCACTTATTGGGCCAACACACCATCAATGGAAATCTAAATTGGGTTCTACTTTAGTAACCCTCATCTTATTCTTAAATACATTAATGCATGTGCTTTAAAAATGTCAGCATTAGGTGCTGGAGATATGGCTCAGTGCTTAAGAGCATTGGCTACTCTTCTAGAGGTCCTGCGTTCCCATCACTCAGATGGTGACTCACAGTCATCTGATCTGTAATAGGATCCTATGGCCTCTTCTGGTGTGCAGACATACATGCAGACAAAACACCCATGTATACAACATACACAAATAAATAAATAATTTTTAAAAAGTAAAAAAAGAATAATGTCAACATTATATAGCAAGCCTCAGGAACCAAGGTACCCACCAGAAGACCATCCACATGATAGTTCTCGGTCTTAAATTAAGTTGGGTAAGCATGGGGTGCCACTCTTGGGGCACTTGGCAAGTTTCTTTAGTTTGGAGTGTCGTGCTAAAGCAGAAAGCTGTAAGTATTTCATGATTTAAGCAGCCACAACTATTTCTATAGTTGTTGCCCTAAATATACTCTTGCCTAAATTCAGATTTTTCAATTGTACTGACATAGAGGGAAAGAACTGACACTAGTCAATGTGACTTTAGGCTAATAACTGCTAGACTCAAGCTATTTAAACATGACTCATTGATGTTCTATTAATAGATCTACCACCCCCAAACTTAGTAAGTACTAATGGTTCAATACCAGTTTCAATAATTAGTAAATAAATACAATGTTTTGTATTGGCATAGAAAATTATAGTTTGAAAAAATTTACAATTATTGCTTTACGATTCCTTGAAAATTCTGTTGCATACATGGAGAATATATGATTTCAGTCTTTGATGTGAAGAAATATAAGATGTGAGCGTTGGGACATTCTCCACCTTCATCTTTTCTCCCTAGTGCTTCACACATCCCATTTCTTTGATCACACCAAACCTGTGATGCTCACGTGCTCTGGGAGCATCAGCTCTGCAGCCATACAACTGCGCTTGCAAATCCTTGTTTTGCACTAGCTTGTGGATCAGTCTGCCCATCCATAATAGGTCATTCTGGATCTATATCTATTGCAGGAGAAACCTGGCCAGTTGCAATCCCTTCATCAATTCCGTCTACTTGGCTGAATGAGACGATGCAATATTCTCCAAAGGGTTTGATGCACATGTGCTAATATTTCCCTCCAGGTGCCCTCCTCAGTCTCAAGTCTGATTCCCATCTTAAAAAAAAAAAAAATCTTTATTATTACAGTCTGCTTATCTCAGGGGAATATGGTGGTCATGATATAAAATGGAATGAAGAGAGAGAGGGGGAAAACATCAAGTCTGAGCTAGCCTCTCCATTTCAGCCTCCAGTGGGGGAGATGCAGGAAAGAATGACTCCAACCTGGAATCGATTATCTAGCATGATAGATGACAAGCAAGGAACTGAGCAGATGGAAAAGGGGGTGAATAAAGGGGATAACGCACCTGATCCTGATTATGTGCACCTACACTTGGAAACCTCTTCTCCCAGACATCTTGAATAGCTCAAGTCCCGGTTGAGGCAAGTTCCCAGGGGCTCAAAGTCAAATGCAAACCTCAGTGGTGAACGAAGGGGTCATGGAAAAAGAAATGGGGGAGATCATCGCTCAACAAAAGCATCTCAAGTAATTATTTGCCTTCTTTTGTTTTCTGTGTGTGTGTGTGTGTGTGTGTGTGTGTGTTCATATATGTGTATGTAGAGAAGAGTGACAGCCTTGTGTGGTTTCCTTAGGAATGCTGTCCAACCATTTTAAGACAGGGCCTCTCATTAACCTTGAATCCAGGAATTAGACCAGTAATCCACTGAGGTTTGCATTTCTCCCCTGGCCTGTTACCCTTGAGAGATCTACATTTAACACAAGCTCTATATCCTTAGATTTCTCAGGCCTGCGAGTCTTCGGAGGAATCGAGTGAATAACCACATTTCTGGGAACTCTTATGGAAGGACATGATGAAGTAGAAAAATTATGGCATTTAGGGTCAGAATACATGGAATTGGGGTTCAGCCTTTTAATTTCTGGCAGTGTAACCTGAAAAAGCTCAATTTCAACTTCGACTTCTTCAATCTTTACTTGAAAATAATATAAATAACAATAACAACCATAATTATACTTTTGCTAAGAGACTCATAAATTATGCCAATGTTTATATGATATTAATGTTTGTAAACAGTTGTCACTGACTGTGATGGTTCATTTTGATTGACAAGTTGGAGTGAGAAGTACCCAGAAGATTCCTAAAGGGCTTCTTTGGGTGTGTTTATGAGATAATTTACAGAAAGGGTGGACCAAGGCGAGGCTGTCTCTCTTGAATATGAGGCCTGGAAGGGAAAGAAAGGATGACCAGGAGGAAGGCAGCTAACACAGACACACACTCTCTCTCTGCTTCCTGGCTTTCATGAGGTGAGCTGCTGGACTCAGCCGCAACCTCCCTGACGCCTTGGATTCAAACCTCTAAAACCAAGATTCAGAGTTAAACCTTGTTAGGTTGCTCAAATACTTTTTCACAATGGTTTTAAAAGCTCTGTGGACATATCAACTCATCTATATGCAAATTAGGTAAGCAGACGAAGCACTTCAGAGTTAATGAATTGTATAGTTCATTAACTACCACTGTATGTTCTTATAGCATCAACCATAGTTATTAATAATAACTGTCCTTATTTCTGTCGATAGTGTTTCACAAAAGTGGCTATGTTACCACATCTCATGTTTCCTAATACCCCTGCCCCACGGAGGTGACTGGACATGCAATTATTACTTTATTCAGACGTTTGTGCAGGATCACCAGGGAACTAATCAAGCTATTATTTTCAGAACTCAAGGTTGTTGTTGTTGTTTTTTTTTTTTTTAAACTGGAAGAGCATTTCTATTTAAAGTACTTATGGAGGGCTGGTAAGAGGGCTTGGGGGGTAAAACACTTGCTGCTGAGCCTAACAACCTGAGTTCAATCCCTATGACTTACATAACAGAAGAATAGAATCAACTCCTACAAATTGTATTCTCACCTCCACAGGTGGGCTATGCATATGTGTATGTATACACACCACACCCACATACCACACCACACACACCACACCCACACACATCCCCACACCCATACTACACACACACCACACCCCCCATACCCATACCCCCCCCACCACACCAGACCCCCCACACATACCACACACACACACCACACCACACCATACATAGCACACCCACACCACACACACACACACCACCACCACCACCACCACCACCACCATTACTGCTACCCCCACCACCAAGAAATAAATGTACTAAATTTAAAAATAAAGCAATTGTAGACACATTAGCACTTAAGCCTGCCATTTACTGTTTGTGTTCTCTTTGCTCCTTTTCCAATTCTTCTTCTTGTCTCCCTGTTCGGGATACTTGAAAAAAGAACTTTAGACATCTACTTTGAGTTCCTTATACCTTTAAATGCATTAGTTTACACAACTGTATTGTAAATTAACCTAGAATCATATATATGCATATACATATGCATTCATATACACAGTAATTTAGTACCACTGATTAGTACTGATGTTTTTACCATTTCAGGTGTAGAAACTGTACTTCTATTTAGAGCTTTATCTCTCCATTTAACAAATATAATTGTCCTAAGAACTTCGAAATATTGACCACATACCCCACATTGTTTTAATATAAGTCATATAGAATATGAATGAGAAGATCACAAGGCAACTTTACTTTTGAAACCTGTAATGTTTTTCCTCTACGAATGTTGTAGCATGTTACAATTATCTTCTTGTTAGGATTTCTCTTAGCCATTCTTCAAAGGTAGACATGCTAGCAATAAATTCTGCTAAATTTTCTTTATCTTGGACTACTTTTATTTCCATCTACTGCAAAAAGAAGCTTCTATGGAGGAGAGCACATCAATCTACATGTATAAAGATAAAAACTTAGGGGCAGTTCATTTGCATGTCCATTTAACAAGTACTAGGTTCTCTCTCTTTCCAGTCAGAAAGTAGTTGGTTACTCCTTCAACGCTGGTGCCTCTATTGTGTAAGTGTGCATATCTTGCACTATTGTAGCTAGAAGAATTCACAGGTGAGTAAGACTGTCGAATTCTTTTCTCGACCTCTAACATGAACCTCACCTGTTGTTGCAGAGGGCCTGGGATTCCCCCAACTTCCCAGTCCTTTAACCAGAGAAGGTCGAGATCTTGCTTCCTCTTGCTGTTTTGGGTTTTGACGGTGCTTTGGAATTTAGGTCTCTTCAGAGACCAGTGTGTGAGGCAGTAGACAGTCCAGAAAAGTCACCCCATGACCATTTCTTGGGTCACAGGCTCTCTAGCCATCTTTCAGAGCTCTTACACAGTTGCCTAGGTAATAATTTCCAGGGCATTTAGTTTGTTTATAATAGGAAAAGATGAAGGTGTTTCATCTTTTCCCAGATCTATGTTTTTTTTTCAGTCTGTCACTTGGTAAAACAAACAAAAAAAAGAACAATAAACAAACAAACAAAACCATTCATTTTATGCTGAATGATCTTCTGAGGTAGTACAGTATGGACCTGTCTTAAAACATGCAAATTCTATATCTGTCGTGGATAGAAAAGTACTTCAGACATACACAATGTGTGTGCACCTGAGCACATGTATGTCAATCACATACATACCTGGTAGTGATTTTTAAAGATAGTATTTATGTTTGCTTGGATTTTAAAATTACTTTATTTTAAACATCGATTTTTATAAGCAAAAAGTAAAGGTTGTCTTATCACTTAACTGGCTTTTAAAATACTATAATGACTAGAGAATTAAAAGTAATCACAGGGGGGAGGGGTTTAATTCTGACGAGAAGTAGTTGGAGAGAGGCGGATATAGTTGTGGTTTTTACGACCTTGAAGAACTGTCTAAGTGAAGAGGATTAAACTTGTGAGAGGTTTCATTCAAAGGCATAATTCAGAATGAGGACACAAATTACAGGGAGGGAACTTTTGCCTTAATTTAATAGAGAATTTATGTGAGACAAATTTGTTCATTAATGCGTTACCACTTGTCAAGTGTATTAAAGAGCTGTGTGTGGCAGAAAGTCCTTCAAGGTGACATTGTATCTGTTTTTCCCAGTGTATTCTTGTCTTTCTAATTATCTGGTGTAAGTGAGAATGTCACGCTGGATCTGACTGTGGGTTGGAAAACGCATTCTCTCGCTGAAAGACTGAGAATGGGCATTCAGTATGGCTCCTTTGCTCTCAGTCCTTCCTTTGAATGGACCCCACTCCTCCTCTCTCCTGCTCGGGTTCTGATCTTCACTGCAGGGGTGATGGAAGTTACAGAAACCTTTTCTTTTCTCCAGTCTCCCCATGTGAGAGAAAAAAAAATGATCCAAATGTTGCTTACCACATCTTCTGGTTCCTATTTTGTCTAAATCATGATCCAGGTGCCAGCCAGATGGGGATTCTACCTGTGAGCATCTTTAGGTAGCATAGGAATATGGCCCCAGCCACTCTTCCCTGGGAGCCCCTTCTGCACTCTTAATAAATCTACATTCATCTGATAAAAACCAAACAACAACAACAAAGAGTGTGTCCTGGATTTCACAGGAATGAGAAAGACCTAAGGCTGTGGGCTTGGCAATGGTATGCATAGAAGCCAGGGATTGGGTTCAAATGCATGAAGTGCGTGACACTGGGATATCTACTGAAGTCTCTCCACAGGCTTCACCTCTGGTGAATACCCCCGCTACATGGGCATTCAGGAGATGTTTGCTGAAGCAGTGAATTCATGCAGCTGTCTAACAAACACTGCCTGGCTTGTCGAAGCAGTTCTTAAATTGTGCTTGTGTAAACCTAGAGGACCGACAAAGTGCTCCATGGTCCTTTGCAAAGAGAAAAAGGAGTTTCAACAAGAACTTGAGTGCTTTGCATAAATCAACACACAGGTAAGACCCTGCAGCAGGCTGTCAGCTTTGATGAGGAATTCTGGGTAGAGATTCAGCTTTTTATGTACATCTCAAGGACGGCTTTAACCATCCAATGTGCAGAGTTTCCCATTTTGTCTCTGAGCAGTTGAAAGTCTCCTAAGAGAGATAAAGTCAAGGCCATATTTCAGTGTCAATAGAAAGAGCCACAGGCCTCCATCAGCACAGAACATGAAAGGACCTTTGAACTCACAGACTTTGCCTGCATCAAATAAAAGTATTGAGTATTACTTCAAGTGCATGTCAACCTTAAGAACATTTTATTTCTCAAGTTGAGTATAAAGTCTGCTGGGAGCTCCGAGGACGGAGCCAGATTGAGAGTTTGCATATGAAGTAACCTGCAGGAGAATGCAAACGATCCCTGGCTGGGCTTTCTCTGTTTTGGGTTTTCATGACATCTAGCCTATATTCCCCTCCATTAAAAAATTTTTTTTAAAGCTAAGCTCTTACTTTATAACCTATAATGACCTTGACCTCACTGTGGAATCCAGGCCGGCCTGGAATTTTAGGCAATCCTCCTGCTGGGATTACAATCATATACCACTATACACCAGGATGGCTTTGTCTTTTTTTGTTTACCTGTTTAAAAAAATTTTTTTTTGTGGATACAGTAAATGTGGGAAAATGTCCACAATGTAAACTTAGACATGACCAAGAGAGAGAACATTTATTCAGACCACAGCATAGTAGGCAAACCCCATTCTCTCCCAACCTCTTCCCCACACCTTGGCTTGACTTCTAATACAAAAGATGAGTTTTCATTCTTTGGACCAGTGGAATAAGTGCAATGTCCAATGTGTACTATATGCTGTCTATCTTGTTTTTCTCTTCATTCTTTTTGTGATATTTGTTGCAGTTTATAAAAACAGTGTGTTCCTTCTCATCTCTCTGTGTCCACTCTCATATAAATGTATATGTATTGGTTACTTCTCTCATTGTGATCCTCAAATACATAGCAAAGGCATACATAGAGAGGGATCATTTGGGCTCATGGTTGGATGGCGGAGTTCTCTATTGTGCTGCAAAAGTCCTGACAGCAGCTTGAGGCGATTGATCCCATGGTCTGTTCAGTTAGGGAGCAGAAAGAGATGAGTGCTAGTTTGTTTCCTACTTTTGTGCAGAATGGGATCCCAGTCTACATTTAGGATGGACCTTCTCACTTCAGCCAACCCAATGGAGGACATTACTCACAGGTGTGCTCACAGGTTTGCCTCCTAGGGGACTCTAGATCCTGCTGAGTTCAGGTTCAGTATCACAGCACCACAATTGGCCATTCTAGTATTGAGGCACATGGGGATGGAAGCAGCTGTGAATGGCCAGCACAAGTCCTTACCTGGACAAGCTTGTGCATTTCTGTTCAGGGCACAACTGTGGTGGAACATCTGGGTTCTGAGGCATAATTCTTTTGAACTGAGTTTGTTAAGGTGTTTTGCAAAGTGGTTGGACTAATTTGTACTCTGTCAGCAGAGTGAATGTTTCTGCTTTTTTGCAGCACTGTGAAGTTTGGTGTAGTGTCATTTTTACATTAGACATTTAGATGCAGTATTATTTATGATTTTCACTCATGCTTCTCTGATGGCTAATGCATTTGAGCATTATATATAATATATATTTATATATGTAACAAAGATATAAGAATATATTTATTAGTCATTTGGAACTCCTGTTTTTTTTTTACTGCCCACTTGATATTTTTCTGATTTTTTTTTATTTATTTTTTATTTATTTATTTATTTTTTTTGGTTTTTCGAGACAGGGTTTCTCTGTGTAGCTTTGCGCCTTTCCTGGAACTCACTTGGTAGCCCAGGCTGGCCTCGAACTCACAAAGATCCACCTGACTCTGCCTCCCAAGTGCTGGGATTAAAGGCGTGCGCCACCAGCGTCCGGCTTTATTTTTCTGATTATTATCTTGGGTTTTTTTTTTGCCTATATATTTTTTAAAAGTATATTATATGTATGGGTGTTTTGTCTGCATGTATGTCTGAGCACCACAGCATGCCTGGTGCTTGTAAAGGCCAGAAGAAGGCATTGGATTCTCTGCACCTGGAGTTACAGATAGTTGTGAGCCACCATGTAGGTGCTGAGAATCAAAGCCAGGCTGTCTGGAAGAATAGTCCATGCTCTTAGTCACTAAGCCACCTCTCCAGCCCCATGCTTATTTTAAAGAAACATACTATTGATATTCTTTAGGTTTTCTGGATATAAGTCCATTATCAAATATATAAATTTTATATATGCATATCAAATATTGGGAGAAGAGCTATTTCTGAAAAAGGAAGGTAAGGAATTAGTTAATATGAGGACATGAGATTTTAACTGAATCTTTAATATTTTATTTCTGAAGAACAACCCACAAAGAGATAAGCAGAATAAAGGAATGAAATAGATATTCTGGAAACCATATGTAAACATATCAATTCCAACAATTCTTTCCTGCTCTTCAGTTTACCTTTTCATTCTCTTTTTAACATTTTGTTCTGAGCATAAATCCTCAGTCCAACTTTTCATTTCTTCCTTTTTATTGGATTTTTCTTTTTATCATTGCCCAGAAATGTTTCCTCACTCTTTGGTAATAAATGTGTTCTCTTATGGTAGTTTTCCTCTTACAGTGCGATGGCTCTGTTTTCACATGTGTGTCTGCAATCTGTCAGGCATCGACTTTGGGTTTAGTACTAAGTGGGGCTTGTGCTTCACTTTGCCCCATCTGGTTATGGACATCCAGCACATGCACAGAGTTCTCCTCATGGCTGCAGTGTGTCCAGGTAATCAAGTCAGGGTCTATCCGGGACCTCGATCTGTCCCTTTATTCTATTCATCTCCCTTTAGGTTTATTTTAAGAAATAAAACATTAGAGATACAGTTAAATTCTCATGTCTTCATATTAACTAATTCTTTCTCTTCTTTTTCCAGAACTATCCGTGCTTCTGATTTTTCAATCCCTTTGGAAATTCTGTTTTACTCTACATGTATATGTATCCATGAAAAATATACCATTGTTTCATTTGATTTAAAAATTTTAGTGAGCAGTACCATGCAAGTAATAATTTTAATTTGAAGGTTCATTTAACATAATTTTTTTAGATAGAACCACATGGATAAAAAACACTCTTTTAGTTGTTTCAGTTTTAGTTCACATATTGCAATGAATGAATAAAGCACTTACTGCTTGTTTTTTTTTTTTTTTGCTCTTAATGAGAAATTACTGTATTTTAGCCTTTTCTGCTGTATTAAAATTTTCTCCTGCATCTCTTCACATGAACTTCTAACCAGTGATGGACAGAAATGCTGGGTTGAATAAAAAGGAAGAAAAGAAAATGAATTGCTTTACAATTTAAACGTGCCAATTTCCGATTATCATTTTAGGGTGGAGACTCCCTGTTGTCAACTCTTCACCAATGCTTGTGTGTGTTATTATTATTAATTTTGTTGCAACCTGACGTGTGTGAAATGAAACTCTATCATTGTTTTAAGTTGCATTTCCTTTTTTGAGTGAGAGTTAGCAGAATTTCATACATTTACTAGCGATGAAGGGTTCTTTACAAATTGCTGCTTCGTACATGTCTCCTGTCACCCCATTAAGTGTCTGTTGTCAATGGGAAGGTGCCAAACGATAAACAAGGTTTGTTTAGAATTGTAGGTTTGGCATTTCCACAAGCAGTTTTGTTTACAACTGAAGTATGGAGACAACAGAACAGGTTGTTATCCAAACACGATCATATCGATTATAGTGATTATCAGGTCTGAGGTTTTGTTTTGTTTTGTTTTGTTTTTTTTGGTTTTTTTTTTTTTTGCTGTTTTAGCTAAATTACTTCATTTTATCTTTTAAATATTTCTAATTACTTCTGAAAATTAGCCATCTTTGTTTTATAATTTCTGTCTTTAACTTGAATGTTATCCCTTTATTCATTTGTTTGATCACTTGATCAACAAATGAAGTATTTATTATCAACTCTTTGGCAGGGCATTTTGCAACATCAATGTCATCTTCAATTTGCTCATGTTCCATTAGCCATTTCTGTTAGATGTGCCAGCTTGTCGATTTCATATATGTGCCATTTTGGTTTGCCAATTCATTGTGCTATTTTGTTACTCCTCCCTCCTTTAAAAAAAAATCCCTTCCCTCAGAGACATAGGCCAGGAAAGTTGTTTGGTTTAGGAGGAGTTGAGCAACCAGTGTGGTGATCCTCAGTAAAGAGACATCAGAATCACAGATGCCAGCAAGTGCTAGCCTCTTGTTTGTACTTTACAAACCAGGGTGGCCTAAGTGTAAAGATTTATAACATTGGGTTAATTTCAACCTGATCCTTTCCTCCTTTTAGTGAACTACTTTTATTTTCAACAAAGGAAGCAAATGAAAACAATTTTGTATCACATTGTCAGTAATTGAAGAATCTGTGAGTCTTCTTTATTTATCTACCCAGACACTTTGATATTCTCCCCTCGTAACCCTAGGGCAGTGGTTCTCAACCTTCCCAATGCTGCGACCTTGTAATACAGTTCCTCGTGTTGTGGTGACCCCTAATCATAAAATTATTTTTGTTGCTACTTCACAACTGCATTTTTGCTACTGTTATGAATCACAATGTAAAATATGATGTGTAGGCTGCCTGTGAGAGGGTCATTTGACCCCCTGAGGGGTCTCAACCCACAGGTTGAGAACTGCTGTCATCCAGGATGCTGAGATGTAAAAAAAAAATGTTGCATCCACCTTTATCCATGCCTCCCTTGTTGGGTGATTCAGTTAATATCTCTAGGTCTTCTCATCTACAAGGAAATACTTAACTTGTATTCTGTAGTCAGGTTAAGGAAGAAACTAACTCTCTGGAAGCATATTGCGAACTGAATAATGAGTCAAGTATCCCTACTTAGAATCATTGTTGCCCTGCTCCACCCTGTCTTCATTTCTATTAGTATTATTGCTATATTTTTTTTTCCCAGGAAAGCAGGGACTTAGTTGATTATCAGACCTTCTTGGCATAGAATTATTCAACACCAATTCATGGAATGAATAAGTATCAGGTGTTTATTTATTGTGTCCCTGCTGTTGTTGAATAAACTGAACTACATCTACGCTCCGACCCCCACCATCACTCTGTGTGTTGTGTGAACATGTGCATGGCAGGCAAGCATGTGGGAGGCCAGGAGTCCTGCTCTATGATATCCCACCACAATCGATTGAAACAGGGTCTTTCTGGAGTGAGGCTAGTGACTAGCAAGTCCCAGTGATCCTCCTGTCTCCATACTCCCCATCACTGGAGGTATAGGTCCACAGAAAGTTATACACCTTTTTTTTTCTGTGAGTGCTGGGCATTTGAACTCAGGTTCTTACGCTTGCAAAGCTTGTACTTTTCTGTTTCTTTTTTAACATTTTTTAGATTTATTGCATGTGTTTTCATGTTTTACTTGCATGAATGTAAGTGCGCTATGTGCATGACTGATACCCATGGAGGTCAGAAGAGAGTGTCGGAGTCCCTGGTAATTTACTTATGGATGGTTGTGACCCATTATGTGGGTGCCAAGTCCTCTGCTCAGTCAACAAGTACTCTAAACCACTGAGCCATTTTCCAGTCCCACCAAGAAATCTTACTTAATGAGCCATCTCCCAGGCCCTGAATTATATGTATTATTTTACCTTTACTCTGGTTCTTTCCACTCTTCCTTCTTAGTGTCCAGTACCTGCTCTTCTACCACTCAGCATCAGCTCATCAAAATCACTAAGTTTTGCATTTGTTTCTCACATATTGAACCTATGGTGCAAGATTATCTTAACTTCTTCTCTCCTCGGTGAGGTCAGCATCTTTGGAACATTTCTATTTGTTAAGGCACAGAATCAGGCTGCCTATCTCTTTATGACCCACAGCCAACTTGTATCGTGAATTTGACTGGAGAGTTAAATATGGCAACTGTAACATTTAACTGTGTGAGAAAGGCGCTGTTATCAGTTGATCCGAATGGATGTGTTTACTCTGCTCTTTCCAGCACGGTACTTATGTGTTCTAAGCCATTTCCAATTCTAGGATTTCACTGATGAGCACTATCTTTTGCTGGCTCAGTAACCTTGATAATTAGACTGAGTGTTAGCAGGCAATGCAACCAATGGCATTTTTAATCAGCACCGTATTCTTATATTGAATATTACTTAGAGTAGTGCTTATCTTTTATCTACAGTGAACTACAACTTCATAAATATTTACCTTGTTGAAACAAATTGTCCACGTTAAACAAAATTCTATGATATGCTAATAAATTTCCTGTAAATTCAGCATTAATTTATTCTTCCAGATGGAAAAATTGCTATGAAAGTCAGGAAAAACTATTCACTGTTCCGCAAGCATAATATAGCATTTCTTACATCAATAATATTGTCTTCATTTTCATTTGCTGAGGCATTTCCCTGAACCTAAAAAATATTCTTTATCTTGTCTTACCAAATACATCCACTGGTCCTTCACAGTCCAAAACAAATGTCTCTCCTTCACACAATTTTCTCCCGTGCTTGAATTAATGCCATTTGCCCTTTGTGACTGTATAGGTCCCTTGATAATTTTTTAAAAAGATTTTCAGTGAAGAATGTTTTTGAGCAATAGTATCTAGGCAATTTGTATTAGCCTCATATACCACACATTTCAGCCACAGCATTGCGCATCTTGAAGGTACCCACATGACAAAGCTCAGAACATCCAAAGATCAAGGAGATTACAAGGTGACTCACATTCCTTTTGTTTCCTATTGTTCTAAGACAGTCCTTGGTTGGAATCGGCACTTATGATCACTTTACTAATGTGTAAGCTATCTATTACATGACTTTATTATCTAGGTAGCTAGTTGCTTCGAAGTTATGTCATTCCATATGACCAAGTTTTTTATGACCTCTACGTGCAGAGCAATTTTTTTAATCCTATATTATCAGTTATGGATATCTCAACACCATTGGGGTAATGACTCACTGCCTTAGGCCCTGATAGTAGTTTCATTATCCCGTTGACAGAGTACAGCTTTTCAGTTTGTACATTGATCGTCTTACCCATCTATGTGAGTTGGAACCATTATCCCAAATTCTTCGTGTCCTCTCTGTTAAAGTTGGACTTCTCTATGTGATTTGTGACTCAAGTAGCATTTCTAGACCTGATACAAGTAGTTCAACGTATTTTGATGATTTCACATGCCAAAACCAGTAAGAGAAAGATGAACCACAATTAACCTGGAGACATGGAAACATGAAAAACATTTCATTTTTGAAACATTGAGGTTTTGAGATTGTTATGCAACAAAATATTGACTAATACATCTTCTCATTACGCCTTTATTTAAAATGTTCACTAGGTTCTCCATGCTCAAAGAGCCCCATAGAGCTGCTGTGGTCTGACCCCAGCCTCCCTCATCTTCAGACTGTAGCTTCTTCTCAGTTCCTTGGACTCCACACCTTCCCTCCTACAACTTGTCTTCTGATTTTTGCCGCTGAGTCTTTGCATATCTCTCCTATGAACCCTCATTTTTTTAAAAAAAATTATTTTTCATTTCCTTGTTCTTAGTTTAATAGTCAGCTACTCTAAAACTTCTTGACTCAACCGAAATATCAAAGACATTTTATGGTCAGCGCTTATGGTTGCAATTTCCCCTCTTTTGTAGACCTGTTATGATCTCCACAAGTTGTGTAGCTATTTGATTAGAGCATGTCTTTCTTCATAGTCTAGCTTACCAGGGGCAAAGGTCTGGCTATTTTTGCTTACTCTTGCTCTTTTATTCCTTTTTGGCAGTGGCTATTCAATCCCGGTTCTCGTACATGCTTAACAAATCCTATACCACTGATCTGTATCACCCTTTTTCTCATTCTTTATCTCTAGTATGGAGCCTCATGCAGGCAGAGGCCAATAGATCAGTCAGTTGTCCTGTGGCTCCAATAGATGAGTTAGGTTTCCCGGCAGGCATCCTGTCTCATTCCTATCTGCATTCAGCCTTATTGTCTAGTGAACAGATCAACAATGGATTTACCATCGATGGTTTTGAACAGCTCTTTAGCTGATAGGGTGGTTCCAAATGCCTCATTTACCTACACACATCAAATGACTGCCAAGTCCTGTAAATATATTGCAGCTTAAATATCCTTGCATGGGTGAGACTTGGGAAATATGTTCAGAAAAGTAAACATCTTAGATGCAGAATACTAGTCCTCTATTTGCTCACGTGAGAACTTCAGGTAAGTCATTTTGCTTAGGTTCAGTTTTCTCATCTGTTGGAAAGGACAAGTCACTTTTCAAGGCCATAGGAAGCATTTCAGGGGTAGAATGCAGACAGAGGATGGTGGGCTGTGGACTGCAGTCCAGGGGGGGGCAATTTGCAGCGGTGGGGGAGCATTCCGCTCTTCCTAGGCCCTTCTTCTCATCTCAGGAATGATTTTTGATTTTTTTATCTTTATAATGCATTTTTATCTTTATAAAATTGGCTCATCTTTGCTTTTTTTGAAAGGAAAATGAGCAACCTCAGCTCCCAAAGGATGGCTTTAGGCTGAGAAGCTATTGAAGGGAATGAGATGTGATGGACAGTGCAGGAAAGGTTCCGGAATGGAGCTGATTTATATCTGCTGCCACTCTACCCGAATCAAAGGCACTCCCAGAACTCCTGTGACTTCCCTGGCAAGGAGAGCTACCCTCTTGTCACCCAAGCCCACCCTGATAGATGCTGCCCAGTGGCTGCAGCTTCAGCCTCCCTGGATGCTTTTTAAAAAGTGTTTCCATCTTCTTTCCAGAGGACCGGGTACCCAGGACCAAAGTTGCTGCTGAACTTTTAATTATGGAAGATCCTTCTCCTTGGCAGTTAGTGCCCAAGCTTCCCCATTAATTAATCTTTAATGCAATCAATTGGCTGACTGTGAGATGACAAGGGAAGGAGGTAAACACTGTTCACAAATCGATTGAATTCTCATCTGACCCAGCATTTTGTTTTCAGAGTAGATGAAAACAATCAAAAATCTTTTGCTGGAATCAACGAAATAGAAAACAAGAGAACAATACAAAAAATCAATGAAACAAAGAGTTGGTTCTTTGAAAAAATCAACAAGATAGACAAACCACTAGCCAAATTAACCAAAAGGCAAAGAGAGAACACCCAAATTCACAAAATCAGAAATGAAAAGGGAGACATAACAACAGACAATGAGGAAATCCAGAGAATCATCAGATCATACTTCAAAAACCTGTACTCCACAAAAATGGAAAACCAGGAAGAAATGGACAATTTTCTGGATAAATACCAAATACCAAAATTAAATCAAGACCAGATAAACCATTTAAATAGACCAATAACCCCTAAAGAAATAGAAACAGTCATCAAAAGTCTCCCAACTAAAAAAAGCCCAGGACCAGATGGTTTCAGTGCAGAATTCTACCTGACTTTCAAAGAAGAACTAATACCAATCCTCTTCAAAGTGTTCCACACAATAGAAACAGAAGGAACACTACCAAACTCTTTTTATGAGGCTACAATTACCCTGATACCCAAGCCACACAAAGATGCAACAAAGAAAGAGAACTACAGACCAATCTCCCTCATGAACATTGATGCAAAAATACTCAACAAAATATTGGCAAACCGAATCCAAGAATACATCAAAACAATCATCCATCACGACCAAGTAGGATTCATCCCAGGGATGCAAGGATGGTTCAACATACGGAAATCAGTCAATGTAATACACCATATAAACAAACTGAAAGAAAAAAACCACATGATCATCTCCCTAGATGCTGAAAAAGCCTTTGACAAAATCCAACACCCCTTCATGATAAAGGTCTTAGAAAGAATAGGAATACAAGGAACATTTCTAAACATAATAAAAGCAATTTATAGCAAGCCAACAGCAAACATCAAATTAAATGGAGAGAAACTCAAAGCGATACCACTAAATTCAGGAACAAGACAAGGCTGTCCACTCTCCCCATATTTATTCAATATAGTACTAGAAGTTCTAGCTAGAGCAATAAGACAACAAAAGGAGATCAAAGGGATACAAATTGGCAAGGAAGAAGTCAAACTTTCACTATTTGCAGATGACATGATAGTATACATAAGTGACCCCAAAAACTCTACCAGGGAACTTCTACAACTGATAAACTCCTTCAGTAAAGTGGCAGGATACAAGATCAACTCAAAAAAATCAGTAGCCCTCCTATACACAAATGATAAAAGGGCTGAGAAAGAAGTCAGAGAAACATCACCCTTTACAATAGCCACAAATAATATAAAATACCTTGGGATAACACTAACTAAACAAGTGAAAGACCTTTTTGATAAGAACTTTAAATCTCTAAAGAAAGAAATTGAAGAAGATATCAGAAAATGGAAGGATCTCCCATGCTCATGGATAGGTAGGATTAACATAGTAAAAATGGCAATCTTACCAAAAGCAATCTACAGATTCAATGCAATCCCCATCAAAATCCCAACACAATTCTTCACAGACTTGGAAAGAAAAATACTCAACTTTATATGGAAAAACAAAAGACCCAGGATAGCTAAAAGAATCCTATACGATAAAGCAACCCTTGGAGGCATCACCATCCCGGACCTCAAACTCTACTATAGAGCTATAGTAATAAAAACAGCTTGGTACTGGTATAAAAACCGACATACGGACCAATGGAATCGAATTGAAGACCCTGACATTAATCCATGCACATATGAACACCTGGTTTTTGACAAAGGAGCCAAAACTATACAATGGAACAAAGAAAGTATCTTCAACAAATGGTGCTGGCATAACTGGATGTCAATATGTAAAAGATTACAAATAGATCCATATCTGTCACCATGCACAAAACTCAAGTCCAAGTGGATCAAGGACCTAAACATAAATCCAGTTACACTAAACTTAATAGAAAAGAAGATAGGAAGCACTCTTGAACGCATTGGCACTGGAGACCATTTCCTAAATAAAACACCGACAGCACAGACCCTGAGCACAACCATTAATAAATGGGACCTCTCAAAACTGAGAAGCTTTTGCAGGGCAAAAGACACAGTCAATAAGACAAAAAGACAGCCAACAGATTGGGAAAAGATCTTCACCAACCCCACATCTGACAGAGGATTGATCTCCACAATATATAAAGAACTCAAGAAACTAGACATCAAAGCACTGAACAGTCCAATTAAAAAATGGGCTAAAGAGCTAAACAGAGAATTCACAAAACAAGAACTACAAATGGCTGAAAGACATTTAAAGAAATGCTCAACATCCTTAATCATCAGAGAAATGCAAATCAAAACGACTCTGAGATACCACCTTACACCTGTTAGAATGGCTAAGATCAAAAACACCAATGACAACCAATGTTGGAGAGGATGTGGAGCAAAGGGAACACTCCTCCACTGTTGGTGGGAATGTAAACTTGTACAACCACTATGGAAATCAGTATGGCGGTTTCTCAGAAAATTAGGAATCGAACTACCTCAAGACCCAGCCATTCCACTCTTGGGCATATACCCAAAGAATGCTGATACATACCATAAAGATACATGCTCAGCTATGTTCATAGCAGCACTATTTGTAATAGCCAGAACCTGGAAACAACCTAGATGCCCATCAACGGAAGAATGGATGAAAAAAATGTGGTACATATACACAATGGAGTACTACTCAGCAGAGAAAAACAATGAAAGCATGAAATTTGCAGGCAAATGGATGGAACTAGAAAAAATCATCCTGAGTGAGGTAACCCAAACCCAGAAAGACAGTTATGGTATGTACTCACTCATTGGTGGATTCTAGATATAAAATGAACAATCAGACCACAACCCATAGAACCATAGAGGCTATATATATAGCATGGAGGTCCCTAGGACGACTGTGGCATATAATAAATTTCAGTTTTACTCAATTATTGAAAAAAAATAGCCAAATGAATGGAAACACATGAACTATGAACCAAGACTGAGGGGCTCCCAGCTGGATCAGGCCCTCTGAATAGGTGAGACAGTTGATTGGCTTGATCAGTTTGGGAGGCATCTAGGCAGTGGGACCAAGTCCTGTGCTCATTCCATGAGTTGGCTGTTTGAAACCAGGAACTTATGCAGGGACACTTGGCTTAGTCTGGGAGGAAGGGACTGGACCTCCCTGGACTGATTCTACCAAGTCGATCACAGTCCTCGGGGGAGGACTTGTCCTGGAGGAGGTGGGAATGGAGGGTGGGCTGGGGGTAAGGGGAGGGCGTGGGAGGGGGGAGAATAGGGGAACCCATGGCTGATATGTAGAACTGAATGGTATTGTAAAATAAAAAATATATATCACACACAAAAAAAAAAAAAAAAAAAATCTTTTGCTGGCCAGACTGTCAGTGCCTGGGTGATAAGATTACAGAACCCCAAAATATTCTGGCAACCACCTCAGCTGGTGCACATGTTAATTGAAGTGCCCTTGCCATAGTGATCTTTTTGAATCTGGCCCACTGGCTTGTTGTCGAGCAGGGATGTATCCAGAAAGCCAGTATCAGAGGGTCTCACTCTGCTCCCTCTCCCCCTTTCTCTCCCGTACTTTTGTTCATGTTGATTTTGTTGTTATGGTATATTCAAACCCAAATCCCTAAGAGATAACATTGGATCGTAAATATAATCCAGACAGGGACTTCTAAATCCTCATCTAAATGGAGTCAGTGGTGAGCCCTTTGGTTGGGTTATGTGCTGTGGCTCCATCCATGGTAGGGGTTTACTGTTATACACAGTAGGGGTCCATAGACTGGGGACATGAAGGGACAGTGTTTCCCTGAAGCTCAGTAGAAAAGAAAATCCTTAGGACTTGCCCCAAGTTTCTGAATCAAGAACTCAGGAGGAGTCCATGACTTCGGGTATAAGGGACTTGCTAGTGCATTCTGATGCATGCCCATGTTTTAAAGCCACTGGTGGACTGGAAGGCTGGGTCTAGTTTGTATAAGGGCTTTTCCTCACTCGGGGGTAGATTCTTGAAGAAAGGTGTAAGAGGTGACTTGCTGCAGTGTGATGACTCTGTTTGTGTCCCTGATAAATGTGGGAAGCAAATTTCTCTTGTCTGAGAATGCCCGTGTCATGTTGGTGTTGAACAGTGCCTGACCTCTGGCTGTAGAAATGATCACTTCAGCTTCTCCGATTCATGTGCCTAGTTTACTAAGATAAGTAATTAGTGCTGGGGGACTAGTCTCTAAAGAAGGAGGAGTAGAGGGTAAGCTACCCCACATAGAGACAATTTCTCAGTATTGAAAAGTGGTACTTTGCTGAGGGATGATGGCAGGGAGGGTGCTAGCATCAATCCTAGAAAACTGGGATGTTTCTAAGGCCACAAGAGAGGCCATAGGGATGCTCTCAATGGCTCTGTCCTGACTCATTAGAAGATGGAAAGGAACAGAGCTAATGTTCGCTGGCCTGAGGACATCAACACCCATGTCTTCTGCCATGGAATCTTGTAGGTACTTCCGCAGGAGACGGGACACAAAATCTAATAAGACTTTTCCTTCCAATTTGGAAAGCGATCTCTAAGCCCTTCCTTAGGCTGGTTGAGCATCTTCATATTCAAATCTTTGCAGGCATGTCAAGACCCACAGCCAGCGTCCCGTTGGTAATCATGGAGCAGCCATCCTTAACCAGTGAGGATTTAGGTTTAGAGTGCAGCTCTCAACAGTCACAGGCAGGAGCCACACACTTCTTGTTATTACAGGTTGATGATAGAGAAGCATGGGTATAGGGATTAACTTCAATATTTATTCATGTAACTTTCCAGGGATCCAAGGACTGGTGAGGGTCGAGCACAGGGTGCCCTGTGACAGGGTACTCGGTAGGATAAATTGGTAGAGAATTAGATTAGATCTTCTTTGAAGACACACCTCTTACGCCTATTTTGTTTTCTATTGCTGCGATAAACCCCATGACCAAAAGTGACTTGGGGAGGCAAGGGTTTGTTTAACCTCATGGTTTACAGTCCGTCATGCAGGGAAGTCAGGGCAGGAACACAAAGCCTCTAGAGGCAGGAACTGAAGCAGAGGCCATGCAGGAACTCTGCTTACTAGCTCACTCCCCAGGGCTTGCTCCACCTGCTTTTGTATACCACCCTGGACCACCCGCCCAGGTGCGGCATGGCCCACAGTGTGCTGGGCCCTCCCACATCAACCATTAATCAAAAATGCCCCACAGACTTGCCCACAGGCCAATCTGATGGAGGATGGAGGCCTTTTCTTAGTTGAGGGTTCCTCCTCCCAGATGATCCTGGCTTGTGTCAGGAGGACAAAACAAGTAGCATCTGTAAATTTCGACTCTTGATGTATCCCCTCCTCAATTCCCATTTTTCTCAAATCCCGTCTTGTCTTCTTCCTTGCCCCCCTTCCCTCCTTCTTTCTTTCCTCCCCTCCCTTCTCTTCTCCTTCCCTCCTTCCCTTTCCTCTTTCTTTCTTTCTTTCTTTCTTTCTTTCTTTCTTTCTTTCTTTCTTTCTTTCTTTCTTTCTTTCTTTCTCTCTCTCTCTCTCTCTCTCTCTCTCTCTCTTTCTTTCTTTCTTTCTCTTTATCTATCTATCTATCTATCTATCTATCTATCTATCTATCTATCTATCTATCTATCTATCTATCTATCTATCTATCAAACCTATGGTATTACACAACTGTTCTATAGCCATGCTCCATCCTCCTCCTTAGCCCTTCTCCCTCTTCTTTCTCCTTTCTATAACGGCAAAGCCTTGCATAGATACAAACTGATATTGATGAGGTCTCTACATGAACTCCTTCCAGGAACATACACTGTTCCTGTTTTGTATTTGCATATCTTATAAACATTTCTTCACAGGACATGAATACCCACTTAGTGGCATGCATCAAGTGATAGATGCTTTCATTAATGAAAAAGGAAAAGAAAATGTATTTTATGATAACCCATCCATACTACGGGCAGCTATTACTTTGCAGAGCTCTACCACATTAACTGGTATAAATTAATTGAGGTAAATATGAGAACTGTGTTCTCTATGTGTATTGCCCTACGGTAGTGGGTGGTGTGCTGTGGGATGTTAATGTATGTCCTGTGGGAGCCCTTCTTGGGTTCCTTGTGGCGTTACCCAGCAGGTTTGCATAGAGGATGATTAGGACCATGGGCCTGAGTGCAGGTGTCTGAGATGGTCTGCACTTGGCTGTACTGGGGGATGGTCTGTATGTCAAGTTGCTCTGATTGGTCAATAAATAAAACCTGATTGGTCGTGGCTAGGCAGGAAGTATAGGCGGGACTAACAGAGGAGAAATAAAAGAACAGGAAGGCAGAAGGAGACGCTGCCAGCCACTGCCAGGACAAGCAGCATGTGAAGATGCTGGTAAGCCACGAGCCACGTGGCAAGGTATAGATTTGTAGAAATGCGTTACTTTAAGATATAAGAACAGTTAACAAGAAGCCTGCCACGGCCATACAGTTTGTAAGCAATATAAGTCTCTGTGTTTACTTGGTTGGGTCTGAGCGGCTGTGGGACTGGCGGGTGACAGAGATTTGTCCTGACTGTGGGCAAGGCCGGAAAACTCTAGCTACAGGTGGTGGCTGTGAAGCTGGGGTAAGTGTCATCCCATTGCTGTCAGTGGTTGGGTCAAGGCTGCCCTTGAGATGGAGAAGACTCATGCTTGAACAAGCTCTGGTTAACCGGAAGCAATTCTGGGAGAATTTATACTTAAGCTGTCAATAGAACGCCCATCTCAGCAGCCGGGGGACTGCAGGACTCAGTTTGAACTGGAGTGTTTGGATTGCTGCACTCTAGCATCGAGTATTCTCCACTTTCAGTACTGCTTGGACCACTCACTGCAATCAGTCCAGTCCATCTGAAGCAGCAGCCCATGTGCAACTCTGGTGGTCTCTTTGTGGGAAAGTTTCCAAGGAGAAGGTTAGAGGGACAAATTACAATCGTCTCACCCCTGTGTTTGTTGTTGGGCTACAAGGAATGCTTCTCACCTCCCTTCTGTACTACCTACTGTGACACCCTTCACCTCTGACAGCACCTCTCTGGCATAGTTTACCCTATGAGTGACTCAGATTAATCTCTGAGTGATTTAAACCATCATCACTATGGCCATGGATGGTTTTCTTGCCCACTTACTGTCAAAGTTGGGAAGGAAGGCATTTTAATGCTCCACCCAGGTACCCACAAAATTTCCTCTTACTTGTACACAGTAATAATAGCATGCAGGTTTTCTGTGGATTGAAATTGGTATCAGGAAGACAATAGATTCTCACCCCTCTCATTCATTTATTTCATCTTATCATACTTTGCATCGAGGTTCTACTAGGATCAAAAATATCAAGGACATAGCATCCACTCCTGATTATGATCCAATTATGGTTTCCAAAACTCCCATCCCAAATGAGAAAAAGATCAGAGCCAAGAATCTAGCCAACAGAGGAACTTCTTTTGCCTTTTTGCTCTCTTGGCCCAATGAACTTGAAGTGACAGGCCAGCAGTAGGAGCTCTCCCCCTCCTCCACCATGTGTATGTGCATGTTCACACATATGTGTGTATGGATGTGTATCCACATGTGTGTGTGTGTGCCTGCATGCAGAGGCCAAATGTTGATACTGGGTGTCTTCCAATACTCAGAATTCAAGTCAATCCCAGTTAACATGGATTGCTGCATCTTCTAGGGTAAATGAGATGCAGTTTACCATTAAGAACTGATTGGAGACCCTGGATGATGGTGCTGTTTGGGAAGTTCAGCTGTAGTTTCTGTAACCACAGATTCATCAGCAACAGTAGTTAGAAGAGCATCAATGATGCCCTTGGAGACCATGATTTGGGTTTGTGCATAGCCTCTGCTCCTGCTTCATCAGTTTCTATCTTGCAGCTGTTACGCCTATACTTGGGTGGTTGATGACTTACTGTGTGTTCTCCATAGGTTCATGTCTTTGAATATTTGGTCCCTAACCTATGGTGTTGTTGTGGAAGGTTATACAGGCTTTAGGAAGTGGAACATAGAGGACATGAATCACTGGAAATGGGCCTTGAGGTTTGATAGCTGGGCCTCGGTTCCTGTGCACTCCACTTCTTAACTGCAGAGGCAACACGACCAGCTGCCTCAAGCTCGTAGCAGCTATGTGGTTCCTTCATGACAGGTTGTATCATTTTGAATTGTGAGCCAAAAGGAAAATCTCCGCACTTGGGTTGTTTCTCCTTAGATATTGGATCACAGCAATGAGAAAACTCAACAATGACCAACTAGCTGTCTTTAGGTAGCTGTCATTCTGTCTGCTCGATCGTTTCATGTCTTCCATGGTATGTGCCTCTATTGAGCATCAGCATGCAATACAGAGATCCCCACAGTTGTGTCTAATCAGTGGATTTATTTGTATTTCTCTTCCATAGATTTCCTTGTCCCTGGAAACTACTAACCAAATAGACAAGCCACTGACCACTGCCGTCGTCTTCCTCTGAGGTACCCACAGTCTAAATCTCAGGGTCTTACTCTTTCCCAGTAGGCAACCAGAATTTAGTTTTAATCAATTTTCCAGAGTTCATTTGCAACTTCTGGAGCTCCACTATAATCACAATTAATTCTGGGGCAGATCCTCAGGTTTTCCTGGCCTCTGGCTACAGCAGATGAGAATTTCTTTGTATGCTGCCAAGAGGTCCTTTGGCTCCCATGCTTGGCTATAAATTAGTAACTAATCATCATCAGCTTTGCCTTGTTTTTTCTCAGATTCAGAAATAGAAAAGTCATACATTTCATTGTTTTTCTTCTGATGGCTGCTTCTTTAGCAGCCTTCAAGGAATGGTGGCAATATACTCACCCACCCACTCCCTTCTACCCTTGCCTAGGGCAGTTCACACCAGGGAAAGTTTTTGCATCACTCACTATAGCATACAGGGAGTATATAGAACACATTTCTTCCATGCTATCACCAATGTGATCCTCACTGTCTGCCAGCCAGCGAGGGGTAGAACTCCCAAATCCCATTAAAATTTTTTTCCCCTAGGGCTGATCCTGGTAACAATCCCATATGATGTCCTCCCTAGGAAAGAGACTCTCTCCTGGTAGTCTGAAAATGTTTGCTGGGGTCTTGTCTCAGTAACACTGTAAGGAAGTAAGGGAGGTGAGATTGAGTGAGAAGATGGCAGAGCTGTAACTCCCTAGAGGGAGAACTATCACACAGAAAAGGGGACAGGTTACTTACAAAGGCAATGACTGTCCAATAATCCTATCTTCTCTACAAATAGCTTCACTTCTTGAAGAGAATATTTATACAGATTTGAAATTATAGGATGGCTACCATGTAACAACTGAAATAGCCCTGTTTCCTTAGTGGAGGCAGGTTCCAAGCTGCCTTGTGGACCACTGATATCTGAAATCTCATGTAATGTAGCACCCTATCTACATAATGTTTTCTTCCAAATGTACATACTTAGTTTAATTTCTAAATTAATTATGACAAGAGATTAACAGCAACAACCTTATCAAAATAATTAAATGAGATCATTATAAGAATGTAGCACAGTAAAATGATTTTGAAACTCATAGTCCTGGAATTTTCTTTTGTTTATAAAAGGAACCTGTGTGTATATGTGTGTGCACAGGTACATGCGAGCGTGTGCATTCATGTGTATGAGTGTGGGTGCGCGGGTGCCCTGTCATGCACATGGAGGTTAGATCAGGAGTCAGTCCTCCCCATCCACTCTGTCTGAGACAGGCTCTTGCATTCCTCCTGTGCATGCCTGGCTGGCTTTGCCTGCAACTTCTGAAGAATTCTTTGCTTTTGTTGTGTGGAGTGCTGGAATGACAGAATGTGAGATACTACATCTCACTTGGACTGTGCTTTGGGAATCCAACCTCAGGTCCTTATTCTTGCACAACAAACACTTGAACCACTGAGCCATTTCCCTAACCCATCTTTGGAATGAATTCTCTAGTTAGATCAGGGTTGAATTTCAGTAGCTGAAATCACAAACGAACAAGCACAAGGGGAGGATTACTGTATCGGTTGTGTGCACACTTGCGTGTGATTCAGGTTTATTATTGTTTTCATTTACAGGAATGGCAACCCATCCTTTGGATTTCAGTGGAAGTTAACCGCTTTGAATTTGAGTTTTTCTATTTACTTGTTTTTGCTTGTCGGGGAAGCCTCTCTAAGTTAATTATACTTAAGAGAATAATATGCTCCCAGCCTGGGATAATTAGGCAGTCTAATTAACCTTTTAAGAAAAGCAAAACATAGCTTTATAGTGGCTATATCCCCTTCATTAGGTGAGCTTGGCTCATCTTTACTGGCATGTTTGATATTGCTGATTTGCATATCATTCCCCATGGTATCTAGTCCCATAACTCGTAATGAAAGCACATTTTAGAATACACTGGAGATTGACTTAATGGAATTGGCTACATCACAAGCAGAGATTTTTTTCCTATGGGCTATGGTCTCATCTTCATAGTTGCTGCAAGGCATTTAAAGGTACAATTTAAAGTGGGGAAAGCTTTTTGAGTAATCATTTTTTAATAATTAGCTTAGGAATAATTTGGAAACTCTCCCTTGCAGCACTTTAATAATATAAAGTAAGCTAGTTCTAGAATATTTAATGGAAAGCAAACTCCTTGGAGATGGTGGGGAGTTAAGAGATCTTTAAGGATGGCTATTAATTATGGCCCAGAGACTTCTTTCTGTTATTAAGGAGCACAGCCATAAAGCAAGATAATGCCCCATTCAGATGTCATAGAACCTCTTCTGTTAGACACATACAGCTAGCATAGAACTCATTTGCAGATAAAAACAGGCATCTCACACATGGAAGGGGGCTGCCTGTACCCGGTGGCTTCTGCATATGGTTGCTTTAACTTAACAAGGGGGTGTGCAACAGATACTTGGAATCAAATAAACATACCACAGGCATACATTCCAGTGTAAAATGAACTAAAATCATGCTCCCCTGCAAGTCTGTCTTCTCCTCTGCTGGTTTATTGTAGGAAAAGATTCTACAGCATTGGTACAGGAATCGTTGTCTGGGACCCCAGTACTACCTCAGTGTGTACCTGCTTTCTTGTGTCAGGACTGAAGTCCCCTCAGAGGCAATCCTTTCCTCTCCCCAGGCCTTTCCCATCCCATCCCATCCTATCCGATTATTCTTTCTCTGAATTCTCATAAAGATCAGCATTCAAGACACATTCTAAGTATGCGTGGCTGCTCTTGTCTTCCCAGCATGCTTCCTCTATATTGAGGTTTGTGATAGGGGCCAATTTCTAGAAATCTGATGGCATCACAGATAGTGCTCTCTTCCTTTTGTTTGCCCAAAGCAGGAGTCAATTCTGCCGCACGCCAAGGTGTTTCTGACCTTGGCCCTGATTGCATCTCTGCTCTACCTTAGAGTCACAGGTGACTATCAGATATTCTTATTCAGGGCTTGCTGTCCTAAGTAGGGCTTGCCTTTGTGTGAAATGCAGCAGCCAATGAGCAGGAGGCTAACCGTGGTGGAGGAGCAAGCAGCTGCTGTGGTTTCACAGTCTGCAACAACCTACGATTTCTTCTTAGCTGTGAAGGAAAAAAAAAGTAAGGGCCAGCCCGCCCTGCTTAACTCTTTGCCAACTCGTTCAGAACAAAAGATCTGCCAGTTTCTGTTGTGTGCACACTTCTTGTATTTGCCTTCTTAAAGGGCGAGCTTTCCAAGGGAGCTTGTTGGGAACTAGATAATATTTGTACTTCCTTTCTTCTACTTAGTTGCGCGCACTAAAGCCACATTATCAACTAATTAGGTGTTTGTTATTTGAAAAAGTTATAAGGAGTTTGCCAACAAGATCATTGCCTCATGTCATTGCAGACACATCAGCTGCCGTACATGTGTGAAACAAAGTTGATTGGGCTGAGGCCGGCTCGCCTGCCTGTTTTTATCTTTGGAACACATTCCTCATCGTAGGAAGCATTAATGTCTGCTATCAAGGGCTTACTGTAATGTATATGACACTGTCAGCATCTCTGATGGCCCTTTGAATGCACTTTTAGCCGGGATCAGAGTCAGATGTAATAGCCTGCAAGATTGATCCCAAGCGAGTGAAATTGGGTTGAAAATAATTCTAATCTTGGCTGTGAAGGATGGCTGTGTTGAGGCTGGATGCAGATTTTCCTGGGGGAGAGAAGGGTTGTGAATCAGGCAGGGAGCTGCTGTTACATCATCATCCACTACAAAACCACATCAGTCATGTGTGGCCCAGATCAGAAAGAGTGGCTTAGGACACAGATGAAAGGTCGAGTGAGGTCTGAGGAGATGTCTCAGTGGACCAAATGCTGCCCTACAGTGTGGCTACTCAGAAGATCTGAGTGTGGATACTCAGAACTGAGATAAAACCAGGTGTGTAGTCCCAGCACTCCTATGGTGAGATAGAGAGTGGATGCTGGAGGATCTCAAGCTACCTGGTAGTATATAGTGTGTATAGTGATGAGCAGGGGCCTGGTCTCAAACAAGGTGGAAGATGAAGACTGACACATGAGGCTGCCTACTGACTTCCACATTCATACATATGGATACTACTCTCTCTCTCTCTCTCTCTCTCTCTCTCTCTCTCTCTCTCTCTCTCTCATACACACACATTAGGTTTTAAAATTAAATATATCTATCCATTACCACCAAAAAAGGGCAGGTGTTAATTTGAAGGCTATCACAGAACTATAACTGTTTAAAGTCAAGCAAGTTCTATCTTCGTGGGGTTTGCAAAGGAGAAAGTATAAAGGGAGAAAGAAGACTGTGAGATTGTAGATTAGTGTTCACATGTTCATCCATTTAGGCTGCTTGTGTCTAACCCCTGCTGTCCTCCAGGTGCTGGGTATCTCACAGGAAGACAGCAGTAACACTTTTCCCTGCAGTCTAGAGTCCATGGAGAGAAAGAAGGCCTTCTCTACTTTCCCCTACTTGCCTGGAATTTAGAGTCCACTGAAGAAGAACAACACAAAGCTAATCACACAGACAAGCATCCAAGATGATTTAGAGTATCCAGTAAAGGCCAAATCAATATCAACCCAAAGAATATGATGATAAAATGTTATAAAATTAGACATTATGATAAAGAGAAAAACATAGGAAAGTGAAGGAATGGATGCCATTGTCAGTAAGGTTATTTCTGCAAAGCAGGAAACTGCCTCTAAGATTTCTTTTGTCCATATCCTGCACATTTATGGAGCATAATCCATTAAATGAAATAAGAGGGGCAAAGGTTTATATT
Source organism: Peromyscus maniculatus bairdii (assembly GCF_049852395.1). Taxonomy (NCBI): domain Eukaryota; kingdom Metazoa; phylum Chordata; class Mammalia; order Rodentia; family Cricetidae; genus Peromyscus; species Peromyscus maniculatus. Next base: position 84,189,233 of record NC_134852.1, on the reverse strand, counting down.
GCTGAAGAGCCTTTGATTAACTGGTATGTCTTTTAAAAGACGAAAAACTATTCTAACAAGTGCCTTTATTCTTTTACCTTCCAAGACTGAAAGTCACAAGAGATTGCAATAAATGCACAGATATGGGTTGGGGTGTTCCCAGGGGAATGTGATCATTTGTATAGCTAGTGAAGGTACCTTTAGAAACATACGTTTATAACTGCAAAAATAGAGCAAGAGCTGAACCCAGGAGATTTGAAATGAATTCAACTCCCATACTCCAGCTGTGGAACTAGATGAGGTGTGAATGTGTTGCCATGGTCAACTTGTAAGGAAGAAATCACAGCTATTGAAATATTATCAGTTTTCAGTGCAGCCTGCTCACATGCAAATATGTTAACATTAACATGAAAACCTTTCACAGAACAGTAAAGCAATCTACAACTTACCACAGTGGACATATTGTGGTCAGTGATTTTTCTCAGGGCAGTGAAGGAATGGCTCACACTTGAAAATCTTGATCATTCTCAAGGGGTGATATGGTGCTGGGTTTCAAGATACAGGCTTGTTCTGACCATCTAAGGAGTCACATAATACCTATGTGTTGTAGACTATTATTTTAAGGTGTGTTACTTTTGTTTATGTTGCATTTGTTTAACTCTGTGAAGCTGTGTTACTGTGCCTGTCTAAAACACCTGATGGTCTAATGAAGAACTCAATGGCCAATGACAAGGCAGGAGAAAGGATAGGTGGGGCTTGCAGGCAGAGAGAAGACATAGAAGGAGAAATCCAGGAAGAAGAGAAGAAAAGAGATGGAGGAATGAAAAAGGAAGAAGTAGCCAGAGAAGGAGGAGGACTCCAGGGGCCAGCCACCCAGCTATACAGCAAGTCACAGAGCAAGAATAAGATTTACAGAAGTAAGAGAACAAGAAAGGTGAGAGGCAAAAGATGGATGGGATAATTTAAGTTAAGAAAAACTGGCTAGAAACTAAGCTAAGACCGGGCATTCATAATTAAGAATAAGCTTCTATGTGTGATTTATTGGGGAGCTTGGTGGCAGGTCCCCCAAAGACCCAGAAAAACCCCAAACAACACTACCTATGTCTAATTATCAAAAATGTATTATAGTATGTTCACAAATTGGACAAACATGTCTTAATTATTAAGCAACATGTGCACAATTCTGTTGTTAATTGACATGCTTTAAGTACAATGAAATTTCAGTTTTGCATATATATAGGCTTTATTTTCTAGGCTGGTAATGTTTCATAAGCAATTGATTTATTTTGCAAATTATTTCTTAGTCAACATATGCAGCTGATGTAACTACTGAATTAATTTGTAAAAACAAAAATAGTATCCTGCTGGGATAAATGCTTGAAACCAAAGAGGGATAAGAAGTTGGACCCCCAGCATCACTGGGAGATGATAACTCATAATGAGTTCTAAGACAGATGAGACAAATTAATTATTTTATTTTTCCTCTTTCCCAAGAACTCCTGCTTGTCATATCTTTTCATACTGTAAAGCAGTCCCTAAGTGATGTAAGTAACCCAAGGGCACTGACAATTCATAGGCAGTCCTTTCTCTTTAAATAATCACCATTATTATTGCTGTTTGTGCATGATGCAAATGGACATGCTTGCCATGAAGTGCTTGGGGAGGTCAGAGGACAACTTTGTGCAAGTGGTTTTCTCCTTCCCCCTTTATATGAGTTCCAGGGATCAAACATCAAGCACTCTGGGCAAGCACCTCTACCCACCGAGTCATTTCACTGGTCTCATAGGCAGCCCTTTCTGTCAAGGGCATTGAACAGAAGATGTGGCAGGGCATTTTTGTATGGTTTAAATAGTGTTAATTCGGTTTGAGTAGGTCTTTTAAGGTTATAAATTTTTGTCTGCAAATATTGACTGTTCAATTCAGTGTGGGTAGAAAGGTCATTACACTCGTTAATAAATGTGTTTTGGAGTATATTTGTAAATAGGGAGCCAGCCTCCTAGAGAACAGACCATGGAGCCAAGGCACACTGTGTGTTCTGAGGAGGTGCTACTTGATTGGGCACTGTGCCAGAGGCAAGGCAACCTGGTGCTATAGTTACTAAGAAAGTTGAGAAGAATCAGGGTACCTGGCACACACACTGTGTGTGTGTGAGAGAGAGAAGAGGCAGGAGGGAGAGGGAGAGGGAGAGGGAGAGGGAGAGGGAGAGGGAGAGGGAGAGGGAGAGAGAGAGGGAGAGACTTTTTTTTTCATTTAAAGCTAAACAGGAAATTTCACTGTGATTTCTGGGGTGGGGCAGAGGAAAAGCACATCCACAATGACTGGGGTTCTGGCCAGCTTAGCCTGAGAGGTGCAGGCAGGGCCATCCTTACTGCGGCATAAGCAGCAACCACTGGCCCCAGTGCTTCTAGCTCAGGCTGACTAATCAGGCTGTTACCTGAGATGGCTGGCAAGTGGGTGATTGGCTGCCATGGAATCAACCTCGGCAGAGATGATGGCCACCTTCTGCTGCTGCTTAGCCTTTTTCTGCCACAAATCCAGCCCTCTTTGCTTCCAGCTCAGCCATTTATTTGACTTCCACTGCTTCTGTGAACTCCTGCCCAAAAGTTAGAAGTGTCAGGATGAACCCAAGGCTGCTACTTGCTCAGTGAGGTCATCACTCACTTGCCCGGAGACCAGCCAGCCATCTCTGGGTCATCAGTCCTCCATCATTAAAGTGAGCCACCACTGACTGGAAGATCTCTGTGATCATGGGCAGCAGTGCCCGCTCATCACAGCCTCTCAGATGCTGGTGTAGATTCACAGAAGCTGGCTGGCAAGGGGCTGGAAGAGAATGTGAGGTGTGATGCTGACATCCTGCAAATCTTTGTTACCAGTGATGACTAGTATCTTCCACAACGGAGAGCAGCAGTCAAAGGTACTTTGTTTCTAGACCCAAGCAAAGGATGAGACAGTGAGTCCCTTCCCCTACCATGATGTCCTGTACTCTGAAGACAGTCAAAGTTGGCAGTTAGTTCGGTGACCAGAATCCACACCATGAAATGGGGAGTTTGCCAGACCTCCTCCAATTGCTAAGACAAAACCGATCTTGGCAACGGACTTACTCTTCAGCATCCATGATTCCTTCTGTTGGACCCACTCATGCCTGATTTCACTCGGACTGAACATCTGGATCTTCTTGTTGAACTGCCCTGTATAAGGAATAGTCCAGTCCAAAGGAAGCAGTGTGAGATGAAACAGGAAAGCACAGGGCTCCCTTAGAAGGGCTGAGCCTTGGGACGTTTCTCATGGTGAAGATTCGTAGTTAGCTTGTTGTAACCAGATAGAACAAATTTAGGAAAGCATTTCTTAGCCAGAGAAAAGAACATAGAAAGCACAAGGGCATGCTGGTATGCTGTGCCAAGCTAGTGCTGGTATTTTGGTCTTGTTGGGTTCAGAAAGAAAGGCTGGAAGACTGAGGGTGTCATGCAAGGGTGAGATGATGAAGCTGGAACTGTCAGAAGCCATGGCACATTCTGGGAACATTGACCAGAAAGCTGGGAGCTGGGGAGATGACTCAGTCTGAAAATCACGTGTGTTGTAAGCATGAGGAACTAAGTTCGGACAATCAGTGCCCACATAAAAAGCCAAATGTGGTAGCAGGTGCTTGTAACCCCATGACAGTGAGATGGGAAGTGGGGAGAGAGGTTTCCCTAAAAGCTTGCTGGGTGGCTAGTATAATTACCTGGCAAAGCTCCAGGCCAGCAAGAGTTCCTATCTATCTCAAACAGAAGGTGAATAACTCTTGAGATTGCCCTCTGACACACACACACACACACACACACACACACACACACACACACACACACACACACATTCATCCAGACATACACATGCACAAACAGCAAACAGAAAAAAGAGAAGAAGCTCCAGGGTTCTGTGTGGAAAAGTCCCCAGCATGGGCTTTGTAACTTCTCCACTTGGACCCCTTTTTGGACCCAGTGTTTTGTGTATGTGGCTCTAAGTACAGAGATATGAAAACAGGCGTACCAATCAAATGTGTAATGATAATAAATCACACAGAAATTTATTTTAAAGCAGTTCATATAACTTCTGCAATTCAAAAAAGAAAACATATTTGCGTATGAGAAAGATGTGTGTGCTTATTTATTTCTAAAAGAAGAATTAAATCTTGACCAAATATGTGATACTGCAGGGCACATAGCATCTTCTTCTTTTTGTGAGTTTATTGATAGCTTGATTTTATAATCATCAGTGCTGAGACCCCTGCTTCACATAATCTTGTAGTATAAAACAGCAGAAATATGTTTATGGCCATTTTGAAACTTGCTGGAAATTCTGTTCTAACCTCAAGTCCCCCTGGTTTGCTTTCTGTTGTTGTGGTAAACTCCACAAACAAAAGCAGCTGGAGGACATTTTGGCTTCCATGTCTGAAGTCACAATCCATTACTAAGGGAAGTCCAAGAAGGTCCTAAAACATTGCAGGGACTTAGAGGCAGGAACTGAAGCAGAGACCCCTGGGGAATCATTTGCTGGCTTGCTCAGCTTACATTTTTTTATTCAGCCCAGGACCACCAGCAGCTCAGGACTGGTGCCATTGACAAAGAGCTGGCCCTCCTATGTCCATCATTAATCAAGAAAATGTCCCACAGATGTGCCTACAAGCCAATCTGATGAAAGCATTTTTTCAATTGTGATTTTTTTCCTTCTAAGATGACACTAGCTTGTGTCAATTAGACAAAAAAAAACTAGGCAAACACAAACCAAAGTTAATGTGGCAAAGTCTACAATTCAAGCAGCAATGCTTAAAATCAGATTTTCAAACACAATCCAAAGGTATGCTAAATTTGATACTTACAAACTGAGGAAAGAATATGGGAAGGTATTCAGTCTTTGTTTTCTTAATTCTATTACATTTTATTAAGAGCAAAAAACTTTGTACCTTGCACTTCATAACATGCAATAGTCTTGAATATGAGCCAAGATATCCAGGCAGTGTTTTGTATTGTAGCGTTGCACGGCATGGTGGCATGCACACTGTAATTATGAAAGTTATATGTTCAGAACCAAGGCCTGCAACCTGGATGAGTGATTCCGGAAATACCTCCGGTTCATCACACATTTTCTTTACATTTAATTTTTGGTTGTTGAACAGTTCTGTTTTTGTTCATTTTCCTATGACCCCCTCCATTCACTGACAAGAATCCATGCACAGTTGTAATCCATAGTTTAAGAATCTGGGCCCTGGAAAACACCACACTCTGTTATTCTGGGAAGCCAGGATGATTCATTAATATTAGCAAATATGTGGGCACATGCAAAAGGGACCTTGATTATCAGGCCCAGTGCTTCCCAACACATTCATCTCAGAATGCACAGTTCATTCACTGCACACACCCCAGACATGAATGGAATTTTTAAAGGCAGCCGAGCCTCTTACTAGGTAGCCTTCATATGTTCCATCAAGAATGAAAAATTAACCTCTTGGAATCATTCATTATGAAAATTGAGTAAAGAAATGATAATTAAATCTCCAAGTGATGGCTTGCTGAATCCTGTGGTAGGGAATGATTAATACCAGCTGGTCAAGGGCAGAGTAAGGGCTTCTAGCTCCCCAGAGGAGAGGCTCCACTTGGTCCCACCTGCTCACCTGTTCATTGGAGACTGTCCTTCAGGAGACCTGGAAGGAATAATGGAACCCTGAGCCCAGCTGCTGGGGATGCTTTCTTTTGACCCCTCACAGTGTGGGTGGCTTCAGCATTCCTCTGCCACTTCCAAAGATTCGTTTTCTCTTTTTCACTTCTCATTCAATAGCTCTCATTTGATGGACTGACTTCCCGTGCTTTTGGAAATCTGAAGTACAACTTCTGCACGTTGAGAGCTGCATGGCTACAGTGGCTCTGATCCTGGATACAGAAATAAAAGCAAAAACGTACAGGATAGGCAAATCAATACAAGAGAATCATCCATTCAGTCTTCATCTTCTCTGAGATCACTCCCCACCTGTACCAAGGACTTTCATAAAGAAATGAATAGCCTGGCTATCTATTATTCCATAAATCCACAGGAGACAGTCCACTTGAATAATGATGTGGTCTTTTGTGGGCAGACTATAAAGGAGGAGGGAAAGACGTGCTTTACTGAGAGGTGAGTCTCACTCCTCAGGCAATGTGAAGGAACAGAAGAAAGAAAGCACATTTCATTTTTACCGGATCTCCCCATAGAAAGATCTCATAAGTCTCTTAGTAGACTTGACCTCTCTCACTTTTCCAACACACTAAGGGTGGGGTGTACATTACACAACACTCTTCTTTTCCACAGAATTGTGAGACTTAGAAGGAAATGGACACACTTAAAGCTGAATACAGCTGTGTGTCACTGATGAAGCAAACAGAGAAAAAAATCAGTAAGTGATTTGTTTTATAAAATCATTCAGTGTATCCACAGGAACCTATATGATCTAGCCTGTGATACAAGCAGGGTGTATGACACACATATTGTATATGTGTACAGTATGCACATGGTTTGTGCCTATTGCTCCTGGGGCCATAATGAGTATAACATTGTGAGATTATTCAGCACAACAGAAAATGATGGGACCAAGAAATGTAGTTAGATATGGGAGGATGCTGAGAACAGGTTTACTTTAAGAAGAACAAATGTGGATGAAAAAGTAGTTTTTTTTCTGTTCCATAGCTAGAAGTGCACATTAAAATGCAGCATTCCCTCCAAATCTCCTTAAAGACACCTTCCACTGAACAGATGGCCAGGAGAGGCAGAGTGGAGCTTCCCTTCTGAGGAGCTGGGAGCCCTTACTTTGCCCTTGACCAGCTGGCATTTATCATTTGGCACCAGGGGAGATGGCAAAGCAGTTGAAGTACTCACTGCACAAATAAGAGGACCAGAGGAGCTCAAACCCCCAGAACTTGGTTATTGTTCTATTTCTGTGTAGATACCATGACCAAAGCCAACTGTCTTAGGGTTTTTTAATTGCTGTGAAGAGACACCATGACCATGGCAACTCTTATAAATAAAAACATTTAACTGAGGTGGGTTGCTTATAGTTTCAGTTCATTATCATCAGGATGAGCAGCATGGCAGCATGGAGGCAGATGTGGTGCTGTAGCTGAGAGTCCTACATCGTGACTCAGTGGCAACAGGAAGTCAACTGATTCTCACACTGAGTAAAGCTTGAGAAAAGAGACCTCAAAGGCTGCCCCCACAGTGACACACTTCCTCCAACAAGGCCATACCTCCTAATAGTGCCACTCCCTCTGGGGGCCATTTTCTTTCAAACTATCACAGTAACCTAAAGACAGAGTTTAATGGGGACTTACAGTTCCAGAGGATGAGTCCATGACCATCATGGCAGGGAGCATGGGAGCAGGCAGGCAGGCAAGGCACTTGAGCAGGATCTGAGAACTTACATCTTGAGACATCAACATGAGCAGAGAGAGCTAAATGAGAATGATGTGGGCTTTTTAAAACCCAGAAGCCTGCCCCCAGTGACAATAAGGCCACACCTAATCCCTCTCAAAGAGTTCCATCAACTGGGGACCAAACATTCAAATATATGAGCTTATTAGGACCATTCTCAACCAAACCACCACATTCTACTCCTTGGCTCCCAGAAGCCCGTGGTCATATCAGAATGCAAAATAGATTTAGTCCAATTTCAAAAGTCCCTATAGTCTGTCACAGTCCCAACACCATTGAAAAAACCAGTCTCTTCTGAGACTCAGTAAATTACATACTTCCAACATACAATGGCACAGAATGTACAATACCATTCCAAAGGGAGGAATGAGGACATAGTTAGGAAATACTGGGCCAAAGCAAGACCCAAACCTCGCAGGGTAAACTTCAAATTCTCTAACTTTATGTCTGATGTCAGAAGACTTACATGGCACCACCCTTCCGCTTTTGCTGATTCTAACAGACATCTTTATTTTGCACTGGTTCTGTTCCCTTTGTGCAGCTCTTTCTGACAGACATCCCACAGCTCTGGCACCTCCAACATCCTGGGGGTTCCAACACAATCCTTCACTTTCACAGCTTCACACATGGCTTCTCAGAAAGATATCCCACAGCATAAATTGATTTTGTTAGGGTATTTTATCATATCAGAAGAAAAGTAGCTAAGATATAATAACCACATAAACCACTAACATGGTCACTCATTATCAAGTATTGTTTGCTGTATTACCATACAACCTGTAGTGTAGCTGTTTGCTAATACCAGCATTCCTACAGATACATAAAATATGTATAGCATCAGATACGCCATACAACAAACATTATGATAGCTACCAGGTTATTAAGCAAAATGTTTGTTTTTTTTTTTTCAGCCCCACTACAGTCTAAGGAGACCTCTTTACGGTTATGCAGTCTGTCCTTGATTGACATGTCCATATGCAGCATGTAACTGTCCGTTGTTAGAACAGCTGTAAGAAAGCACCACAGGAAATGAACAGGTCTGTCTGCCAGCTCCTGGGGGCTGGAATCTAAGAGTCATGGCCAGCACAGCTTTGTCTCTTTGTGTCCGTGGCTTTGGCATTGGGTAGAAGTTCCCTTTGCCTTTTCCTCCTCACCTCTGCTTCTCGGTGTCCTCACCAGTAGAGTAGAATGAGTACTACTTGTCTTCCCTAAGTTGTTCCGAGATTCAGAAAATCTTTGAAAGCCAATGAGGATTAGCAGAACGCTATATATATATATATATATATATATATATATATATATATATATATATATGCTTAAAACAACTGTCACAAAAGTGCTGTGGGAATAGGGGAAGAGTCAGAAGAAAAAACACAAATTATTATCTCAAGAAAATTCTTAATTTGTGAGAAACGAGCTTCAAGAATTAGAAGGGCAGACAGATTTAATCAGGAGTCCCTACAAAAGCAATCAAGATCAAATGAACTGTAATTATGGTAATCAGTTCATGAACTTTCATGTCATGTTTCTAATTTCAAATATTATGAAGTCCTGTATAGTGAATCAATCTGTCATTGCAAAGATAATAAAATTTTCATGTGTGATGGGATGTGGTGGGTTTGAGGGAAAATTTGTCATTCTCTTTCGTCAGAGCTTCATCAGGGTCACCATTGAAAATTTTTTAATTAAAGGGAATGAATAGTATATGAATATATTTTTTAAAAAATAATAGATTTTGTATAGCTAGTTACAACTTCCCTTTGAATTTCTCCATGAAGTTGACTTCCTCCAAGCGGCTACTATCCTCAAATTGAATCAGGTACCCTGGTTACACTCAGAGTGAGCTGCACTTTTCTCTTGGTCTGTAGTTTTGTTTTGATTTTATGATGGTTTGAGTGTCTGAAGAGCAGTCTAAAACTGCAAGACTCAAGAGGTCAGAGGGGGACTGTCATTTGCCTGGCCCATCAGGTCACCTTTAGCGTGGAATCCTCACTCCTCTTCCCTGTAGCTCACGGGCATCTCATGAATTGGCCTGGGTTTCTGCTTTTTCTTTGCTTCTAAATCCCCAGCTTTTTTTCCACCCCTGACTGGCTCTGCTTGATGTTTTCTCTGCCTGAAGCACTTCCTCCTGATTTTGCCTGGCCATCTTCCATGGGAAATGTCATCCAAATGTCACTGCTCCAGCCAGGTTTTCTCTGATTGAACATTCTAGAATGAGCTTCCATTCCATGGGTACCCTGTGTTGCATTTCACCTCCCGTTTTCCTTGGTGTACATGCCACTGTGTGAATTGTCTTTCCTAATACACATCGATGTCTAGTAAGTGTGACAACTTATTACCTGTGTTGTCTCCAAGATACGAGGTTTCCAAATACAGACTTCTGTTTAATGGAGATGATTTACTTCTATGTCATCAAGAACTAAATGGAGCCTTATTTCATAGGCATGATGTCAATACCTGTCATATGAATGTTATAAGATCAGTAGATATTCAAATTTGTATTTTAACAAATTCAACAATTAATTGAGCACATTTTATTTTAAAAGGATTGTTCAGGTCAGTCTTTTTCATTTGTAGTCTTGTAGTTTGGGACTGCATTAAGGAAGGTTTTTGGCTGTTGTTGTTGAGATGGAGTCTCCTCCTTGACTTTTACTTCACAATCTCTCCCTTATTTTTGAGTATTTACCATAGGCCTTTGACCACTGAAGCAAGCAAGGAAGGTCTCCTACAAATGCCTTTCCCCTTTATGTTTACTTTTAAGAGCAAACAACACTCCTTGAGAAGATAAACTCCATTCAGATGTAGGCAAGAGGCACTGGGCCTAGGTGTTCCTCAGTCCCTTAGTTCCTGATAAGGCAGGGGCCTCATATGGCTCTTGATTTCCTAACTGAAATGTGTCAACTAAAAGTTCTTTCCTTGGAGTCAGAGATATGGCTCAGTAGTTTAGAGCACTTGCTGTGCTTCAGACAACCTCAGTTTGATTGCTAGTACCTACACTAGTCAGCTCATACAGTTAACACCTGTAACTTCAGATCCAAGGAATCTGATGCCCTCTTCTGGTCTCCTTGGGCACCTGCACACACACACACATACACACACACACACACACACACACACACACACACACACACACACACACACACACGTTATGTCCTTGAGAAGAATCTATTCCAAGTCATTATTTCTAGAATTTATCCTCACGTATTTGTGATAGGAATCAATAATTCAAATAATTTCCTTTGGGACTATGCAATTGTCCCAAGTGGATTCACCATGAATATAGTTTTCATAATGCACAGAGCAGTGTTTTTCTTTTATAATGGGTGGAGTTACTTGCTCTTCAGTTGGAGACATGGTCTTGCCTTGACTCTAGGATAGGGCCTCTCTATAAAGTCTAGAGATTTAAAGACCTCCAAGCAATGTCAGACTTTCCATATGGATTCTTTTAATATGTTTATGTCTGCAATGGTGCTTTCAACAATTTAATTACTTTGTTGTGTGTGCTGTTAACAACTTATCATTTGACACCATAGAAACTTCTGAGGTTGGCACTTGCAGGAAACTTTTCTTGAGAGCCTCTCATAGTGCACGAGTCTCTTGTTCCATGGCTATCTCTCTTTATTTCCATTATAGCAATTCTGTAACTATTCTGTTTTTTTCATTCTCAGTGAATTAGATTTCCATTTTATTGGCACCATTTCAATAAAAACAATGACATGCAGTTGGTGTATATGACCCTTCTGAATCTCTGACTAAAACTTCCTTAAAGTGACTTACAGCTCTGTTTTCATCTTATAAATGCATGTAGACAACCTCAGGAATTGGAGTCATTGCTCTGCCACTTTAAAGATATTGAGACATAATTTTGTGCACTATAGAAAATAGCCTCACAGAAAAAGAGGTATGAACTTTTTCCTGGGTCCTAGGAGGCAGTTTCTAATTGTCTGAAATTTCCTGGGTAATAGGGTAATCTTTCTTATTCCTGTTGAGGTCTCTGGACCATACCTGCTTGCTTATGTTAAGGGAAAGACTCCCATATGTTCTGACATAATGGAAAGATACAAGTGCATCTCTGTACTTCTTTTTCTTCCTTCATTTTCTTTTCTCTTTTTAATTTTATTTTTTTGTGACAGGGTCTCACTACACATCTCTGGCTGTCCTCGAACTTGTTACGTAGACCAGGCTGGCCTCAAATACACAGAGATCTGCCAGTCTCTGCCTCTCAAGTACTGGGATTAAAGGCCCAGCAGCATATATTAATAGATGAGGGTTCCAATTGCCTACCAATCCACCAATACTTGTCATTGTCTGCCTTGACAACTTTAGCCACTGAGGAAGGATTGAAGTGGCATCTTTGTGGTTTGGGTTTGGATTTCCTTGGTGACTAGTAACACTAAACATTTCTTTAAGTGCTTCTGACCACATGTATATTTTTTTTAAGAAATGCCTATGGATTTTTTTTTTGCCTATATTTCATTGAGTACTTGTTTTTTTCTTGTTGAGTTATAAGAACTTTTGACCCATCTATCTGGAGCTAAACCATTGAGATGTAGGATTTGTAAATGTTTTCACATTATATGGATTATGTTTTCACTTTCTTGATAATCTCCATGGAAACACAATTTCTAAAATTTGTTGGAGTCATATATATGCATATATAAACATGCATCATTTAGTAGTGAGAATACAGTTTGAGAAATGCATTGTGAGGTGATTTCACCATTATGGAAAAATTGTAAGATGTATGTGTACAAACTGAGATGGCTCTGAGGTACTTCATGATGGAATTTCAAGCTGTTGTGTATACATTTTGATGATGACCAGATATTGTTATGTGGCACATGACTGTTATGACTTATGTTTTCCTTGTCACAGCTAAGAACAAGTTGTCTGGGGCTAAGTCATAAAAATTCTCTTATGTTTTTTTCTAAGTTTTCATAGTTCCAAACATGATATAAGATTCGTTTTTAGGTAGTCTTCCTATATGGTATGAGAAGAGGTTCCAAGTTATTCTAGCTTAAATTTTAACTAGTTAACTTTAATTGATAAATAAAATTGCACACACTTGTGCAATGTGTTATGAAATAGTATACATTGTAGAATGGATGAAGAGAGCTAACACATGCATTGTCACATATTTATTATTTTTTGTGGTATACCCTTCCAGCAATTTCAGGATCATAACATACCATTATCAGCTGTGTTCATTATAGTGAACGTCATATATTTTCAAGATCTAGTTGTCTTAGCACCATTTGTTGAAAAGTGTGTTTTCTTCACTAACTCATCCTAGCACATCTTTCAAAAATAATTTTACTGAACATCCAGTTTTCTTAGCATGCTCCTCGATAATAAACAAAGACGAGTATTTGCTTCTGTATTGCAAATTCTTTGATGCTGATGTATATGTCAACCTTATTCTAGTACCATGCTGAACTGATTAACTTAGCTTCATCAGAGTAGGTTTCTAAGCAGGAATGTGTGAATTCTCCATCTTTGTTTCTTTTTTTTTTCTTTTCAAAAGTGTGTTACTAATTTTGTATCTGTGAATTTCCAAAAGGCTTTTAGAAATAACTTGCCAAATTTTGAAAAAATGTTTCTATGTACCATGAATCGGAAGATCAATATGAAAATTATTGCTATCTTCATAATATTAAGGGTTGTGTAAACAGAGCTTAATCCACAGTAGAATGATTTCCTAGCATGAGTTCATGTTTAATCCCTGGCCTTAGCATCAACCAGCAACAACAGCAGCTGCCACAAAATAATAATAATAATAATAATAATAAAAACCATTAAGTTGTCTGATCTTTGATTATGGAGTTTCACCTCACCTGTTTAATTCTTTTGAAATTTCTTTTAAAAATGTTTCGTGGTTTTCAGGGTATAAGTCTTATTGAACTTATTCTTAAAGATTGTGTTCCTAATCATGTCATTAAAAGAATGTTTCCCTGAGTTTTATTTTAAAGTTATATATTGCTTGACTATAAAAATACGACTATTTTTGTAATTTATTTTTATAACCGTAGTGGAGAAGAAAGCCCTTCCCCCTTCCCACCAGTGCCTGGGGCATGTGGAAGAGCTGGCCCTGTGGTCAAAAGAGTGGGAGAGCCATCCCTGATCTCCACCAGGTGCAAAACTTGGGAAAGCAGGCCCTGCACCTCATCAGGGCAGCACAATTGAGCCAACACTGTTAGCACAGGTGTGGGAGAGCCAGCCCCGAAACTGTGACGATGGCAGAGCTGTCCCCATTACCCAACTGTCTTGTGGGGACAGGGGAAGGGGTGAAGTGCCACTCCCATCAACTCATCAATGCTGGAAGTAGGTGGGAGAGATAGTCCTGTGGTCCTAAGAGTGGGAGAGCCATCCCTGACCTCCACCAGCTGCAACACCCAGGAGAGCAGGCCCTGCACCTTACAGGGGCAGCACAATAGAGCCAACACAGTTAGCACAGAGGTAGGCGAGCCAGCCCCAAAACTGTGACCATGAGAGAGCTGTCTTCATTTCCTATCTGGCGGACCAACCCTAGAGCTGCCCAGGCCCAGACCCCGGGTTATGACTTGGCCTGCCCCAACATCCACCCCATCTATGATCTGCTGGAGCATGTGAAGGGACCTGACCCACAGACCCAAAGCTGCAGGATCTCCACAACATAAGGTGCCAGTGGGATGTCCAGGAAGTGGTGGCTGGCATTGAATGTGTAGTGGAGACCAGGGGCCTAGAACTAGACCAATGACTTTGGCAAAGAACACTTCCAAGTAGAGATGTATGGACAAAGGGGTATACAACATGACTTGTTGAGTCACACTGCAGCTTCCACGATGAGATTTTAATTCCACCCCCGTTTTAAGTTTTCTCATTTTATTTTCTCCATTTTTTTTCCTCTTGAATTTTGTTTTATTCAGGGGTGGTGGTGTAGGGGTAGAGGGCAGATGCAAAGGGATGGGGAATGAATGGGATCAAGATATATAATGTGAAAAACACTTAGAATAAATACATTTTATTTAAAAACCAAACCAAACCAAACTCATTTGTACTCTTGATAGAGTCTTAGTATAGTTTGCATTTAACAGAGAGGCCTATGAATGATAGTGCTTAACACAAAAAGCTGAGAGTGAAACAGGACCGCTGAGCCTTTCTACATGATTCTACAAACTATCAGAAGGACTTAACATCATCAGTAGTTGTACTTTTGCCGAAGATGTATTTAGTTTTTAAGGAGATTATCTATCAGTTTTGGAACTATGCAGTGTCAAAAACCGTTTGTGACTTGTAAATATGGAAGATATTAACTCTATACCTGTAGACTTGCCTTCCATATACCTAGAAGTTCATCACCTACCTAAAGTGATTGCAGTGGTGAATTCGCTTATCTACTTTTGTTATGTTGAAAAGTCAGAAGCAGTAGACAATTTCTTCATAAATGTGGGATTTTTAAAAAGAAAATGCTTGTAGATATATGCACGGCAGATGTTTCTGGCCAGGCAGTTGATTAATTCGCTCTATTTAGATAAAAATCTTAATACCTTTCAGCAGAAATGAATTAGCATTTGAAGAAAAACTTGAAAGGGAAATTATCTTCATTAACTTTTTGAAACGAAAGGCAGATCATTGGCTTGATTAGATCTTTCATACAGTCTAAAATTATTAGGACTAATTTAAATTTTCTCTCCTCGTCAGTGTATCAGTGCTCTAAGCCTAAATGTGGCATAATTTTAAATAAGAAATAAAGAAACTGCATTAGCTCAATCAGACAGCACCTTATGTTATGAGGCACTGAGAAATGCTATTGAGAACTTATAAATGGGAGCCCCCTCTGAGAGTTACAATAGTGAAAACACACATAATGCAAGTGAAAAAATACACATCAAAACACAAACACACACACACACACACACACACACACACACACACACACACACACACACACACAATGAGTCTCAAGGACGTGGGAATCTCCTGAAGGATACTCAAGGCTTTCTGGAAAGTCGTCTCAGAGAGGCATCCAGGATGGATGTAAATGCACTTCATCATTTGAAATCTCATTACTTGTGCATACTCTAGAGAAATTCCATGAAAGTAGATGTCTCAGTCACAAAAACACAGAATAGGGAGCACTCCAGGTCAATGTTAGCATGAAGTGTCTATACCTAGCAGTGTCACAGCCAAGCAGATTTAAGCATTTGAGAAGTAACTCTGAGATTTCCCTGACATTATTTGTTTAAATTTTGGGTTTACCAAGCAGCACAACTTCCCATTTAATATTTTATTCTTGTATAAGGAAAGGGAGTCTGAGAATGACGGTGCTCCCATCCCCCTAACCGGTTGGATACTGTGCCCTGGAATGGTGCATATGGTGAAAGCTTGGTCCCCCGGGTAATGTTATTTTGAGGTGGTTGAAAGTTTAGGAGGCGGGGCTTAGTGGCTCATTCTTACATCATGGGGTGAGGGAGTCTCTTCAAGGATGATGGTGTGAGCCTCCTTTTTCTCTCTTTCCATGATGGGGTGGTTTGAAGAAGACACAGCTTCCATATGTTCATGTACTTGAACTCTTGGTTATGGTTTTGGGAGGAGAGGTGATGAAATATTTAGGAAGTGGGGCCTTGCTGGAGGAAGTATGTCACTGGGCTTGGGCTTTGAGAGTGTGTAAGTTTCCTTCCACTTCCTATTCTTTCTGCTTCCTGTGTGTAGATGAAATGTGATTGACTAGCTTCCGGCTGAAATCTATTCTTCTGGAACCATAAGCCCAAACAACCTCTTTCTTTTCTAAGTTACTTTTGTCCATTTTATTTTATCACAGCAACAAAAAGTAATTAATATACTTGGGCTTCAGCTATGGCCAGGGCTTCTTACACTTACGTCTCCTGTTATGTGTTACATCCACTGCCCTCATCAGAGGTCAAACAGCTAAGACTGCATTATAGGGGATTTTTCAGCCTGCCAAACAGTGAGATAAACAAACTTGACTTCTTTTTACGTTAGCCTTAGCAGATATTTTGTTGTGGTAATACAAAGCTGACTAGTAATAAGCCATCTTCAACTACTATGTTGGAATTCTGTTTAAATATGGCTTTGTTCCTGAGAGAGGGAATCATTCTTGATGTTCCAACAAAGTCTACCTGATAATTAGATTTTAGAATTCACCTTTCATGTTCTGTCAGAGCCATTGCCTGGCCTTTACTAAGTGATATTTGATCTCATTTTGTTCAACTGAAATTTATATCAAAGCAGAGGATCCTGCCAGACAAAAATTGAGTGGCTAGGAAAATTCACCTTCTGTGCTTCTAACTAGCAGATCCAGAGCTGGTTCACTTTCTCACTTGACAGTGCACATCTGTCAGTTATCAACATCTTTTGGGAAGGATGCTTAAGTGGTGCTTGTGAAGGTGTCCATGATTGCTAACATCTTGCAGTATTGCCTGGACATATTTATATTGTTGTGCTATAGCCTAAAATGAATGATCTCAGCACTTTAAAGGTCATCATGTAGAGTGTGGTGGACATTTAGAGAGGACACCTCTATCCATTATGACATACCATCTGATTCACCAGACAGTGGCATTTTCTTTGCCCTCTCCTTGGCCTTTGACAGTTGGTGTTTTATACATTCTGACAGTGGGATGTGAGCAGAAGTAATCCATATTCCTCCTAAGCCAAAGCATTTTAGACCAGGTCAGGATCTCACAGCCTTCTCTCCTTCTTTATGAGTGAAAGAAGTTTTATTTACATTTATCTTATCAAAACAATGGTTTTCCCAACTTTCTAGATCCCTGAGAGATTGCATGAAGCACCCCTTTCCCTAGGTATTTGTATGTGTGAACTTTCTCAGTATGGACCTTAAATAGAAACTGACCATTCTTATATTATTTTCTATTGAGAAGTCAGTTAAATGTTTTCATATTTACATGTTGCAGAATAAAGCAAGTTAAGTCTAATAAAATTACATAATATATGATAACATATGAGTCATGTAGGTAATTATAAGTTACATTTTACAATATTGCTAAAGGAAGAGAGCAATATCAAATGAATTTTAACAGCAGAGAGTATTTATCTGGGGCTGGATAGATAGCTCAGTGGTTAAGAGAACTTGCTGCTTTCCGAAGAAACCAGGTTCAATTTCCCAGCTCATATCCATCTATAACTCCAGTTCCAGGGGATCCTATGCTCTCTTCTGGCCTTCATAGGCACCAGGCATGCATGTGGCACACATGTTTATACACAGGCAAAACACAAAAATCTCAAAAAAGAAACAAAAATAAAATATTTAAACTAACATATCCAAAGTCTTCCAAGTTAAATATGGAATCAATGTAACAGTTGTTAATAAAACATCTCACATACTTTTCACTGTGCTAGGTCTTTGAACTACATTGTGTTTTATTCTTATAACACATCTCTGCAGACCAGCCACATTCTAGCTGTCCATACTGAACAACTGTCTGCTTTGGTGTTGCTGCTTGGGGCACTATGATTTTCTAGTATCAATAAGTATATGACTTAGATAAGAAGAAAATTATAAATACATTATGTTTCAGGGTGGCAGGATTGTTACCCTTTATGAACACGAAAGACATCTTGTTTTATTTGTTGAAAATTCTTGCTCTGTCTCTTTCCTTTCCAATGAGAGACACTGCATTTGCTGTGTTAATCAAAAGCCATGGCTCTTCTGATGGTTTCTTGAATTGCACAGCATGATGTAATGTGAATGTATATAAAACACTTCCTGGGTGCATGAGGCAGCCACACAGTGCTTTTATACATCGATGTGTTAGGCTATTTTCCCTGCAGGGAAGATGGCCAGGTAATAACGTACAATTTATCCAGGCATCTCCTTGGATATTGAGTCTTTACCCATCTATTCTCTAGAGTTTAAAAGAAATGAAAAGAAGTGAAGAGATAGAGATGCTTGAAACATTGCTTTCAATTTAGTTTAATATGTGTGTCTTGCCTCTTGGTTCAGATTTCCTTCCTCAGAAGCCCACCCTGAGACATCATTTCATATAAATAGTTCATTTGGGCTGCACAGTATGAGAGTGTGAGGCAGGGAAGGCAAAGTGGTAAATAGACTGCGCCCTGTGAAGTTAGTCGCCATTGTGGACCACTGGTATTTCATTCAGACAGTAAGGAAATGGTGTTGAACAAGGCTGGGAATTGTGGCAGAGAGGTAGAGAGTTTGTTTACCAACTCCTGAAAGCCGTTGGTTGGTTGTGGGCTATTCCTGAGGGATGTTAGTCCCTATTTTCCTGAATTCTGTTATGAACTGTTTGTTTACATCCTCTATTTGTAATTTGTGATGGGAGGACATGATGGAAGTAAAATAACAGCAGATAAGGCAAAGTTCTTGTCTTAGGTGATGTCCTATTGCTGTGAAGAGGCACCATGACCACTGTAACTCAAAGAAAGCATTTAGTTGGGGCTGTCTTAGGTTTCAGAAGTTTAGTCCATTCTCATCATAGTGGGAAGCATACAGATGGACATGCAAACAGACATGGTGCTGGAGAAGTAGCTGAGAGTTCTATATCTGGATCCACAGGCAGCAAGAAGAGAGAGAGAGCCACTGGGCCTGGCTTGAGTATTTGAAACCTCACAACCCACCCCCAGTTACACACTTTCTCCAACAAGGCCACACCTACTGTATCAAGGCCATATCTCCTAATAGTATCACTTCCTAGTGGCGAAGTATTCAAATCTCTGAGCCTATGGGAGGCATTCCTATTCAAGACATCTCAGTTCTTGTAACTCAGACTTCTGAAGATGGTCATAAAGTCACCTTTTCAAAAGCACTTGCTGGGAACATCCTACATGTCAGATACGAGGTGCTTGGGGACAGCATGGTAAGATAGGTAGGCTTGGGAATGAGCTTCTGGGAAAAAGAGATAAATGGTGACAGTTGCAGCATGTGGGAGCTCAGCGTTTTGCTCTTTGCTGTGAGCTCTTATAAGCTCAGATTGGGTAGGGATTTTAATGTGCTCACCTCATCAGTGAAAGAGAAATAGCCTATAGTGTGAAGGTGATGATGGCCTAGCCTGCCACTGAGAACTTCAGTTTAAGTCCAAAATGACAGATGAGGGCTTGCGTTGTTAGTGGATTCTATTTGCACCAATGGTCAGGAGCATTTTAAACTCCCCAAGACTATAGAAGCAGGTAGTGTTCTAGCCATTTTAATTCTGTGCCTGCCACACTTTTATAGAAGTTGACTATAGGAGAATAATGTGGACATGTTTAAACAAAACAAAACAAAAAAATGCTATGTAGGTGTAAGGGGTGGTTGTATTGGAAACTCTAAGTGTCCATTTTTTTCTATACTCTATTGTCTGGCCAGGCAGTTTTGATGGCCTGGGAGCTGGCAGTGCAGTCTCAGGAATGTGTCTGTAAGAGAGCATTTCAAGGACAAAGAGTGTCAAAGACAATGCTCCTTACATCCAGAGAGCAGATCAGGGTGATGTGAGAACTGAATGATGGCTGATATATTAGTCAGACTCAGTTCATAACTAGAGAAGGACTCCTGTCTGGGTCATAAATAATAACAAGAATGAAGGGTTCAAAGTAAGATACAGCAATGCCATTCTACCAAAGAAGAAGAAGAGAAGAGGAGGAGGAGGAGGAGGAGGAGGAGGAGGAGGAGGAGGAGGAGGAGGAGGAGGAAGAAGAAGAAGAAGAAGAAGAAGAAGAAGAAGAAGAAGAAGAAGAAGAAGAAGAAGAAGAAGAAGTTTAATTAAGGCCAGTATTGTCATATCAATGTGTAAACAGTAAAGAATTTTTTTTTTCAAATTTAATTTAATTTTTTTTATTTCCTGCAAACTGCTGTGTCTAGTTTGAGCAACATGTTCTCTCAAGGCCCTGATGGGATTAGGTGGGAAGTGATGGGAGCAGTAACTACATCTAATGGAAGCCTGCAACACACTCCAGAAAAATGCTGGCCTTTCTTGGCCTGACAGTGGAAAGCAAAGACAGTATGGCATCCACTGGGAATGTGTCTGGAAGGGATGGATGGATGATGGCAACAATGACCACCAGCGATACTCAGGTTCTGTGGGCATCTGGCAGTGATACTGTACACAGCTTACACCCAGTCTATGGGGCTCTAAGAGACACCTGGTGGCGCATAGAAACCTCTGTTGATGAAAGGAGTCTTCATGAGAGAGAGGCATTCCTTTTATGTGCTGGAGGAAGCAAGAACCAATAAAACAGTGGTTCTCAACCTGTGGGTTATTACCCCTTTGGTGTCAAAATGGTCCTTTCACAGAGGTCACCTAAGACCTTGGAAAACATAGGTATTTACATTATGATTCATAACAGTAGCAGCATTACAGTTATGATGTAACATCGAAAACAATTTTATGGTTGGGGGTCACTACAACACGATAAACTGTATTAAAGGGTCACAGCATTAGAAAGGCTGAGAACCACTGCTCTAGTACCTCATAGGTGTGAGAGCTTCCTTCATCCTATCTTTATTCATATGTAATATCAAGACAGTGGTTTTAGAAAAATGAGTGATGCTCTTGGAAGGAAGTTTCTTCACCTACATCCTAGTTGGGATGGCTGTCTGCATTCATATTCCAGGGACTGTCACAGCATTGACTCAGTAGAAAATGATGACGGTCATTGAATCTTGTGGGGGTCTTGGGTAAAATGACTGACAGTCCTTTTGTGGCCTCCCTGTACTTATGGTGTCCTCACATCTTCGGAGATGTCTTCTCTGGTTCCAGGAAGATATCATAGGACCTTGACATCACCGTGGCTGCTTTCTTGCAGCTCTTCATCCTGATATGTCTCCTTCTCTTCCTCTTCATCAGTGTTCATTAATTCCGTGATTTTCTGAAGATCCCTCCCCTCCCTACACATTGTTTGACTCCCCTCCCTACTCATTAAATGATCCAGATAGATCACATCTCTTAATAAATGTATAATCTCTTTATAATCTCTCTCTCTCTCTCTCTCTCTCTCTCTCTCTCTCTCTCTCTCTCTCTCTCTCTCTCTCTCTCTTCTGAGTCCCTTTATATATAACAGTGTATAGAAGAGTGGTACACATGGCTATGGACTTACATCATCTTTCTGAAAAGATGAAACCCTATTTGCAAAAGCTAAGGTTCAGAATCTGCCTAGGCACCCAATAACAGATGAATGGAGAAAGAAAGCAGTGTGTCTGTGTATGTGTGCACACATCTGTCTCTCTCTCTCTCTCTCTCTCTCTCTCTCTCTCTCTCTCTCTCTCACACACACACACACACACACACACACACACACACACTACTGTGTAGTTCCGACCGACATGATGAAGAATAAAATTTTGTCATTTATAGCGAAATGGAAAGAACTGGAGGAAATTTAGTGATATAATCCAGCCCCGGCAATGGTGCTCCACCGTCCTCTTTCAGAGGAGGAAGCTAGAAATGTCAAGTTGAAAGTAGAAAGGTGATCCAAAGACCATGCAGATGTCTGTGGTCTGTTCCGCCCCTGGAGGTCATGTTGATGTGAGTGGCCTGGGCACCCACCTGGGGCCATGTTGATGTGATGGTCTGTGCTGCCACCAAGGGCCGTGTCTGAGTCTGTGGTCCTACTGCAGATGGGGACTGTGCTGATATCCATGGCATTGGTCACCACCCAAAGCCATGAGAATGTTCATGGTCTACGGTGTTGCCTAAAGCCGTGTTGAGAACCCTGGTCTGTGCCGCTGACAGAGGGCATGTAAATGTGAGTGGCCTGCACTGCCATCCAGGTCCATGTTGATGTTCTTGGCCTGTGCTACCTGCCACCAAGGTCTATAATTGTGTCCTGAGCACATGCTGACACCAGAGACTGTATGGATGTCCATGGTCCCTGCTCTCATTTTTCTGAAAAGGGCAAAGCAGATGCTTTTGCCATGGTATTGATGACTGCAGACTCACAGCTGAGAAAGAGAGACATAGAAAGCTTTTGTGACAATGCCTTCCCCCATCCCATCCCTCACCCTCCAAAATAAAGCAACAGCCTAGACAGAAAGCCACTGAAGAAAGCTCTTAAAATTGAGATAAGGATGCTGAAGTATAGCTCTCTACAATTGATGGCTTCTGGTGGGGAAGGACTTAGTTTTCTTGAAGGGACTGACCACTGGAAGTTTGACCAAGCTCCAGGGAGTATATGGGCAACACAAATGTATCTTTTCTTTTCTTTTCCCTTTTTTGGGGTGGGGTGGGGTGGGGGAGGTCACCAGGCTGGAGGTGGGGCAGACCTGGGAGGACTGGGAAGTGAGTGTGATCAGAGTTCATTATGTAAAATTCCCCAATAATCAATAAAAACATCATGTTTTTTTTTTTTTTTAAAAAAGAAAAGTACAAGTGTGACAGTCCTTACCAGAATTTGGGAAGGGTACGGATGGTGGGAAAGGGTGGTGGGCTGGATGCCAACAGCCTTATATGCATGTGTGGAAATATATCACATGATCCCAGTACTATGCACAATTAGTACACTTGAGTAGGTGAAAAAGACACGAAAAGTCACCATAGCTCGCTACTGAACTCAAGAGGGATAAACATGAGCCTCGGGAGAGGCGACTATTGTGAGGAACTAAAGTGGAGGATCTGAATCCCCCAGCCATCAGACTATGTTGAATTCCTACAGTCGAGAAAGCTACCATGTGGAGACTCTGAGGCAGAAAACGAAAGGAGAAATTTTCAGGGAGAGAGCATGAGTTCATTTAGCTTGACAATTATTAGCAATTTACCACAGTCGGGATGATTATAAGTGAGTGGAAATTCATGAGCTAAATAGCTCTTTCAAAGCCCTGGGAGTAGGCATGAGGGTTTCCCCTGCTTCTGCCCAGTGACTGATATTAGACATTCCAGTCACTCTTCCCCACGTTCATTATGTGGGGCTGAATAGATTCATACAATCCTAACCTGCTGTGTTCTGCTCACCTGTTCCCACACCAGCGGAATATTAATGGCTCAGGAGCGCAGCACTCGACTGGTCACTTTCCATAACCTCTGTTATTTTGTGCTGTGATGAAATGAAGTACAGTTCTGTGTTTAATTACTTAGCAGTGGACTTCAGCAGGAAAGAATTCAGTTGTGTAAAATAACAAACTTGTGGGTAATTGCATACATAATCAGCATGTGTTTGGGCCATTCACTGGCTATCCTGGGGGCCAGTCATTATTTCTCTTCCCCCGTTTCCATACTTTTAAGGCCACTGTTCACATAGTCTTAATTAACATCACGAACAGATGAATTGAATATTAGACATTCCTGATTTTGGTTTTAAGATCCGCCACCTTCTTGCATTTTGTATTAAGGTCACAGGTTATGGTGCCTTTCACTCCTTTTTCTTTCCCTTTTCCTTTCTTCTACTGTAATTGGACTTTAAGCAGGTTTTTTCCTGGGTATTTTTCTTGGCCAAATTCCTCAGCTAACATTTGCATTCTGCTAAAAGGTGATGCGTTTTCTTTTTGTCAAAAAGAAAAATCATAAAATTGTGCTGTTTTAGAGAGCTGAGAACATAATAAGGACCCAGAGGATTGGAGACAACTTCTCCTTGACCCTAGATTACATGACTATAATAATGTTGCCATTAGCCATAGAGAAAGCAGCTGGTTCCTTATAGGTATTTATATCGTAAGGAAAACAAAGACAGAGAAATCTGGGCCCCAGTGCTCAGATGTTGGCATAAGCTGATATTTCTTCTAAATTACAACGTTAGTTTTAACAATTGCTTTGGGGTCTAATACTCCAAGAATCTGTTCTTCTGTGTATTTTCTAATATCAGTCATTTTCTCCCTCCCTATCTGAAAGAGAGCTGTGTCCATCACAGAGGTCAGGGAACATACCTAGGAGTCCTCAGTTCCTAGGAAAAAGAGAGGTTTGATTATCTCCTCTTCTGTCCCCAATTCAGTCTGGCAGCCTAACTTGTCCCCTTGCAGGGGATGCTAATGACTTGTTTTCTAGAAGAACAGTCTAGAGTTCAGAGATGATAGGGTGTGGGCTCCAGTGGTGGAACCTAGAGGAGTAGGCTGGAGTTGTACAGGCTCTCCTGGGTTGTATCTTCCTCTTGCACACCTGCTCCTTTCCAGGTAGTCATTAAACCTGGGCTCATTTTAAGAGGCCGCCAAAGTAGTCATATTCATGGTCAGAAGGGCTGAAGTTTGGCAGCTGGCAGCTTTATAATTTCTTATCTTCCCATAAAGTGTACACTGCTTGCTGGGGGTTACAGCTCAGTGCTAGAGCTGTTGCTTAGTATGGATGAGGCCCTCGGCTTAACCTCCAGTATGCTCCAAGAGATGGGGAAGTAAAAGACAAAATGAGGTGTATGTGGGGGAACACAGTTTGTCAAAAACGAACTGTAGATAACATTAAGTCTAGATTACCCTCAGCTGTTAGTCAGTTGTTCAGTTTCAAGGATCACTGATCCAAATTCCTGTAACATTTGATTCCTCCCCTCGGTTCCTGGGCAAACCCACCCTCTTCTAATTGCTTACCTTGTTCCAGAAGGTAAGCTGTGTGCAACTGGTTACTGTCTTCTCCCATCTCCACCCTCTACAGTGTCAGGCAAGAAACATAAAACACGCGAATGCTTATGAATAATTTAAGTCCTAGAGAGAAGGCCATTCGGTGACCCAACACAAACCCTTCCCATCAATCTGCATTTTTAAAACTAATCCCGGGAAAGCCAACCTCCTTCAGACGTGAGAATATAAGGCAATTCTGATTTGCAAGCTAAGAGGTCGTCAAATAAGAAAATCAATTTCAACCCAAAGTGACATTTCGGTTTTATTCGGTCAGCATTGTCTGGCTTGCATTATTTAACAGGCTGTGTCTACGATGACCTCTGAAGAGTTAAATCTCATGAACAGTGGAGCCGAATGCTATCTATTATAATTTTGACTTTAATGATTAGAAACAGGGGACTCATTACTCCCAAATGCCAGCTCTGAAATGGTTTTCATTGCAGCTCATCTATTAGAAGGGAGCGTGCCCCCAAAGATTTTTCTGACCTCATTTAGGTCTTGTGATCCATTTGGTTAAGCATTTAGAATTTAAATCCAGGAGGAGCAGCTCCAGAGAACATCCTGACCAGCCCTGCTAAAAAGTGACACCCTAGCTGCCCATGGCAGTATAGTGCTCATCACAGGCCACAAGTGTAGTTTTTTTTAACCCTTTGGGGGCCCACCACCCAGCTTCCAAATAAATATGTGGAGACTCATTTTTACTTATGAATGCCCGGCCTTAGTTTGGCTTGTTTCTAGCCAGTTTTTCTAACTTAAATTACCAGTTTCTCTTCTATGTTTTGCCTCTAGGCTTTTTTAATTTAATTTAATTTAATTTAATTTTTTTATTTTACAATACTATTCAGTTCTACATAATAGCCACAGATTCCCTTGTTCTCTCCCTTCTTGTCCCCCTCCCCTTCCCCCCAGCCCACCCCCCATTCCCACCTCCTCCAGATCAAGGTCTCCCCCGAGGACTGGGATCGACCTGATAGACTCAGTCCAAGCAGGTCCAGTCCCCTCCTCCCAGATTGAGCCAAGCGTTCTTGCATAAGTCCCAGGTTTCAAACAGCTAACTCATGCAATGAGCCCAGGACCTGGTACCACTGCCTAGATGCCCCAAAAAATCATCCTGAGTGAGATAACCCAGACTCAGAAAGACAAATATGGTATGTACTCACTCATAGGAGGATGCTAGATGTGGAACAAGAATGACTGGGCTGCTGCCTCTGGGCTTTTTACCTTTCTTTATTCTATATATCTTTCTTCTCTTCTTACTCCATGGCTGGTTGTGTGGCTGGGTGGCTAGCCCCTGGCATCCTCTTCTCCTCCTTTTCTTACTCCTGTTTCTCTTTTTTTCCAGAACCTAGATTTCTCTTGCTATTTAGTCTCCCTGCCTGGCAGCCCTGCCTCTTTCTCTCTCCTGCCTAGCTACTGGCTGTTCAGCTCTTTATTAGAACATCAGGTGTTTTAGCCAGGTACAGTACACAGCTTTGCAGAGTTAAACAAATGCAACATAAAAGAATGCAACACATCTTTGCATCATTAAACAAATATTCCACAGCATAAATGAATGTAACACATCTTAAACTAATATTCCACAACACATAAGCTAAAAAGCCTCAGAGGCTACATGGGCTGTTTTTAGACAAAGACATTCTTTTTTTTTTCTTTTTCTTTCTTTTTTTTTTTTGGTTTTTTTGAAGACAGTATTTTTCTGTGTAGTTTTGGTGCCTGTCCTGGATCTCACTCTGTAGACCAGGCTGGCCTCAAACTCACAGAGATCCACCTGACTCTGCCTCCTGAGTGCTGGGATTAAAGGCATGTGCCACCACCGCCCGGGAGACAAAGACATTCTTGACGGAAATGCTAAGGAGTATGCAATAGGCCACACACATTTGAAGAGTGTCTTGTTTGCTTGGACACTCATCTCCTATCTTAACCTCACTGATATAAAAGTTAAGGATCTTGTGGTCATTGGGAAGACTCAAAACTCAAATTTAGTTTTGGAGATTCAACTTAACCTGTGCTATGTGAGGGGTTTCATTTTTCCCAGAAACTATCACTTGGTTGATTAGATTATTTATGCATATATTTAAGATATGACAGTACCATTCCCTATACCCCATCTTTTTAAAATGGTTATAATAGAAAATGAAGTTTCTGCATAGATAGTTAATAACTTGGGTTAGAACACCCAAGAACAAGTTAGGTCAGAGTTGGCATTCGTAGGCCAGAGCCAGGCCACTTTCTAGTTCCAATGAGTAGGGTTTTGTTGGAACACACCCTGACAGGGTACTTTTCAGATAGTCTCTAAAGAGTTTCTATTTAGTTTTAATCACATGTATTGTGACTCACTAGAGTTTAGTCTACTGTTTAGGCTTCTTAAAAGTAATTATTGTCTTGTGTTTGTGCACCAGGAGGCAAAACCAGGCAACTGTTCTCTGAAGACTGCCTTCCCATTTTATACTTAGCATGCTGGCCGTGAAAACCAGGCAGCAGGCTGGGCTGGGCTTGTGTGTATCTGTGTGTGGGTTTTTGCATGTGTGCAGTGCCTGCAGTGGCCAGAAGAGGGCATTGATTCTCCTTGAGCTATAGTTGCAAGCCATCTAACATGGGTTCCAGGCAATGGAGTGTGTTCCTCTGCCAGAGCAGTGTGTGCTCTTAACTGATGAGATGTCTGTCCATGCTTTCAGCTTCAATTTCCTGTTGCTACTTGCACACTACAACAGTGGGATTAGGTGGTTATAACCAACGTTTCCATTCCCCAAAAGCTAGAGATGTTTACTCATTAGCTTTTTGGTAAAATTCGTTTCTTGAGCTAGCCTATAGTACACAGGCTCCGTGAGTGGTCAGGGTTTATAGAAAGCTGATGAAAGAACAGGATGCATAGGTCTAAAATGTCAGAGAGCTAGCTTGGAAATCTGATGAAGGCTGGATTAGCAAAGGACACGATTGGACAACTGATGGCATTACTGTGGCAGGTGCAAATATTCACTCCTTCTAGTCACAGCTAGAATCTGATAGCACCACACTTACAAAACTGTCCAAGTTCAGGAGATGGAAGCCAAGGGAGAGAACAGCAGCACTCTGGAGAGCCGCATGGACTCACTAGAGTTTAATCTACTGTTTAGGCTTTTAAAAAGTAATTATTGTCTTGTGTTTGTGCACCAGGAGGCAAAATCAGGCAACTGTTCTCTGAAGACTGATTGTCTTCCCATTTTACACTTAGCATGCTGGTTGTGAAAACCAGGCAGCAGGCTGGGCTGGGCTTGTGGGACATAGCTTGCCAATGTCTGGTTCAGATGAGAGACTTCTAAATGCTTTCACTTCGGTTGCTTCCCATCCGTGTTCCTTCGCTCTCCTGCTAGTTACCAAATGTTAATTTGGTCTGATCTACTGGGAGACTTGGGAGGAACCAGAAATATTGACTTCTAGCAAAGCAAAGATAAAAAAAATGTCACCAGCACCCACAGTGGAGTATCAACCTGTCTAGCCCAGGGCCAAGCACATGGTGTGTACTTATGTTATTGAAAGAAGGATATCAAGAGGTCATCCTATCTTGTGATATGATTCTTTCAGGACACCTGGACAGACAACTGTTTCCCTCAGCAACACTTCTACTTATGTATCTCAGACTCTAACAAACACTTTCAAAACCCATTTAGTAAATATGTGAAATGGGCACATTTAGTGCAGACCGTTGCATTTATTTTGATTCATTGCTGACAATGTCAGAAGTGTCCTGGCACAATTGGCTGGGTATATGGTCAGGTTTTTTTTTTTTTTTTAATTTCATCTTGCCTAAAATTTGAACTTTTTAAATTGAGAAAAAGTTTAAAATCTAAGCAAACACATTAGTTAACTTCTCCAGGCTCATCTACCCTGTTATCTTCTTAGCCTAGGTGTTTCCAAGCTCATCTGGTGATCTTAGACAATTGTCAAAGAATTTGCAAATTGGGTGAAAATCTTTCTTCCCCAATCCCAGCCATAATCTTTGGTTATTCCAGTTTCTGAGTGGACAGGTTTCACATAGTGATTCCGTTTCTTCCACCTCCTGGGTGCACCTTTGTCCAGCTAGCACCCATCGCCAGCTCCCCCTCTGTGGATAGCATTTAATGGTTCCATAGTCCCCTCATAGGTCCCTTGGGCTCCAGGCCTCTTAGGAAATCCCCAACAGAGACATTCTTTAGCCACACAAGGACTGTCGTGCCTGGATCCATCTGCTTTCTATACTGAGTCTTTCGATTTCTTCCTTTACTCCTTGTTCCGTTCATTTATTTCTTCAATTCTCTCAGCATAAGGCAATTTACTAAAATGTCTATGCTGTTGAAGCCTATGAAACTTCTATTTGTCCAGCAGGTTCGAATTGTAATTCTTCAATGAACAACTTTTGGATTTCTGGCCTGTTTTATACCACAGACAGTAGGACTTGACGGAGGAACCATTTTCTTTTCTTTCTTCCTTTTCTTTCTTTTTAAAAATTGAACTTCTTTATTGATTCTTTGGGCGTTCCAGATCACGCACCCTAATTCCACCCACCTCCCAGTTCCCCACCTCCTCCCTTACCCCAGCAGTACTCCCCTCAAAAGAAACATTTTAAAAAATCAAACCAAACCAAAACAAAGCAAGCAAGCAAGCCAACCAACCAAAACAAGAAGAACCAAACCGAAAACAGACACAACAACCACCACCCCACCTCTTTGCTTCTCTTCCTCTCCTGCCTCTTGACCACCTCCTCAGTCCTTCCGCTGGCATAGGGAGCCTCGGTGTGTCGCATAGTATGTTCTTTTGTCCAATCGGCACCACTAACCAGTGTTCATTGCAATGAGACCTTGGTGTGGCTCAAGGCCCCTGGCACCTGGCGCACCATCATCACGGGACCCTCACCGGAACTCCCCTGGGTCATCCCACAGTCATGGAGATCCCTACAGATACTGTTCCACAGAAGCAGTCCCTTCGGGAGCTCCAGCAGGTCCTAGGTGGGGTAGATGTTAGGGTGGGCCAACCCAAGGCCCGGCTGTGGGCCTGGGTGGTAGCTGAGCTGGTCAGTCCAGACCACAGGTGTCACCTGCCTTAGGCAAGAGGTAGAGTCAGCTCCCCTATGTCCATGCCCTCAGGACTGATTCACCCTCACCTGTGGTGAGTGGGTGGGGTCATCCTACCCAAGTGCAGGGGCCAGCTCTCCCCTGAGGGTTGGGGCTAGCTATCTTGCTGCAATGTTCAGCCAGAAGCAAGGCCAGCTTTCCCTGAGCCAGGGAAGGGCGGTGCTAGCCGGCTCAGCATGGCCCTCTGATTTCATTTCACCATGGTTCCTATGGGCCCCTGAGGTGACACGGGCCAAGACATTAACACAGACCCAGACATGGCCCCCAGCTGCAGCTTGGGCGCAGATAACATCCTGGCTCCTGGTGGAAGCAATGGCCAATCAGGTAGGGATCGTTCTGGCGATAGGAAGACGCCACCAAGGCCTCAGGTTGCTGCACCAACCCTGGGCTTCTATGTGACATTTGGTGGCAATATAGGACTTGGACTTCAGCACAGATCCCAGCCACGGTGGGATCACAAACCCACTGTGGTTTGTGATGGTCCTCAGCAGCAGCCAGTTCTGGATGTCACCATTGCCCCAGTTAGTGGTACAGGCCACTCAGTGAGTAGTCAGACCCAGGGTCTCATGAGTGCTAGGTAAGCACTCTACCACTGAATAAAGTTCCAGTCCAAAAGAAACAAGTTTTGAAGATTTTTCATATGAAAAAAATGAATTTTGAAAACTTACTTACTTTGATCACTTTTCTCAAGGGTATCTACTATAACCTAGACATTTCAAGATCGGTCTAGATAAAACTAGTAATATTGAATTTTCTACATATTTTCTCAGGTAGAAAATAATTGCAATTATTCCCCCAGAAATAGGCATTTAAATTTAATTTACCTTTTGTTTTGGAGAATCTGAATTAAATGATGGAAGCAGTACTGGAAAATAAATATAATGGGAATCTGTTCTTGTGTACCATGGTCCTATTTTGTTCTCAAAATAAGAGCAGTATGCCATTTGGCATACTTACAAGGGACTAAAATGAATATTTTTTGAGAAATAAAATAAGATCTTAAAGCCTAAGATGGTAAACAAATAAACAAAAAAAATTAGGAATATATGGAGATGGAACAGAGTGGGGATAGAGCTGTTGAAATTATTGATGTTGGCATCCATGCTGCTTGTATGAATAACTATTTTTTTTCATGTGTATGTGTGTTCATGTGAGTGTGTGTATGTGTAATATATGTGTGTATGTGCATGTGAGTGTGTGTGTATATGCGTGTATGTGCATGTGTGTATATGTGTGAGTGTGAGTGTGTGTGTATGTATATGTGTGTATGTGCATGTGAGTGTGTATGCGTGTGTGTATGTGAGTGTGTGTGTATGTGAGTGTGTGTATGTGTGCATGTGTGTGTGTATGTGCATGTGTGTGTATGTGCGTATGTGCATGTGTGTGTGAGTGTGTGTGTGTGTGTGTGTGTGTGTGTGTGTGTGTGTTTGCATGACTGTCTTGATTATTTCTGAGATGGGCTCTCTCAGTGAACTTGAAGCTCACAGATCAACAAGCCTGGCTGGTCAGTGAGATCCTGGGATCTTCCTTCTCTGCTTCCCCAGCACCAGGATTCCAGAGCACACTGCCACACCTGCCTTTAAAAACCGTAGTTGCTGGGATCCGAACTCAGGTTCTCAGGCTTATGCACCAGTCACTCTATTGACTAAGTCATGTTCCCAGCCCCTAGCAGTTTTAGTTTGGAAAAATAACCACTTTTTAATAGGTTTTGCTGTTAATAAAAAGAATAATTACGTTTTTGTTAAGTCAAGTAATAGTTGTGTCAAAAAATAGAAAAATGCTTTTCTTCTAAGTAATGACTTTTCCTTTGAATCAACTACAATTGGAGAAACTTACTTAAAAAGAATGCTTTGATTCATGTTCACCAACCCCCATGTCCTATTTCAGTAAACCTCTTAATTTAAAGAAAAATTTAATTTGAGTACTTTAATGGGGAAAATGTTTATTTTTATCTTTAAAATATTTTGTGACAGAAAATTTTGAGATTAACTTTAATATTCTTAATAAAAGATTGGATAATTCAATTCAAATATCCTTTTGAGGCAGGTTGAAAAGTACATAGTATTCTTTAAAAAAAAAAAAAACCTGATTAAATTAGTTGCCATGATAGAGCCAAGATCTGGAGGGTGACTGAGGTCCAAGGGGCTAAGTTCTGTGTGTAGGATCCTTCTCAGGGACATACTTACAAGTCTTTTTGGCAATTTTTGTCATCTCTCTTGGGGAAAGCATGCGGTTTAGAAGGATTCAATATGGTCACCCCAACTGCCAATCTGTCTAGAAAGCTACCTTGTCCCATAGAAGCTTTCTCAAGGTGACTGCTCAGCTCAGATGTATCCCAGCTTTCCCCAGGCATGTGCTGCAGAAGGGGAAGCAGGAGGAGCAGATGTTTAAGGTCGTCATCCCTATGTAGAGACGATGAGGTAGCTGTAGCAGTTTGAATCTAATTACCCCCCATAAGCTCATAGGGAGGGGCACTATTAGGATGTGTGGCTTTGTTAGAGTGGGAATGGCCTTGTTGGAGGAAGTGTGTCACTGTGGGGGTGAGCTTTGAGATTTCCTATGCTCAGGATACTGCCCAGTGTCTCAGTCTATTTCCTGTTGCCTGCAAGATGTAGAACTCTCAGCTCCTTCTCCAGCACCACCTCTGCCTGCAAGCCACTGTGCTCTCTGCCATGATGATAATGGACTGAACCTCCACACTGTAAGCCACCACCTCAATGAAATGTTTTACTTTATAATAGTTGCCATGGTCATGGTGTCTCTTCACAGCAACAGAAGTGCTAACTAAGACAGTAGTCCTCAGATACCCAAAATTCCTTTTCAAAAGAAAGTAGGTTATAAATTTGGGAAGTGTGCAGGCAGATTTTAGAGGCCTTAATTGTGTTTTCTTTCTTTCCTTCTTTCTTTCTTTCTTTCTTTCTTTCTTTCTTTCTTTCTTTCTTTCTTTCTTTCTTTCTTTCTTTCTTTCTCTCTCTCTCTCTCTCTCTCTCTCTCTCTCTCTCTCTCTCCCTCCCTCCCTCCCTCCCTCCCTCCCCCCCTTCCTTCCTTGTCTTTTTTGTATTTTTTCAAGACAGAGTTTTTCTGTGTAGTTTTGGTGTCTGTCCTGGATCTCTCTGTGTAGACCAGGCTGGCCTTGAACTCACAGAGATCCTTCTGGCTCAGCCTCCTGAGTGCTGGGATTAAAGGCGTGTGCCACCACCGCCCGGCTAACCATTGTTTTCTGAGAAGCCTGATGGCTTTTACAATTGACATTTCATCTACCTAGCAGTATTGTCTTGCAGACATCTGCTATGTAGCATCGAGTAACAAATGCAAAGGTATTATTCACACTAATAAGATCAAATCAGTACTTTTATCCATAAGGACCTAATCCCCACAGAATAGAGACTAGTTGCTTAGAGTCACATGTTAGAACTAGATCTTTCAAACTTTCCCACCAATCTCTGCTTTGCCAAGTCATGGTCAGTTCTGGTCCAGCAATTTCAAATAGAGAAAACCAAGAAGAGAGAAAAACAACCACTTTGCAGCCCACTTCGCTAAAATTTTCCAGGTGAGTTTTATAAATTTAATTGGATTGGCAAGGACAAGATTTGTCTTACCAAGAAAACACTTTCATTAAATTGTAATGCATGACCCCAAGCAGGAGACAGCATGTGACAGATTATAGAAATAACAAGGCTCTGAGTGGCTGCCCACGTGCACCTGCAGCCACTCCACCTGGGGCTGTGATTTCATTACCCTCATAAACCAAGGCAAGGTCAGGCTTAGTCAGACTTCCCCCGAGAAGCCCCCAGGGAGACCCCAGGTGCAGAAGAGACTGATGTAGATGCAAGGAGAGACTGTGAGAAAGTCTCTTTCCTGTCCCAAAGCAGGTCTTGCTGGAGCAGGGAAGGAAGGATGCTGTGAGTGAAGTAGGAGGAGCAGCTTCACCCAGCAGGGGGCCAAGCTAGAGGATGTGGTTTCGATTTGTCTTCAGCCCATGCTAAGACTGGAATCAGGCTAAGTTTTCATCAACTGCACACAAAACCAACCTTGCAAATTTGTTCATGTGCAGCTGTTTCTCTAAGGTGGTGGTGGGGAATGGAAAAAATAAACCCGGTTCTTTATTTGCTGGTAAATGAGCTGTCTTCCGTGAGCTGGTGCCCATTAGATGAGAATGAAGCCGAAGTTCCTGAGCCTTGGGAATAGCTGTGAGGAGCCAGTTGACCTGGCCATATTTCAGGCCTCCCAATTAGACCTGCTTTTTTAGGTGATTCCTGCAGTTTCACATTTTCCTTCCCATAGCTGACCATGCCAAATCATCCCTGATGGTAGAGTGTCTCTTCTCAACATAGTCTGGCAAACTGCCTCAGGCTAGATTTGAAGCAGAGGTGTCATGGGACAGTCAATGCTATGCTATCAAGATGCACTCTATATGAAAGGATTTGGGGGACTTTAAGGGACAAAGTGGTGAGGGAACTATGGTTTCGTTAATGGTAAAGTGTTCTGTGGCTTTTGGAAAAGCTTGAGGTTTACTTAATGGCCTGAAGTTGCAGGAATCCCTCAGTGATCAACCGAGGCACTTCTTGAATGAGATCGGCTGGGCATGTCGCTCAGTGGTAGAGTACTGGCCTGGTATGCACAAGGCCCGGACCCAACTCTCAATACTGCAAAAAGAAAAAAAAGTCTGGATACTTAGCAACTGAAAAACAGAATCCAGATTTTGAATAGTGCCATTATCATTTAATAGCCTAGCGGCGTTCATATAATGGCACCTAAAGTCTGGCACCTTTTTAGTACCTCTAGTTATCTCCCAGCATGGGTGAATCACGAAGATGAGGCTAGAATGTGTCTTCAACAACAGCTTGATCAGGCCACACTGAACTGGAATGGGATTCCCCAGGATTCTGGAGATGAAAGAGAGCTGGGTCAGGTAGAGGAGCTGTCAGAGATGACAGGACAGGAGAGCTCAGAGGGTTGGTAGCACCCGCAGGTAAAGAACATCAAAGTTTTTTTCCCCCCAGAAACAAACTGCTATCACAGGAAGATACAGGAAAATCTAAAACTATGGAGCTGAAAGCTGAAACAATGAAGTCAGGAGATGTAGACCTGGAGGAACATGGTATGTTTTACCCTGTTGGGGCACCAATATTGGATGTTTATCTATTCCATTCTATTTTATTTGAATTTTGTTTTGATTGGATCCATAGTATACAAATACCCCCACTCTGAGTGCTTTATTGTACACTCTAATCTGTGTTTTTATTTTTGTAGAATTACCCAGTCTAATGATTCCAGAGGATACCTTGAGACTTGTGTATTGATGATTTGACAGAATCCAAAGCCTATTTTATAAATCTTCAATGTCCCAGTTGATCTGTGTCCATCAAAGCAACCCAGATTCTTACCAGGATGGAAGGATCCTAAGGAAGGGCCAGGTCCCTTTTGGGTCCATAGCTCCCTAGCATTTAACCTTTTTCCTAAACTCTAATGATGATGGTGGTTTCTGTGCTTAGTGGGGAACTGTTTTCGTTCTTAGAAATAAGTCAATGGTCACTGAATATCCAGTAAGCAAATGTTAGACCCTACGTATTAAGCGACTGCCACCGCACTCAAGCAAAAGAGTAAGGAGGGAACTGGGCAACTTGGTGGCTAACTCTGCTCCTCCCATTTATTCTCTCTCTCTCTTGGCTAGAGGGGAGGAGTCTGAGAGGAAGAGTTTCATTGATCTGAAGAAGCATTGGAAAAATAAAAACAATCTCTCTAAAGGCTTTTGTCACTTAACCAATGTGTGGTTCTGTGACATGGAAAAGGACAGTATAATGGCAGTTGGGAAGTTGCCACAGATTTAGTAACAGCTGTCTGTTATATTCCTGAGGCCACAGCGAAGTACACCATTGTAGGTATGTGGGAGCATTCCTGGGGAAAGCTGGGGCACACCCCAACAGTCACTTTGAGAAAGCTTCTGTGGGACAGGGTGGAGTTCTAGACTGAACGGCAGCTGGGGTGAGCTCAGTTGGGTTATGGGGCCCTTGCCTTTTGGATCTGGACCATTTGAGAGACTGTTGAAAGATGGATGGAGAAATCTGAACCCTTGGGTGGTAGGAGCAACTTTAGCATTCGAATCTTGAGAGAAATAGTAGCACATTGTAGGAAGAATAGGATGTGCTGGTAGTCTCATCATTCACAAAGATGAAAACTGTAAGTAATGAATTAGCTTAAAGACACAGTTGAGTACCTGCGTGGTATATACCTCTCCCTCCCTCTCGCCTTTCCTTTCCCCTCTCCCTCCCCCCTTTGTCTCTCTCTGTGGGAGAGGGGTAATATGCTTTGGCTTAAGTGTCCCATCGTTGCCAAGAGATGCAGAGCCTGGCAGCCTTCCACTCCAGCTCTGCCTGGACACCTTAACGACAGCCCAGAAGTCTTTCGGGAATCCAGGGAAGCCACATAATTCAGAACATAGCCCGAGGTGAGGTGTCAGACTGTGGGACTCCTCCTCTGGATTCCACAATTATAAGCCCCATTTGTG
Organism: Peromyscus maniculatus bairdii; assembly: GCF_049852395.1. Classification (NCBI taxonomy): domain Eukaryota; kingdom Metazoa; phylum Chordata; class Mammalia; order Rodentia; family Cricetidae; genus Peromyscus; species Peromyscus maniculatus. Next base: position 84,152,737 of record NC_134852.1, on the reverse strand, counting down.
TTTTTGGTGAATTATCAACTTCGTAGTGCTCAGCTTCATTCTTTGTAAAATGGGGATAATAGTAAAACTCACCCAGAGGATTATTGTGAGGATTAAGTGAATCAATGTATGTGAAGTTCTTAGAAAATTGTCAAGTGGGATAACTTCACAGTAGTTGTTAGCAGTGACTGTGATTTAAGAATCCGATGAGAGCTACGGACTGTCAGCCCACACAACCACAAACATCCATATCTGCAGGATTTTGCACTTAATGTAACCATGCAGTACCCATAAGAATACTGGTGATAGATGTGACAGGATGTAGAGAAGCAGGGGCGGGTGGTGGTGGTGGTGGTGAAAAGCAACTATAGAGCGGATTTTGATCGTGTGGCACTCTATCTAGGGACAATGACTTTACAGGAGAAAAACAAAAGTCTCCTCCTTTTTTGCCAAATATATCACCAAACACAAAAGGAGTTTTATGCCAGTGACCAGTGCTCCAGTATTTGACAAGAGGCCATGCTGGAATTTCATGTTCATTTTTTGGAGACTACTTTAGAGTTTCCTTCAAAAGGACTGGTGTCATTTTCCTTGTAACAATATTATATTATACTTGTACTCGTACTTAGTGCCTCTTTAGAGTTTTCGTGGCATCTGCTTCTAATGCTGATCTTTTGTTGCTAATGGTGTGGCTAATTTAGGAGTGAGAAAGATGTTCACATCATATGGTTGCTACACGAACCAGGGTGTTCACTTAATTTCATTGTTTTTTTTTAAAGAGATATTTGTGACACACACACACACACACACACACACACACACACACACACAATTAAAGCACAAAGAAATCAAGCATGAATTCTCATTTTAATTATAAGGCAAATGACTCTGAAGTGCTTGGAGACCTGGTTGCTTTTTTCTGACCCCAAGGAGACATAATCTGGTTATTGCAACAAAATTAAGGATAGCTGAATTCTATGCTGGCTCTGGGAATAAAATAGGCTTAAGAGCTACTTTTAGGCAGCCCAAGATCTGATTGTGAACCATGCAGGAAGGCACGTGCCTTCACTGTGTGCTAAAATTTCCAGAAAGAGGTATTTGTGGCAGAAGGTACAACTACATCCAACGAAATGGATACTAAGGGAGTCAGCCTCTGTTGTGCAAAAACACCCGTGAGGGCCAACTTCAAGGAGGATTTATTTTGGCTTATGACTCCAGAGATTTTGTTCCAAGCTTGTCTGGATTCCTAGCATTGGCTCCAGGCAGAGCAAACGGGACGGCCAGCAAGCATGTGGTACTCTGGGGGCTTCCTAAGACTTTCTGCTCATGACCCCCCTTCAAAAATTATCATTATTTTACATGCCAACAGCAGTTTCCCCTCCGTCCTCTCCTCCCAGTCCCAGTCCCTTCCCCCACCTCCCCCTTCTGACCCTTCAATCTATTCCTCTTCCATTTCAATTCAGAAAAGGGCAGGTCTCCCACAAGTGTCAACTAAATACAGCATGTCAAATTGCAGTAAGACTAGGCATCTCCCCATGTATTAAGGCTGGACAAAGCAACCCAGTATGAGGAATAGGGTCCTCAAAGCTGGCAAAGCCCACTGTTGCGAGTTCCATAACGAGACAAAGCTACACAATTGTGACATACATGCAGAGGGTCTAGGTCAGTCCCATGCAGGCTCCCTGGTCATTGGTTCAGTTTCTGTGAGCCCCTGTGAGCCCAGGTTAGTTGATTCTGTGAGTTTTCTTGTGGTTTCCTTGACCTCCCTGGTTCCTACAATCCTTCCTCCCCCTCTTCTGCAGGATACCCAGAGCTCCACCTAATGTTTGGCGGTGGATCTCTGCATCTGTTTCCATCAGTTTCTAGGTGAGGCCCCTCTGATAACACTTGGCTAGGCACCAATCTATGAGTATAGCAGAATATCATTAGACATCACTATGCTGATTTTTTTTCTTGCCAGTTGTTTCTTTCCTAGGTCTCTGGGCTATACAACCTCTGGGTCCTGGCACACCAGGCAGTGTCAGGGGTGGGTTCCCTCTTGGGGCATGGGTCTCAGGCTGGACAGTTATTGGTTGGCCACTCCCACAATTTCTGTGGCACATTTACCCCAGCACATCTTGCAGGCAGGACTAATAAATTGTAGGTTGAAAGTCATGTGGCTGGGTTGGTGTCCCAATTCCTTCACTGAAGGATTGGCTGATTATAAGAGATGGCCAGTTCAGGCTACATATCTCCTATTGCTCAGAGTCTTAGCTGTCGTCATCCTTGTAGATTCCTGTGAGTTTCCCATACACAAGGTTTCTACCTCATCCCCAAATGCCCCCCTTTTCAGTACTCTCCCTTTCCATCCCCCGAACCTGATTCTTTCTGTTCTCACCCCCACCCTCCTCCAGTCCACCCATAAAATCTATTGTATTTTCCCTTCCCAGGAAGATCCAATTGTCCCCTCTTGAGTCTTCCTTGTTACATAGCTTGTCTGAGTCTGTAGATTGTAGCATGGTTAGCCTTTAGTTTACATCTAATATTCATTCATAAGTGAATACATATCATGTTTGTCTTTCTGGATCTGGGTTACCTCACTCAGGATAATTTTTTTTAGTTCCATGCATTTGCCTGAAAATTTCATGATGTCATTGTTTTTAAGAGCTGAGAAATACTCCATTGTGTAAATGTACCACATTTTCTTTGTCTATTCTTTTGTTCAGGAACATCTAGGTTGTTTCCAGGTTCTGATTCCAGATTTCCAGTTTACTTATTTCCAAATATAGCTGATATGAACATAGTTAAGCAAGTGTCCTTGTGGTATCCATTTGGGTATATGTCCAAGAGTGGTGTAGCTGGGTGTTGAGATAGATTGATTCTCCATTTTATGAGAAATAACCATATTGCTTTCCAAAGTGGCTTTACAAGTTTGTACTCCCACCAGCAATGGAACAGTGTTGCCCTTGCTCCACATCCTTGCCAGCATGAGCTGTCACTTGTGGTTTTGATTTTAGTCATTCTGATGTAAGATGGAATCTCAGAGTCATTTTGATTTGCTTTTCCCTGATGGCTAAGGTGAACATTTCTATAGGTGTTTCTTGGCTATTTGAGATTCCTGTGTTGAGAATTCTCTTTAGATCTGTATCCCATTTTTAAATTGGATTATTTATTTTTAGTGTCTAGTTTCTTGAGTTCTTTATATATTTTGGAGATCAGCCCTCTGTCAGATGTGGGGTTGGTGAAGATCTTTTCCCATTCTGTAGGCTGCAGTTTTGTCCTATTGACAGTGTCCTTTGCCTTACAGAAGCTTTTCATTTTTCACGATGTCCCATTTATTAATTGTCATGACCCCCTTTTACCTATAAACATTTATATGACCCAAGAATACACATAAAAAGAGGTGTATGAATAAATGTGTACTGATAATAGATCACAAAAAAAATTTATTTACGGTATAAATATTATTTTATCTTTTATCAAAGTTGGAAATAGTTTTGCACACTAAAGAGATGGATGTACTTGTTTATTTTTACCTAAAGAGTTTAAATCTTGGCTGAATATTTGATACTGCATAATGTAAAGCATCTTTTCAAATGTTTTCATAGTTGAGCAAAATTGTGTGTGTGTTTGTTTTTGTTTATTTATTTATCTTTTGAGTAAAACCAAAACTTAGTCAAAGCCACAGTTATCCTAGGGTCCCCCCTGCCATATATCCTCCCTGGTTCTGTGGGTTGCAGTCTGATTGTTCTTTGCTTTACATCTAGAATCCACTTATGAGTGAGTACATACCATGTTTGTCCTTCTGGGTTTGGGTTACCTCACTCAGGATGATATTTTCTAGTTCCATCCATTTGCCTACAAATTTCATGCTGTCATTGTTTTTCTCTGCTGATTAGTACTCCATTGTGTATATGTACCACATTTTCTTAATCCTTTTCAGTTGACGGGCATCTAGGTTGTTTCCAGGTTCTGGCTATTACAAACAGTGCTGCTATGAACATAGTTGAGCATGTTTCTTTGTGGTATGATTGAGCATTCCTTGGGTATAATAGCCCAATAGTGGTATGACTGGGTCTTGAGGTAGATCGATTCCCAATTTTCTGAGAAACCGCCATATTGATTTCCACAGTGGTTGTATAAGTTTGCATTCCCACCAACAGTGGAGGAGTGTTCCCTTTGCTCCGAATCCTCTCCAACATAGACTGTCATTAGTGTTTTTGATCATTGGCATTCTGACAGGTATAAGGTGGTATCTCAGAGTCATTTTGATTTGCATTTCTCTGATGATTAAGGATGTTGAGTTTGTATACTATGTCCACAGATGCCAAAATAGGGAGTCATATCCCCTGAAACTGGAATTACAGGTAGCTGTATGCTGCCCAAGGTAGTTTCTGGGAATTGAACTCAGGTCCTCTAGAAGAGCAAAGGTGCTTGTTCTTAGTCTTTGGACCACCTCTCCAGGCTATGATTATATAATGTTTAATGATGAGAATGATGCTTTGAATAAGTAGACATTAAAAAAGGGCAGAAGTATGTTGAAATAATCATGTCCCAATCAGAAGCCAAAATTCACTGAATGATGGGATGGAGAGATGGCTCAATGATTGACAGCACTTACTGCTGTTGCCAAATACCCACAACAAAATGCTCCCATCAGCTGTAACTCCAGTTCTAGGGATCCAGTGCCTGGCTCTAGTCCCCAAGGGATCCTGCACACAGGTGATACACATAAATTTATTCAGACCCACAAACAAATAAACATTTGAAATTATAAAAACTATTCATTGAGTTAATTAAAAAATGAAACCCAATTCTAACTTAATCCAAATGAACGAATCCTAATTTGCTAGTTATCTGCTAAAGGAAGTTGCTATTTCCTACTTTCTTCTCTTTCCGAGTCAGCCATCAGATCAGGTCTTATGTCATTACATTTGGAGTGCAATTTTTGTGCAGGGTGAGAGATGAGGTTGAGTTTCCTTCTTCCCCCATAGCCATTCAGTTTGACCAGCTCCTTTGTTGAAGACGCCATTATTTCTCAAATGTGTATTGTTGTCTTCTTTATAAAAACCAGATGGCTTCACGAGTGTGGGTTATATGTGGGTCTCTTTTCTTTTTTTTTAATTTTATAATTTAACTTAATTTTACATATCAGCCACTGATTCCCTTGTTCTTCCCCCTCTGCCCTAGCCCACCCCCCATTCCCATCTCCTCCAGGGCAAAGACTCCCCTGGGGATTGAGTTCAACCTGGTAGATTCAGTCCAGGCAGGTCCAGTCCCCTCCTCCCAGGCTGATTCCATTGGTTGATGAGTCTTTTTTTTTTTTTTTCTAATGACAGTACCATGCTGTTTTTATTACTATAGCTCTGTGTTATATGTTGAAATCAAGGATGGTGATAGGGTAGTATTTTTATGGTTCTGGGTCTTTTGTGTTTCTGTATGAAATTTAAGACTTTTTTCTTCAAATTTGAGGAATGATGTCAGAATGCTGATGAGGTTGCATTGAATCTGTAGACTGCTTTTGGTAGTTCTGGAACGCGGACCAAGAATGGAATCTGATGAGGGGAATTCTGAGTGTTTGTGAGTCAACAAGACAAAAGTCTTGTAACCTCAGTTTCATCAAAATCACGACATTGTCCTTGGAATGTGATATCATGTTCCTCCCAGGTATATTGGATAGGGATGAATTTGCTTCAGATTATTTATTGCAGCTGGCTATTGTTATTTGTTTATATGCCTCTATGGAAAAACATGTTTTTGCCATGTGTGGTTTATACTTGTGAATATATACAGCTTGAACTTACGAGAACTTTACTGAGGTGATCTTTCTTATCTCTCAGGGTATAAATTGTCTGATGCTCTGAACAAAAGTGGCTATTGCATGAGACTTCAGTCCACCTCATTTTGGGGCTCCGCTTTCCCAGCGCGGTAAACAGGTAGAATAGCCATTTCCATACCATTCCAATACTATTAATTTATAGCCATTTCATACTATTAGTCCCATTAGTCTGTGAGCATGGGGGCTCTTTCCCTAGTACTGGGTCTTCTTCAGATTTTTTCTTCAGTGTCTTGAAGTTTCCTTGTACAGATCATTCACTTTCTTGGTTAGATTTATTCCCAAAGTTTTTGAGGCTATTGTGGATGGTATTGATTCCCCGGGTTCTTTTCAGCATCTTTGTGAGTTGTATATAGGAAAGCAACTGATTACTGTGTGCTAATTTTGTACGCTGCAATTTTGTTGAATTTATTTTTCAGCTGTATAAGTTTTCTGTTGAAGTCTTGAAGGTCTGTATGTATAAAATGTAACATCTGCAGATAAGGGTACTTTGACATCTTAGTTTGTTATATGTACCCCTTTATCTCTTTCACTTGTCTATTGTTCTAGCTAAGACTTTATGTAATATGTTAAATAAAAGCGGGGAGAGTGTAACATGATTGTTTTGCTCCTGATTTTAGTGGAAATGCTTCTTAGAGTTTTACTCTTGCCAATGGTTGTGTGTGTGTGTGTGTGTGTGTGTGTGTGTGTGTGTGTGTGTGTGTGATCTCTACATTCAGTAGCATGACTGCATATGGGTTTGTGAACCATAGTTTAAGGACCTGGGTAGAGCAAGGCTTCTTACCATATGTAAGCCCACAGAGAGGAATGGAAGGAGAGGAGGAGGAAGAGAAGGATGGGGGGAGAGAAAAGAGAAAGGATAGCTGAGGGGTGGGGAACAGCAAGGCCAGGGACAAGATGCACCCTTCAGTGGTTCACCAACAACAACTCACCTCTTCCAACCATGCAGGGTCCCCTAAATTGACTATCAGCTTCCTCTACAGTCGCTAACTGGAGACGAAGCATTTAGTGTGTGTGTGCTTTCAGGGATAGTTCAGATCCAAACCATAGCAGTTGCCATTTCAAACCTAGTAGGGAACCATTTCTTGGGGACAAGGGAAAAATAGAAAGCTTGTTTTAGTTCAAGAGAAACATGCAGAGCATGCATTGCAAAGTGTAAGGTTCTCTTCTAGAAGAGTGTTCAGTCAACCGCCTCATTTTCTGCCTCTTCCCAGGACAACACAGCATTTTTCTGGACCTGTCTCCATTGTTCACAGAGTTTCTCATCCATTGCTCTTTGGACACTGCATATTCAACCTTCTTGGCATACCAGTTCATCCACTTTGTAATGTGATGCAGTGTAACTGCCTTGGGGCTCACCACAGGGTCTCTCGGGTCCCTTAGTGACATATACAGGCTGATACCAACCCCAGTTCAAACTACTCCAGGAGAAGATCTGGCTTGGCCCAAATAGGGACTTGTGGCTGTGTTCCATTCCTATCCACTATGACCAGTAAGTGGCCAGTGCCCAAGATTGTCAGGTCCATGTGGATGGTGAAAAACTACAAAGATTGAACAAAGAACTATTTGACAAATAGTCCAGGGCAGGGGCTTGAGTCCTACTCTGTCCTCTAGCTCTGAAGGGAAACACTTCCCAATTCCAGGTACTGTGGCATCAGTCTCATTTGGAAAATGAACTGGTTTCAAGTTTCTTAATGCCCGTTTCCCAGGGAACTATTCTCCAGTTTCTAGTATCCTTCTTGGTTTGACTCACATTCCCCTCTCCTTCCATCTCTTCTTTCCCCTGGTCTCTGCCTCTGTCTTTCTTCTGTGTTTTATCTCTCCTTTCCTGCCCCCTGCCTCCTTCCCTGTCTTACTCTGTCCTCTGTCCCTTCTTCTCCCATGCTTTCCTCCCTGTCTCCTTCCCCCTTCCCTCTATACATCCTTCCCTCCCTGACTACTTTCTTCTCCCTCTCTCTTCCCTCATTGACTCAGTCCCTCCTCCCCCTCCCCCTCCTTTTCTTGCTTTAGCCTAGATGTGGAAATGAAGGGAACTATCAGGGTTGGTTTAAGTTGCTTTGGGAGAAAACAGACCATCTCTGTGTTAGAACTAAGCATCTACTAAACAGAACTGATGTTGGGAGACTGCAGAATTTATTGATTTTAGCATGATTTTTGCAACCAACTCCACAAACTGGAGATGTACACAGGTCGCACAACAGAGACTTTGTTAGGGGTCAGAGGGCCGTGGATGCAAACAAGAAAAGCCTAGCAGTGAAGTCCACCCAGGCCTATAATGAATATCTGTGGCTCCATTCTTCAGACAGTGTCCCAGAAGAAGAATAAGAACCTAAAGTCTGTGTACTTGTCTGTATGGCTGCTGAGCATCTCTGTTACCACACAGACACATCTTACTTGGAGATTTTTGTACATAGTCAGCGAATAGAACTGCCAACACCCTCCTCAGTCTGTGAATAATCCCTATGTGTAGCACCATCCTGTGACTTTGCTGGCTCCTCTTCCATTCCCGTGACTTTTGCCAGTGCCTCCAACTCCATCCCACCAACTTTGTCCAGGTCTCCTGATTCTCTGATGAGTCTTTCTACATTCCCCTTTGAGTCAGAACCCATTTTAACTAGGCCATGAGGATTATTAGGGCAACATGTGTTTCCTAAACCACAGTTCTTGCTTTTGAAAGAACAGTCTCACAAATCCAGACTCTCTGGAAGGCAGAAGTAATAGTACTGCCTCTGTCACAGGGACATTTTTTTCATTCAAGTCAGGTAGAGCTCATTTCTCTGGACCCATGCATCACATTTTTTAAAAATGAGGGCGTGAAGCTAGATCATGTGATAAATCAGTTCTCTATTCCCTCTTCTAATCCCCTAGATCCCAACAGTCTCTTTTCCACAGATAGGTTTTGTCCTTTCTACCTTGAGACCCTCACTATCTTGCTTATATTAGAATGTGTAGTTGGGTCTTTTCTTTAACCTCTAAATAAACTGTCCAAGGCAGAAACAACTACACTATCTTATAAATCTGTCTCCACCATGTCAGTTGAATTAAGTAGCACGTGGAACATGAATATTTCTTGAGCATTTGGAGATGACAATCACTAAACTAATCAGATATGCAGTGACACTCTCATCAACTTGACCTTGCCATTGACTCATGAAAATTAAAATACATATTGTTTTTAGAAATCTATGTCCACCCATTTACTATGGCTCTTGTGGCCAAGAAAATTCTGTGACTATTTCCTTCACCCAAATAAAAAACATATTTGAGAGAATCTTGGGTCTAGAGACAGAAGATGTGTCTTTTGGTTTGATGCATGTCACCTTTCTGAGTTCATTCATTCATTCATTCATTCATTCATCCATTCATTTGTAGAAGGGTATTTGTGATCATAGTCTGGGTTCTGGAAGAGTCCCTTTGTTGTGTGGGAGTGGCCCTTGGTCATTTTCCCATGCCCCAGTTAATGATCCCACACTCAGACACATATGAGCTCAGCTTGTTAACAAAATAACAAACAAACAAACAAACAAATTGACTTTCCTTGTCACAGGTAAGTGTTCTAAGGCAAGAGTGTTAGCATTTCTTAGTTTTCTCATTAGTGACATGGGGAAGTGAGATTTAGCTTGTGTGGCTGAGGACAGGCTGGAACAGTGGCTCCTAACAGGTGCTCTACGCTTCTTGGTTGTCCACTCTTCTCTCATTCTCACTTCTTGCTGAAGTGAATATTCCCTCCAGCCACTGTCACCCGGTGAATGACAGCAGTGTGTAGCCTCTGGGCCATGGAGAAGCTGTGTAGACAATGGTGCCTTAGCTCATTTCGACACTTACTCTGGGGGACAGTGGGAAGCAGAAATGAAGTGCTTATATAAACAGACAATTTTGCACCCAGAATTGCTTTTCTGTCTTCCTCTCTTCCTGTGAATCTTTATATTTTATAAACATTCTTCAGCAAATCAGAATGTAGAATGTAGATGATTATGGGAATAGTAATAGCTAATAACTGTATGATAGTTCATGCTTTTTTAAAGGATTTTATAAGCATCAAATAGTACATGGCTTACATGATTCAGATACTCTGCAAGAGAATTGTAGAGTGCCAAATATTGGAGGGGAAAAATCATATAATGCACAAGTGTGTGTACATGTAAAAACCACTGTACTACAGATTAACTAACAGTGCATTAAAAATCACTTACACCGAGGACTCAGGGAAGATTCCAAGGAGGTATCAAGCCAAGACCAGAACCATAAGGAGAAATAGTCATAGTAGAGAATGGGAAATACATCTACTACGTATGGAGACACCAAAGCAGATCAGAATACAGTGTTCACTGAGAAAGACTAATGCACCTAGACCATAATAAGCAAGAGGAGAGGTAGTCAGGAGAAGACTGAAAAGGAGGACAGGGGCCAGTTTCTGAAGGGCCTCGGTCTTGGGCAGCACATGAGGTTTAGACCAGGGTAAAACCTGTAACAGAATGATGTTAGATTTGTATTTCTTACCCATTACTGTGGAATAAGCCACAGATCAGCTAGAGACTGCCCTTGGAGCCTAAGTGGGATTTTCCCATTCCTTTTACTGTGACTTAGGACCAGCACGCATTCCAGTTGTTGCCTTTCTGGGTGTCTCTTCATGCTCCTCTAAATATTTGGCAGTAAGTTCACTCTGGTGCATTTATAAAACAGTGTTTATTCCTTTGACTCATGTCTGTCCTTACACTTTATACAAAGTTAAGTCCATGTGTTCCGCATTGCACAGTCCCCGCATGCTTCTTAATATGGCAGGGGAAGGGGAGACCTGTCCACTTTGCTGACTGTTTTGGTCAGTGTTCTATTGCTATCAAGAGACACCAAGACCATGGAAACTCATGAAAGAAAGCATTTAATTGGAGTTTACTTATAGTTTCAGAAGTTCAGTCCATTTTCATCACGGCAGGGAGCATGGTGGCATGCAGGCAGACATGGTGCTAGAGAAGTAGTTGAGAGCTCTACATCTGGATTCACAGGCAGCAGGAAGAGAGAAACACTGGGCCTGAGATCGGCCTTTTGAAACCTCAAAACCCACTTCCAGTGACAAACTTCCTCCAATAAGGCCATACTTCCTAATATTTCCAAATAGTGCCACTTCCTAGTGGTAAAGTATTCAAATCCATGAGCCTAAGGGGGCCATTCCCATTCAAACCACCATACTGCCACTTTTAGAAGTGAATTCCAGCCCATGCCAAATGATGCCTTCAGATATTCTGTTAAATACCACACACAAGAAACTCCTTAGCCTCCATGCAGAATGAGCACTAAAGAAAACATTCCCCTGCTTGGAAAGAATAGTTATGATTGTAAATGAACAAGTGAAGGGTTGAGGTATGTCTCTCTTTGATCTCTCACTGAAGTCTTTAGGCCTAGTATCCAAGGATGTAACTACTTGAAGATAATAACTTTGAGAAGCTGACTAAGTGAAATTGAATCTTAGGGCAGACCTTAGTCCAATATCACTTATAGAAGGAGATCATAACAAGAACATATAAAGATAGAAATCACTGAAGACATCCCACTGAGCACCTCCATCAAGTTTGAGAGGAACAGAAGTCAGACTCTACTGAGGAAACATGAGAACATTCCAACATTAGGTCACAGATGTAAATAACACAACCAGCCCAAGCTTTAGCATTCCAATCCAAGGCTCTGCATGAGATGAGAATGAACAGCTCAGCTCACACAGGAGTGGCTACTATCTGTGAGCTACTGCAATAGAGTGTGTTGCCCATTTATTACCTGTCTTGAGATAACACTGTGATATATGGTGTTTATTTGAAATTTCAGCTAGTTCCAGGATGCTCACGTGAAAGTGGAATAGTACAGACTAAAGCCAAGCTATCAGTGTCCCCTGAGCCCCGTGACCAGGGTGTGTGTGTGCAAAGACATGCTAAATATAGAACAAATGAGACTAACCTGAAGAAGACACAAAACAGGGGGCCCGTGTAAGGAAAAACAAGATACATGATATACCAAAACTGAGCAAGCCTAAACCTCAGCACCTACACGACTCAGTAAGTCTGATAATGTAACATCATCTAATGCTTAGGAGTGAGGCACTCCAGCATTTCACATGAAAACCAGACTGATAGGTTGAGTCCTATGCAAATGATTAATGTTTGTATCCCTTAGAAGATGAACTCAGAGAGGTGGGCACTAGGCACTATCAAGGCGGTCCCTTGTTTGTGGTACTTAGAACAAGGATGACCAGATTTTGCACTCAAAAATCTACATGGCCACCATGCAGAATATGCACTAGAAGGCAGAATTAATGATGCTAAATGGGGGATTAGCATGAGCTAAGATGTCTCCCTCCCAATTTTCCATGCTAAAGCCCACAGCCCTAGTAGAACTGGAAGGAATATCTGAATTCAGATATTCTTACTAATAGCTAGGTAATTCTGAACAAGTTATCAGAATGCAGTGAACCTCAGTTCTGATTCAGTTGATATCATATTACAAGGCAACCATGCTGGGGAGTGAGATAACCAGTAGGAAACACCTACATAGTCTGGCTTGGTTATATTTGGTTACCTCCATTTTCTTAAAAAAAAAATTGGTTGTTGAAGCTGTGAACAATGGGTCAATCCTGTTTAGTTACAGAGCCCCTCTCTCAGAATCTTATGTTTTTTCTTTCCCCTAAAAGTTTCAGGCTCCTCCCATCCTCTCTTCTTTCCTTTCAGCACTAAGTGAAGACATTCTCCTGGGACCTCCTTGATATGTGGTTGGTATACTACTTAAGATCATCCGGACTGCACCGAATTTTCTATTAAATTTAAAAAGCAATGGCTTGTGAGAATCCATAGTAACAATGACACGCAATGTGCAAGTGTGTGTGTGTGTGTGTGTGTGTGTGTGTGTGTGTGTGTGTGTGTGTGTACATGTGGAGGTCAGGAAAAGCCAATGGTGTCATTATTCAGACTCTGTCTGCCTTTTTGTTGAGACAGGATCTCTTACTGTTCTGGAAAAAACTAAATAGGCTAGGCTGGCTGGCACGGAGCCCCAGGGATCCACCCCCCCCCCCAAGTACTGGGATCACAAAAGGTTTATTTTTTAATGTGGTTCTGTGGTTGAACTCAAGTCCTTGTGCTTGCAAAGCAAGCACATTGCTGATCAAGCTATCTTCCCAGCTCAGAGCAGACCGTTCTTATTGTATGTTCATCTTCTTCAGTACAATGTCACTTTTTTCTGACTCAGGCATGCCAATTGCTCATATCAGACGGAAGATGGTCCTTGAACTTTGTGCTACATATGAGAGGGAAAACTGTGCTAGTTATGTTTGTGTGACTATTATTATTATTATTATTATTATTATTATTAATTATTTTGCTCATGGTTTCTGAGTGATTTCAGCCTATCATAGTGTAGAAGGTGTAGCACGAGCTTATGATTTCAGGCATGAGTGGAGGACCTGTTCACATGGTGTAAAGCAGAAAGCATGGGCCAAGAATGAGGGGTAGATAGAACCTTCAAAGGCTTTCCCCTAGTGGCCTCCTTCTGCCAGACCAGCTTTGCCTTCTAAAGGCCCTACAGCCTTCAAAGCAGCACCTCTACTGAGCATTGAGAGTGTGAACACATGAAGCCCAGTGCAGAGTCAGACTACAACAGAAACATTAATGGACACACAGTATTTGCTCATAGGTGGAAGGCATGGTGGGTACGCAATCAGTCTATGTACTTACGTCAAAATTAGAAAGAACAGGCTAAATCAATGACATGAAATAGATTGGCTATTCACTCACAAATGTAAACAAAAGAGCCAATCAGAAACATGTGCGTAGTAGATTATTCATGGTAAGCTAATGGTCTTTAGTGGCCGCAGTCTGATGAACAGAGGCCCTTGGCCGTGTGTGGTTCCCATGAGGTTGGCTCTAGCTAGCCTGTTTCCAAGGATATAGATATAAGAGAGAGAGGTACCAGGATGACTTCATGGTACATGGCATTTTGATTTATTCCTTAAGTTGTAGAAGTCTCTGTGTCATCATTTTCTAATTTGTCAAGAGACATGGGTGAGCATGAAACAGACAGAAAAACCTTTAGAAAATTGAAATGTGTGAAAAAAAAAAGTATGTGTGTGTGTGTGTGTGTGTGTGTGTGTGTGTGTGTGGTGGGGGTAGGGTGTGATGAGAATGGTGTTGAAATGTTCTTTAGTGAGGATGAGCCAAAAGAGCGGATTATTTTATTTTGTGTCAGATTAGTGGTTTCCATCCTCACCAGAATAAGACAACACTTCACTTTCACATGTATTTGTGAATCCCTGCCAAACACTGGCCACCAACACCTTACTTTAATAATTCAACAAAAACATGTTCCTCTCAGAACTTCACTGTGGTAAAAATTTTCAGGCACAGAGTGAGCATGTCTTCCTCCAAATAGTAATTTGAAGACTGTGTTTTGCTTCCTATGTATACTATAAAACTCAGCCAAAATTCCATGGGAGAGCTAGATTTATTCAGTGTGTGTGTGTGCGTGTGTGTGTGTGTGTGTGTGTGTGCGCGTGCATGCGCACACACAGACGGTCCTGGAGATTAAACCTGGGTCTTTACATGTGCTAAGCATACTCCCCACTGCTGAGCTATACACTCAGCCCCCTATAAGCATAATTTCAAGACAAATGAAAGTTGAAATTAAAAAATAAAACGACAAATACCGACTAAAAGTACTAGTGTTGTTAAATAAATATCAAATAAAGTACAAGGCAAGAAGTATTGTTGAAGACATTTCATAGTGCTAAAAGGATCAATTCAAGGGCAGGATATGAAAATGTAATAATGTTTACCTAATATTATTTCAAATTGCATGAGAGCAAGTTGACAGAGAATTAATGAGGGCAGCACCCTGGAGATATTCTGCAGGTAGGCTGAGAGAGCTTTTGCCTTCTGGAAAAAAAAATACCAGCAAACCTCCATCTGGAAAGATGATAACTAATGCTTGAGATGGGATGCTGTCAATGTCTCCAGACCCTGTCAGGAGGTTGAACTGGGCCCAGGGTGGGTGTCAGCCTGTGGAGCAGTGAAGCAAAAATACTTGGACTCACTGAAGAAAATGTCGAGGGAGCCCCTCAGGCAGAAGGAAGATGATCTCATGAAGAAACTCAGAAAAGCAATCATGAATAAAAAGTAAATGGATCTACAATTAAACCTTATCAGAAAATCAGCATCCTGAATGACAGATATGTTTTATGAAGGCTAAACCATGTGAAAAAATTACAGAGTACACAAATCAAGGTGAGATATGGGCTTAATGTGGCAAGAGTTTTGAATTATGAGAATGAGATTTCAAATGCTAGTTTATAAAATACTATATTCAATATGGAAGGTTAGTTTATAGCTACTAAATATTAGTCTATAACTGCTAAAATGGTGTAAATACTAGAAAACTTGTGAGGTAGTATGGAGTAATAGAATAACAAAAACCCCTTACTTGGGAGCAGAGCAAACAGGAGCGTGAGAGAAAATATTAGTAAGTATAAAATGATAAATGTAAAACCAATTATATCAATACTGCTTTTCAGTGGAAAAATGATCAAAAGTTTCAATTAGAAAAAAGCAAAACTTGAGGCTAGATTAAAAATAATTGCATGATTATTTTAAGAGACTCGAGGCTCATTACATTTATGAATTTTGAAAATGAAAGGGTGGAAAAACATGTAATGCAAATTCCACTGGGGAAAAAAACTATTTCAATAGTGCTAATATCAGACAATACAGATTTTAATGTAACAAGTATGTTTAAAGATTAGTTCTCCCTTCTCAAAATATCTAGTTTAACAAGAAGTCAGGACATTCTAAATATTTATGGCTCTTAGCCACACTGAATCAAAAATCTCATCATAAACACAATAGAAAGATAAACACCATTGTTCTGGTGTTGGGAGATTGTAACAGTTTTCTTAGTAACTGGTAGAACAGCAGGCAGTAATTCATATGAATTCATGGTCATTAAACAGAAGCCAATTTAAACACATGAAACACTGCAGCCCATAGTCACATACACAGGGGTTCCAAGAGCAGAAGGCATATTTATTAATAAATAACGTTGAACCATAATGTAAGTCACAAGGGCAAACAACTGAATTCCTTACAGGGGTTTTTCTTACCACAGTGGAAATGAGCTAAAGTCAGTAATAAAAAGAAAACAATCTATATTAAATTAAAAATAAACACCAGTAAGGCACAAGTACTATGAAATAAGAAATGGGAAAACCAGGGGTGGGGATTTAACTGGAAAGTGGGGAGAGAGGACAATATGGAGAGAGAGGGGAGGATAATTAGCATTAAGGACATTTGAAAAAGCCATAAGAAACAAATTATTTTATGTTTTCTTGAAAATATATTTGAATAAAGTTATGCCTCTTGGGGTAATAATGCTCCCCACAAGAGCCACAGACTAACAAATCTCCAATGATAGGCATGGGAAATGTCCCTTGAGATTTTGGTCAAGGGAGTCAAGAGACTCCCCAAACAATATGGGCTATTGCCATTGCTCTCGGTTGCCTTCCAAAACTTAAAGTAAGTCCCTGTTGCTAAGGACACCACACATAGGAATTGGAGGAATTGAGCTGGCACTCACTTGGAAGTTCCCTATTTGAGGACCAGCTCTTATGCTGTCCAAGGTGTTATGCAAGCTATCAAGAAAAACAAACAAACAAAAAAAAATGAGTCCTCTTGTCCAACTGTATTACACCACAATGATCACCAGCACAGCAAGGGATTTTCAGGTGCAATAATGACACATATCTTGACAGCAACCAACATCTGTCTAGTTGAACTTCAGGTCACTTAAATAGGAGAGAAATTGTGCTTGTTACTGCAGCCTAGCTGACTATTCATGGCTGATGAGGTCGTAGATCCCAGAGAGGACTTATCATTGTCATTTTCCTAAAGCTGTTTAATTTCCAACTCAATTCAAAATACTTATTCTTATGTTTACAGATAAATGGATCTCTCATCCCTCATCCAATAAGCTTCTTTTTGTAGCAGATGGAGAACATTACAGAAACTGGTCAAAATGCAGAGAACAACTGACCGTGGGATGCTCAACCCAACTGATATATCTACAACTCAACTCATCCTCCACAACTGAGAACCCACAACTCCTCCTCCACACCTGAGGATCTACAACTCCTCCTCCACACCTGAGGATCCACAACTCATCCTCTATGCCTGAGGATCTACAACTCCTCCTCCACACCTGAGGATCTACAACTCATCCTCCTCTACACCTGAGGATCTGCAACTCATCCTCCACACCTGAGGATCTACAACTCCTCCTCCACACCTGAGGATCTACAACTCATCCTCCACACCTGAGGATCTACAACTCATCCTCCACACCTGAGGATCTACAATTCATCCTCTATGCCTGAGGCACAGGGAACACTACAGAAGGTAGGGAAGAAATATTTTAAGAGTCAGGGGATCAGGAAGTCTCCTGTAAGATTATATCTCCACCATTTAACAAGAAACCCATGGAATCTCAAAAATATGGTCCCCTAAACAATATTTATACAATGACAATAGAAATTGATATGCCTGCATTGATGGGGTAAATCTCATGAGGTCCTACTCCTAGAGGATGATTAACAGGAAATTTGTGGCTTCTGAGACAGAGAGAGAGAGAGAGAGAGAGAGAGAGAGAGAGAGAGAGAGAGAGAGAGAGAGAGAGAGAGAGAGAGAGAGAGAGAGAGAAAGAATACTTCTTCTCCAGGGACAAGCCCCCCTCATAGGTTATGCAATCACCCTTAAACAAATACACATATGAGCAACACTAAATGTACTCAGCAGAT
Organism: Peromyscus maniculatus bairdii; assembly: GCF_049852395.1. Lineage (NCBI taxonomy): Eukaryota > Metazoa > Chordata > Mammalia > Rodentia > Cricetidae > Peromyscus > Peromyscus maniculatus. Next base: position 84,135,125 of record NC_134852.1, on the reverse strand, counting down.
TGTGAGTGTGTGTGTGTGTGTGTGTGTGTGTGTGTGTGTGTGCAATTAAAGGAGAAGAGGTCATGAATTCTAGAGGCAGGACATAGGAGGATTTGGAGGGAGAGAGGAAAGGGGTGAAATGATGTGAGTAGAGTACGTATGTACTAAATTCTCAAAATTATGTTTACATTAAAACAACACAAATTTTAAAAACCTTCAAAACATTCACAGACCAATGTGGAAATCACATTGATTTTATTAGTTATTTTTCTCACTAATATACCAGAATTTCTGGCATCAACAAATAAAGGCGGAGGCTCCCTGTTTGAAGATATAGCCTGTGATGGTGTGGAAGGCATGGGGGGGGGGAGCATGGCAGCAGGAGAGGCGTGGTGGCGGGGGAGGCGTGGCGGCGGGGGAGGCGTGGCGGCGGAGGAGGCGTGGTGGTGGGGGAGGCGTGGCAGTGGGGGAGGCGTGGCGAGGCGTGGTGGCGGGGGAGGCGTGGCGGCGGGGGAGGGGTGGGTGGCGGGGGAGGCGTGGCGGCGGGGGAGGGGTGGGTGGCGGGGGAGGCGTGGCAGTGGGGGAGGCGTGGCAGTAGGGGAGGTATGGACCTGGGCACTGGTTGAAGCTTAGCAATGGCGGTGTCCTGTGACTGGCCATGTCCTGGTACTCAGAAAGCTGAGCACTCAAGCAGGAATCAGGGCTAGGCTATGTCTCAAAAGATAGACCCTAATTCTTTTGAAACCTACTTCCTCCAGGTAGGCCCCACTTCCTAAAAGGGAAAGGGGGAAAATCATAACCATTTAATCATCTTAATATATATATATAGATGAAAATATTTGATAAAATTTAACATATAGTTTATAATAAGAACTCTGATGGAGTAAAAATAGAAAGGAATACTCAGTCTTTTAAAAAGTGTCTACCAAATTACCATTATACAGTGTTGAAATATTAAAAGCCTTTGCCCCAAACTAAGCTAGAGAGAGGATACCCTTATGTGTATCTTTATTTTTCCTTTACTAGATTCCATAATCAGCTCACTGTGATAGAAATCTAAATGAAACAAAAGCTATGGACTTTGAGAAGACAAAACTCCCTTTTAGATGATGTATGTGTGGGATGTACAGGCAATCTGACAAATCTAATATGATCAGAATTACTAAGGAGAATTTTCAAGACTGATAGATGCAGTTTAGAGAACCAAAAACTAATTCTGTTTTGAAGTTAATAATAATAAGTTATTAATAAAACACACTCTTTGATTTCATAGCATAATTTTTCATAGTATCCAAGATATCAGGTAAGCATAAATCTATTGAATATATAGGCTCTTTATAAGGTAAGACATTTCTAAATGAGAGAAAAATCAAAGAAGTTGAAGAATATTGTATTATGATGCAACTAAAAACTCAATATTTTGGAGATAGTATTTTCCCCTGACATGGTCTAAAGACATACTGAGGATTTCATCAAAATCCCAACAGACTTCTTTGTCAAACAGAAACTAGCAAGTTGAATCTAAAAGTTATTTGTGTGTCAGTTCCCACTAGGTCCATCCCAGCTCAGGAGAGCTGCAGTAATTAGGACAATATCTTACAGCTTAGAGAGACACATAGAACAGCAGAACAAGGCAGACATCAACAGACTTCTTCGTTCTGTCCAATGTCTTGTCGCCATTACTGTTAACCACATTATTTCTAAGCCTCATTGAGCACACAGAGACTAACGTTTTACTCCAGTCCTTTTGAGTTAGGGTGCTGTCACATGGCTTGCTTTGGATAAGTGAACTGAGAACATCAGTGATTTGTAAGCATTTCCAGGGCTAAGTTCTGACAAGTAAGGGCAGTTGCTCAGTTCTGAATGAGAGCGGTTGGTACCTAGATGAGACACTGTGATAGAAATCTAAAGACACTGGCATAGTTGCCATTTGGCTGTTGGTGAGAGCTGTATCTGAAGCTCAGTGCATGATGAGGGGCAGGATGGAGAACACTGGTAAACTGGTCACCCTTAGAAGACTGAGATCAAATCATGTAACAATGAGTTTGTGGCTAAAAGGGAATCCTGGGAACAGGGTAGGTGTTAGGGGCTATCACTGTATTTGGCAAGTTACAATAATAAAGCTTAGCCAAAACAAATGACCACTTTACAAGCAGGATAGAAAGAAATAAAGATATTTCTGAGTCATGTAGGATAAAAAGAGACAAAATATTTCAACTTAATATAGTAAAAGATAAAACTAGGAGTGACAAGTGGTGAATGGTTTTTACTAAGGGACAAACTTGGTGACTGGGGTGTGTAGCAGCACAAAACTAATTAAGAGGTGGCTTACCCTCGTATCATATCCGGACAAAGGGGCTCAGATTAATGAAACTGATTGAATGGCTCTCCCATTAAAATCGAATAAGTTCAAAGTACCTAGCATTAAAACAGAGGCCAAGAGTTGGTGGCAACAAAGGAATAAAATTAAAGATAAAAATATGCATAGAACAGAACTCAAGGAGTGACTTCTGGCATGGAAAACTAACCTGAGTCCACAGCTTAAACCTTGAAAGAGGATCATGCTTTGATGATGGACTAATACCTTGAGTTACTTGATTCTCAGAGACAACGCTGATTTGGAAGCAGTCTGAGAAAGGTCTGAAACCCCAGGTCAGAGTCTCAGATGTCATCATGCAAGTCAATTACTCAGAAGGCTGGCACAGGAAGTTCGTAAATTCAAGGCCTTTCTGGTCTACATGGTGAGTTCAAAGTCAGCATAGGTAACTTAATGAGTCCTTGAAAATAAATTAAGAACATGAACAGAAGGGTAGGGATACAGCCCAATGGTAAAGTGCTCACCTCTTCATAGTTTGGTTTCAATCCTCAGAACTGCAAATGAAACAGAAAACATTCAACAAGACAAAGTTTAGAACCAAAAGCGAGAAGAATAAGAGACCAAAGGGTTCGTCTCAAAGAGAAGCATCGCCTGGTCCAGTAGGATCAGAATCCATCCCTGGTGCACAAACAGGCTTTTTGGAGCCCACTACCTATGATGGGACATCTCACACAGCCTTGAGGCACGGAGAGGGACTTGGACCTGCCTCTATTAAATGTATCAGGCTCTGCTGACTCCCTATGGGAGGCCTTACCTTCTTGTAGGAGGGAGTGTGCTGGGGAAGGAGGCTGGAGGAGCAGGAGGAGGGAAGAGGGGGATCTTTGATTGGTATGTAAAATGAATATAAATTTTTCCTTAATTAAAAAAAGGGAACCATAGTGATACATCATTAGAACAGCTCCAAGATAGCAACCAGGTGCTCAATATGAGTTGGGAGTTAGCACTGCTGTGTACCCTCCCACCCCATCCCATCTGAACCTGTCCTTATCCTTTGAGCCTTGAGCTTGTATATACGTGTGGTGAACTCTTAAGAACCCAAGCATTTGGACCCCATCAACACCAGTGTGGCTGGGAATCAGTCACTCTGCTTCTCTGGGTCTTTCAGTAAAAGGTCATTCAGTTCTCTGTGCTCTGCCTTCCTTGTCTGTAAAATGTGAATTTAAGTAAACAAAACAAACAAAAAAGTAGTAAATAACATTTACAGTAGTAAATAAGATTTTCCTGGACTCTGGCATATAATCAGTCATCTAATAAAAGGGGAGGGGCTCTCCTTTTAATTTCAAATGATGATATTGCAAGTCATTGCTCCTCCACAAAATGTTTTAGTTAGCTAGCTAGCTAGCAAGCTAGCTTTTGAGACAGGGTCTCACTATGTAACCCAGGCTGGCCTCCAACTTGCAATCCAACTGCCTTAGCCATTACAAGTGTGTACCACCATACCCTGTAGTGGGTAGCCATTCCAGTTTTGGTCTGAGAGTTGCAACCCCCATTGAGGCTTCGGTAACTATCACATCTACAAGGCGGGGCCAAGGGAGGGCCCTGAAGACCCAAGATTAGGATGCGCCTCGCTCTCTTCCTGCTTGGACCCTGGACGCTAGAGGTAGACCAAGGAGAGTTCTCCAGAGAATACCGCTGGACTGTGCTGCGTCTTTCCCAGAACCCACCACCTACCTATCCCTTCATTTGTAAGTTACGCCATTAAATAAATCTCCCTTTTAACTCTGTGGAGTGGCCTTAATAATTTCACCAACAATACCCAGCTGTCGTAGGTATTTTAAATCCAGCAGTGATATTTTGAACCAAGAGCCAGTCACTTTTTGCTAGGTGTGGTTGGCCCATAATTTAACATTGGAAAGAGTACATTGGAATTTTGTTTTCTTTATCCATACTTGACTGTCACTCCCCATCCTGCAGTTCTCTGTACTCCCCATGCTCAATAGAAGAGTGACAGCCATTTCTCAAGATGCCATGCTTTGCTGCCTTTGTAAGTACAGTAAATATTCGTGACATTGCCTGCAGTTTCAGTCATTTCTCTAACATTGATGTTAGTGTCCCACCCATTTCCTTTGATGTTTCCCTGGGCTGCAAACAGAGAATGTGATTTAGCATCATTCTCATGGACAGGAAAATACCTGAGTGGCTCTCACGTACTGAGTTGAAGGAGTGTGTGTGTGTGTGTGTGTGTGTGTGTGTGTGTGTGTATTGTACCACCAGGAAGCACAGAGGAAGTGAAGGCTAGCTGAAAAAAAGTAGCATCTAATGAGAATTCAAGCTCCCTTGCTTACAACCACTGCTGCCTCCCTAAGATTTTAAAATACAATGAAGGAAAAGTGATTGTGCAAGTCAGAATCTGGAACACTTAGATTTTTTTATATTAAGACAATTTTTTTTAATTTCATGTGCATGAATGTTTGACTGCATTTACGTATATACCACATGCATACCTGGTGTCTATAGAGACCAGAAGAGGCTTTCAGTCCCTTGAAACTGGAGTTGCAGACAATTGTGAGCTGCCACGTGGGTGCTGGGAATTGAACTCAGACCCTCTGGAAGAGCAGCCAGTGCTCTTAACTGCTGAACTGTCTCCCCATGCTCCAAAGCTCAGATATGTTGCCTGATTTCCAGTGCTTTCTTTTATTTGTCTCTATGATGAGGGGAAAGGTGAGGCTGTGAAAGGTGGTGATGTAAGTCAAAAAGTTGAGGACTACAAAACTAGAGGAAAGAGCCTCTGTCTCCAGCACTGCTGGTTTCTTTTGTCCTGCAGTTTGGATATCTGTAGAACGAACTGGTTTGCTTTCTCCTTATTAATATTATATAGCTGAATGGAGACTCATCTAGTTAGTATGCTCAATGTAGCAACTAACTCAGGAAGAAGAAAAGTGGTTTTCAAATTTGGCCTTTGAGGCTCTGGCTTAAGTTTTCCATAATTGGATACAAATACAAGGCCTGGAAGGGAATTACTGTGAGATTTAGCATGGTGTTATTTAATCATGTATTTAAAAGGCAGAATTCTGTGGCTACCAAGAAACCGCAGGATTGGAAAGCATGTGGTAACAGAAGCATGACCTACCACCAGTATGTCTGTGCCTGTTCACCTGGAGTGTGGATTTTACCAACTTCATGTTGGTTTCTTCATTCTTTATTAGGATATTAGTGAATGCATCCCATGTGTCAGGCAGTGTTTGGGGCTAGACTGTGTTTCCCCTAAATATAAGTGAACTTCTGACTCTTGACATTCGTGAATGTGACCTTCAGTTACAATTAAGGTCCTTGCCAATATAATAGAGACATAAGTTAAAATGAAGTCATAGTGAATGGTGATTCCCTCAGTACAATAAAAAGGCCATTCTATAAGAAAGGGAGTAGAGAGATTTATCTAGACAGAGAGAAGAGATGCCACATGAAACTTAACACAGGGAGAAGAGACCCCAGGAAGACTGGGATAAGGTAGCTCCAAGCTCAAGAAAACCAAGACATCCAGCAGCAACAGAAGCTGAAAAATATCACAGACTTGTTCTCTTCTGTATAGCACAGAGGAAGTATGGTTCTGCTGACATATTACTTTAGACTCCTGGTCTCTAGAATCACAAGACAACATATTTCTGTTGTTTCTAGCCATCCCGTTTGAAGTACAGATATTCCTCACACATGTTGGTAAGGGAGGGAATGAGCAAAGGCATTAAATAGGTATTTCATAAAAAGATGCCCAAATCAGGAGCAAATATATAGAGAGGCTTAAATTTATTTAGTATTAAGAAAGTGTAGATTAAAAATCACGAAGAGTCTCGTAGCAGAATGCCTAAAGGGAAAGGGACACTGGACATTATACCAAGGTTCAAAGTGCTATGGAGAGGCAGAAATCACATTGAAAAATTCTACAGCCAAATCAATTCAAAGTAACTGTGCCTCGGAACCAGCCATTCCATCCCCAGGTGTGCACTGAATAGAAATTCACAAGCCTGTTCACGTAAGGGCATGTACTGGACATTCACAGCTGCTTCAATACAAATGTACCAGAATGTACTAGAACGTTAAACTGTGGTGTTGTGTTAGCTAATATTCAACATAAACTGACAGCATCTAGAATCTGTGAGGAGACAAAACCCTGAGCAGCCTGAGGTGGTTTAGAATGAAGTTGTCAGATTGTTCTAGCCCCACAAAGCCTAAGGAGACTAAATGAACTGTGACCTCTAGGTACGCTCTTGGAAAGGAAAGGGACATTACAGAATAACCAAGTAATCACAGATAAGGCAAGGCCTTTAGTGTTGAGGTCAGCTTATTCATTATGACAAACGTACCTCTACAATTTAAGGTATGAATAGCAAAGGGAAACTAAATATAGGTTCCATGGGAACTCTCTGTAGATGCTTTGGTATTTTTCCACAAATCTAAAACTATTCTGAAAATAAGAAAAATAAATAGATGCAATTGATGTAATGGCCCTTGCCTTTCCATCCAGGCAACCTCTCTGCCCCTTAGCTTGGATTCTTGATTTTTTGGTCGGGCATTTTTCTGTGATTTAGAGGGAGCTGAATTAGATGGCTTGGGCTGCTTGGATTGGAAACAGCTGAATTCTTGTCCTGGGGTGTTTCTGTCAAATGTGAGAAATTGATAGATGGGAACAAATGAGGAAGAACTCCTCCCAGGACCCTCCCCTGGAAAAGTGAAAAGCATGTGGGATGCTTGCCAAGAGGCCCTGAGGGAAATTCCTTCCTGGGGTGAAATTTATTGAATCAAATAACTCAATCTCTGTCAGAAATAATCTGAAAAGCAATACTGCATGGTGCATATATCACAAAGTCCCCTGGAAGTATTTTCGAGGTGAATGTCTGAAAGAAGGATTTTCCCCCTATTTTGAACAGAAACTTGTTTTTCTTTTTCCGTGTAAAGTAATACACAATCATTTTTCAAGAATGTGAAAGCACTAGGAGTAAAACAATGACAAAAAAACCTGAACAAGCAGTGATTTCATTAGAGACAACAACTCTTAATATTGTACATATTATATATGTGTGTGTGTGTGTGTGTGTGTGTGTGTGTGTGTGTATACATATATTCTAATTTATGTTGCTTTTGACAGAAATCTTGGCAATTATTGCTCCTGGAAACATTACCTAAAATAAGTTATTTTATTACTACATGTCTTTTTCTTTAAGTTTGTTTCTATCATACTTGATTATCATGTATCAAATTATCATAACCCTGCAATTTATCAGATAGCTACAAAAAGAAAGGAAATCCATTCTTCTGTACACATGCTGGAAATTTCTTTTATTCCTAATCTTCTTAGCAAATTGGTAGATGCACAGCTTGGAGATTTAGAAATCTTTCTGGGACTATCTAGTAATCGACATTTTTTAGAAGCATGAAAAACATGTTTTTAGTGTAGCCTTCTTGACATGAGTTGAAGCTCAGTACGCCTGTTTTGGGGGTTCCCTTTTCATTTCCTGCCCCCTCTATATTTACACTCTGTAACTATGTAAACTCTTTAAAGGTGTTGCTGAAGAGGAAAGGATTCTGGGAAGAACTCCAAAACATTACCTGTTTAGTGCCAAAGGATGGAAATTGGAGGCAAAATGCAGCGTGTACCAAACACCTATGGAATACAACCTCTCACGTGTCAATGGAGTTTGCACGGGTAGATGTCCTATGACACCAAGCCTCTCATTCAAACCTTCCCTGCTCTCCTTAGCACTTGTGTATCCCATGAGAATTTTCCTGCCTCTAACTTGAATATTAAAGAGGAATGATGGCAGTGTGTATCCAGGTGGTGTTTCTTTAATTAAAAAACATACCAGCCAGGAATTACAGGTGCACACCTGTAATCCCAGAAATTTGGGAGGCAGGATGGTGTCTGAGAGTTCAAGGCTAGCCTGGTAGGTTTCAGGCTCCCCTGTGTGACTATGATTCTGTGTGATTGTGGTCCTGCCTCCTAAGACCTTACATTTGAATGTCGGCCTTCTGGAGGGCAGAGAACAGCTTTTGGGAGTCAGTTCTCTCCTTCCATCATGTGGGTCCCAGGGATCAAACGCAGGCTTGATGACAGGCATTTTTCAGCCCCGGAGACATCTCACTGGTCCCTCAGTTAGGTTTCTTTTAAAAACTATAATATTTTTATTAATTCTTTGAGAATTAAATACACGAATCCAAAGTTCTTTGATCATATTCTCTCTCACCAGCCTAGCTCTTCACAGAACAATCTTCCTGTGTCTTATCCCCTCTATACACTGTCTAAAGCTTCTTTGCTAGGGTGTGGGGATCAGGAGTCCCTTCTCCTCTCCAAGCTGCAATGTTGACATGACTGACCTTGCACAGGTCTTGTGCAGACAACCACCGCTGCTGTGGATTCATGGGTGCCATTGTCTTGCCATGTTGGTTCATTCTCCCTGACTCCTGTGTCTTACAGTCTTTCTACCCTCCCTTCCACAAATAGTCTGTGGGCCTAAGGGGGAGAGCCTGTGATACAGATGTCCCATTTGTAGCTGAGCTCTGGACAGACACTTACTCTCTGTGCTTAGGCCAGCTGTGGGTTTCTGCATTAACCACAGTCCATGGCACACAAAACTTCTCTGATTATGTCTGAGAACTGCACTAATCTATGAGTAAAGAAAAACGGATTTTGATGGTAGTTGGAAGGGAAATGGGAAATAATGGACAGGGAGACTTAAGTGATGAGAGGGATGGGATAATAGGGGGTAGGAATTAGGGAGAGGTATAGCTAATATTAAAGAAATTTGAAAAAGCTACATGAAAACACATGTTTTATAAGCTTCATGCATATACTTTTTCCACATAAAAGAGTTTAATTTGCTTGTCATACTGAGTTGCCTTGCTCAGCCTTGATACACAGGGAGGTGCTTAGTCTTACTGCAACTTGATATGCCTTGTTTTATTGATATTCATGGGAGACCTGTCTTTTTCTAAACAGAAATGGAGGAGTGGTTTGGATGGTGGGAAGGGGGGGTGAGGGTGGGGGGAGAGGGAGGACTGGGAGGAAAGGATGGAAGGTAACTGCATTTAGTATTTAAAATTAATGTAATAATAATAATAATAATAAAAGTTTAATTGGAGTTATTATACACATAAGATAGAGCTTCTTCTGAAATACATACATTGCCAAACAGGAAGCCCAGTGCCAGGTATAGGGAGGATAATACCTCTGAAGTTGTTGGTCAGAGGTGTCTTAGAGATTCACTAAATAATACAGACTATTGCCAGTGCTCTTGATTCCCTCCAGACCTTGATGATAAGACCCCATTGTTAAAGATACTACACACTTTGGTTATAGGACATGGTGTAATCAAGTTAATACTGACCAGGAAACTTCCTCCCTGCTGGCTAGCTCTCATAGTACTGGAAGGTGTTATGCAGGCTGCTGGGGAGAAAGTCATCAAAGACAGCTTTAGCAAGCTACAAACCCCATGAACTGCAGTAATAACAACCATCATAGCAAGATGTGCTTGTATGTTCAATAGTGGTATGGTTGTTATAGGGGTAACCATCTGCTCTCTGATTGGATTAAGTTCCATTGCACAGGAGGAAAAATGTGCCTGATACTGTCTATCTGGCAAAGATCTCAGGTTTAGGAAGCTCATAGGCCCTGGGGTTGAACCTATTACTATTATTTTACTAAGTAGATATTAGATCGGATTTTGAATATGAAAATGGGAGCCGCATTATAAATCAGAAAAGACATCATAAAAGTGGGGCATTGTTATTTGAATCTTGACTCTATCACTTAATGTCTGCATGTTTCTTGTTATAGGACTCTGCTGGAAGTCAGCTTTTGATGTAAAAATTTCTAGAGTTGTTAGGGTCAAAGTTGGGAACTCTGGTAGTTCTAGCAAGCTGTGCTTAGATGTTTGTACTTAATATGCCAATTAAAGAGACAAGTAATAGTGAAAATCAGAGAAAAGAGATCTGTTCAGGGTGGCAACATGGGGAAAAGAACACATAAAGAGGTCCAGTGACCCCACAAATCCATCTCAGAGGTCCTGACATGAAGTTTAGGTTTAAACAGAAAGCAAGAGGTAGACAAAACCAAGCAGTTCTGGTCTACTTGTGGTGTCATCCATCATTGACTCATCATTGTCTGGACTCTTTCCTGAAAGGTGGTCTGAAAAGTTGTGAGAACAATACGGTCTCTTCCTGGGAGACAGGCTCCTCTGAGGGTACCAGGCATCAGCATTTTCCTTATGAGACTCGGAGAAATTCCAATTTCTTCAGGTCCATTGCCTTCATAGTCTGATAGCCAAAGGACCCAAGTGACACCCTTTAGAGCACCTTTGCTCTTGCCAAGACAGTAACAATAATACAAAGATTGAAACAGCCATGTCATAAACTACTGCATTCGAGAGTGAAGCAATACCGGATGGAGCCTGGCATAATCCTGACACATGCTTGCTGAAGAGCAAACGCCAGTTGCCTTCTTATTTCCCATCCACTCCCTGCACTAGCTTTTGCTGTGAGCTAACTCCTTCTCATCTTCTCCACCTTCCCAATCCCTTCTTTTGTTGATGTCATCAAAGCGCGCAAGCCAATTCTACTTTAAATATTGTGTAAGGGATCTTATTTGGGTTCTTACATTTTTGGTTGGATCTCACTGTTATCTGTTGTTGTTCATTTATTACATTTCTCCCTGCTCTTTCCCCCCTCCAACTCCCCCATATGCCTCTCCTCACTTTCCTTCAAATTTATTGCCTCTTTTTCATCAATTCTCATTGCATGCATATATGTATTTTAAATACATATGTGTTCCCAATTATAACCTGCTTTGTTCATATAATGTTACTTGTGTGAGTGGTCACAGGGCTGACCATTTGGTACTGGATAACTAATTGATGTGCTCTTCTCTTGGGGGAGACCTCCTTTCCTGCTTCTAGCTTTTCTCAGTTGCCTACAGTTCTTTGTGTAGGGGTGAGGACTTGTGTGCTTAGATCCCAAGCTAGACAGTTTAGTGGGGGAGGGGGGAGGGAGTCAATCTTTTCAGGTTGACCTTACATAGATGTAAGATGTAATCAATGAATCGATAGATTCATTGATTTGGTTTATGATCTGCTTATCTTGATATAATGCTATTCTTCTTTGCTTTTACTTTGTTCTTAATTACCAAGGAATAAAATACAGAAATAAAAGGTGCCTTTGAATGAAGAGAACTGAGTCTTTCTAAGAACAGGACTGTGTCCCTGGATTTAAAATAGATCTTAAAGGCTGTTACTCATGGCTAGTAATGATTCTTACACAAACCCCCAAAGCTCTGGTCATCAGACAACTGACTGAGTGAGAATCAAGCTCAGGCAGGGGAAGATGTCTCAGACTGTGTGCTAAGACCTCTTCAGAGTCTTCTAGGAGTGTGACCCACATTGCATTAAAAATGAGTTTGTGTTCAGGATTACATCATGCCATGAGAGGCCTCTGGGCTAAGGGTGAGACGCCATAGAATGCCTTTCCTTTTAAGCTATGGGCTTTACCACCTTGTAGTATTTACATTTATAATAGGCGATGAGAGAGTTTGCAAAAGTCTGCGTACATCTTGACCCAAACAGGGATTGACTTGAGGAGTCCCTGGCCTTATATGAATAGTTACTGTTCATGCCCCTGAACCCATTCATCACTAGGCAAGTCTGAGCTCATGTCTGCTTCTTAATACATAGAGAGTATATAAATTCAACCATTTCAACTGTGGTCGAATCATTCTTTTAAATCATTAAATTATATAAGGGATTTTATCATACAAGTCTTGGCCTTTGTAATTCATCATTTTGAAGAAAGAACATGCCTACATGTTGTTTAAAAATAACTTTCAAGTGTGTATTCTACTCCCCCAAAATACAGTATTTGCTCTAACAGAAAGCTGTAACAAACAGAATTAATTTTCTATTCTTGATGAATGGCAATGGACTTGTCTTTTATTTCTGGAATAAGGTTAAAGGCTTTATATTAATTAAAGTTCAGTGGGCATATTATAGATGCCCAAGGCTGTGTAACTGGATGACTGATAAATTAATATGTTGAGAAACCTCAAATGGGATCCTATTTTCAGCTGATTTCGGCCTGCTGCGATTGTGCTCAGCTAGCGGAAGCAGAAGCTGCAGTTTTTGAAAGAGCCATGAATGTGGTCATGAATGTTAAACAGTGTCCTTCCGTTGCTACAGTTTTACTCTAGTCACCAATTCTCACTCATCCCTTCAATGTGCGTCAAGGTCTTCAATCATAAGAATCCTGAGCTTTGGAAGGAATTGCTGCAGCCACCCAGGTGGTTTCACAGTTCTAGACACGAGTGTCTCTGAAATGGTTTACTGGACATAGGACTTCCAGGGATAGGGACTCTGCTCATTCCCTGGGACACTCGGTTACCAATGGGAAGGTTTATTAGAAGAACAAATCTCATTGTAGGGGACAAACGTTTAACTTATTTTCATCCCACATGGTGGGGAAGGAGCCTGGCTTACACACTGTGCTGGCAAAGTGATCTGTTAGTGCTGAGCACTCAGTGGCCTGTGGAGATTTACAGGTTCATCCAGATCAGGAAAATTAACTCCACTCGTGGTTGAGTTGAAATATTTGGATTCTGATCACTTTGCAGGGAATTCAAACTTTTGAGAATCTATCTTCAACTTATATAGCTAGACAAGTTGGTTTCCATTCTCTGAAGTTATTAGGTACCTCTACAGGTCGGACACATTATTTGCTCATATGTCCTGTTCTCTGTGCTTTCTCTTTCTCATTTTAGCTGCTGAATTCTTCTTCTGTGGCCTGACTGGAAAAAGGCTCCTCTTATCCAGGGCATGTCTTTGCATTCTCCAGTCCCAAATTATGGAGAATGGGCCCAGAATTTGTCAACTCATTAAGTTAGAAGTTAGGTTCTATTGGCTACACAACTCCACCTACTGTCTTAGGGATGGAACCCTCTCTGAGGTGGAAGAAATGGAATGTAACCCAATAGTGATAGTATGACAGTTCAGGAGAAATTCTTACTGCTGTGATTGGGGGCACAGACAAGGTTCCTTCCCTGCCTAGGGCTATAATAAAGCACACAGTAGTAGTCTACTGCTTTAGAAAGTGAAACCAAATGCAGGTAATGGACATGAGTTATGAAAGAAGATATGATGAGCTAATTATTTTTCTAGCTCTAACTTTGTCAAGAAATTTTCTTTTCTTTCCCCCTTTTTTTGGCACAAAATAAGTACACAAAAATCTATTAGTTGGTGAAAATGTAAAATCCAATGTGATTCTCCATAGCTTCAGAATGGCTGTGATAGTTGAGATGTGATAACTGAGTCTAATTAATGTTAGCATGAGATTTTTCTTTTATTGAAATATTTTTACAATATAGTTTATAAAGGGAGATAGGGAGTAAGACTTGTTAGCAGATGTATTTACTGATAATATTAATGTAGTTGACTAGTTGATACTTAATTTTTTCCATAACAAAGTAAAAAGACTCTACCAAACATATGTTTCTATTCAATTTTCTTTTCATTGCAGTACACTAAGTTTTTTTTTTTTTTTTCCGAGACAGGGTTTCTCTGTGTAGCTTTGCGCCTTTCCTGGGACTCACTTGGTAGCCCAGGCTGGCCTCGAACTCACAGAGATCCGCCTGGCTCTGCCTCCCGAGTGCTGGGATTAAAGGCGTGCGCCACCACCGCCCGGCTTACACTAAGTTTTTTATGAGTTCATATTCCTCACTTTTTATGCAATGAATCCACGTCATTGTCTCTCCTATTGTCTTGGGGATACTGGCAACTGTGACACCTTTGCAGTGGGGATCCCACATGAGATTCAGGGTAGAATCCCTGAGATTGGAGTAAGTGCTATCAAACATTTGTCTCTCAAGCTCTCAGGTTTCATCTTATTGTTTTAGCACAGTAAATCTTGGAGGGAGATATTCTTATTTGATCTCATTTTAAAAAGAAAGAAGTTTGCAGTTCATATCAGACAGGCATCCACATAGCATCTTAAGTCATAAGTAACTTGCAAGCATTTACCTCAGATTCTTTAACATACAATCCTCATGAAAGTCATCCAACCCAGATTCATGAATGTTATTGTGTGAGACTGGTACAGGAACTTGTTTAGATAATTTCCTCTGAGAATATTAGGGAGTCAATGCCAGAGGTGGGGTTTGAACTTCCAAAATATAGACCATCTCTTATTTGTCTGGCTTTTAATTTAAGTGCCATCATTTTTAAACTTATAAAGGAATCCCATATGACCTAATCATACCATATCCAATGGACTCCATGCCAACCCAGAACAGAGATACTTGCACATCAGTTTTTATTGCAGCTCTATATTCAATACCTAAATTATGGTACAGACCTAAGTGTCCAACAACAGAGAAATGGATAAGGAAAATGTAACACACACACACACACACACACACACACACACACACGGGGGGGGGGATTTTTAGTCAAGAAGAAACATGAAGACATTTTGTTTTCAGTGGACAATTGTAGTAAGTGAATTTAGACAATCTCAGAAAGAATAATGTCTTCTCTCACTGTGGTTCCTAGATTTTGTATAGATACATGAATTGTGCATGTGTGTATCTGTGTGTATACGACATGAACATAGAAATAAAACTTTCTAGGAGAACAAAACAGATGTATGTTAGTTGAGTAGGACAGACAAGGGAAGGTAGGGGACTGTAAGGGAGAATACACTCAATATATAGCATATATGCACAAAACAAAAAAAATACATTTAAAGAGTATGACTATGGAAAATAAATAAATATCATGCTTTCAAAAATAGTTCAGACGCCGGGCAGTGGTGGCGCATGCCTTTAGTCCCAGTACTTGGGAGGCAGAGGCAGGCGGATCTCTATGAGTTCGAGGCCAGCCTGGTCTACCAAGTGAGTTTCAGGAAAGGCGCAAAGCTACACAAAGAAACCCTGTCTTGAAAAACCAAAAAAAAAAAAAAAGTTTAGACATTGAAAGATGAAGATTATAATTCTATTATATAAAGTTCCTCCAGTGTCAAATCTACATAAAAAATGGAGAAACAATTGGCAGATGTTTCTGGAGATCAGGGTAGGAAGTTATTGTTTAGCAGGTGTTAAGGTGTCACTTTGGGGAAATGAAAAGGCTACGGAGATGGAAGGGGGGATCAGTTGCACAGTAGTGTGGGTGAACCAAATGCTATGGAGCAGTATACTTAAAAATGGTTGAAGTGCACCAGGCATGAGAAATCCCTTTTTGAGTTGTTGTTGTTGTTGGTGGTGGTGGTTGGGGATGCAGATGATTCCCAAAATGATATAGGTTATTGCTATTGTCCTTGGTTTCTTCTCAGAACTTAAAATATTGCTGAACAAGACAACACACTTTGGACATCGGGCTTGGAGGAATCCGGCTAGCTCTGACCCAGAAGCCTATCTCCTGGGCTAGATTTCATAGTATAAGAGGTGCTGTGCAAGCTGTTAAGGGAGAAAAAAATCAATCAATACCTACCTAGATGTGATGCCTACAAACCCTAACGATGACTAGTATGTCAAGATATCCCCAGTGCTACAAGTGGGACTTATATCTTGTCAGCATTCAACAACTGTCTAATCAACTTAAGACTCAGTGGGAAGGAATTCATGCCTGGTACTGGAAACCTAGCTATTCCAACCACCCACCACTGGTGAGCCCACAGATCCTAGAGGAAAATCTCCTACTATCACTTTCCCAAATCAATATCATCCCTAACTGCCTTCTTAATGCTCATCCAAATACCTACAGATGAGTGTAGACCTGACAAGTCATCAAAGGAATTAATTTTTCACAGCAGACTGAGACCATTACAGAAAGCCACAGCTGGTCAAATGCAAAGAACAATAAACTGAGAGGTGCCCAGCTACAATCAGTACATCTACAATACAACGGAGGTGCCCAGTTACAATCAGTACATCTACAATACAACGGAGGTGCCCAGTTACAATCAGTACATCTACAATACAATGGAGGTGCCCAGCTACAATCAGTACATCTACAATACAACGGAGGTGCCCAGCTACAATCAGTACATCTACAACAACATGGAGATGCCCAGCTACAATCAGTACATCTACAATACAACGGAGGTGCCCAGCTACAATCAGTACATCTACAACAACATGGAGATGCCCAGCTACAATCAGTACATCTACAGCACCATGGAGGTACCCAGTTGCAATAAAACCCCTATACCTGAGGCTTGGGGAACATCACAGAAGGAGGGGTGGAAAGATTGTAAGGCAATTGGTTTAAGATTGCATCTTCTGTATGTGACAGGGAAGCTGAAGCCAGGCAATCTCAACAACATGGTTGCCTAAACAAGACCTGAGCAATGGCAATGGTAGGAGACATGCAAACCTGTATAGTGGGAAATCTCACAGGAACCCAATCCTAGAAGAAGAGCTATAGACAAGCAGTTATTGCTGAGGGCAGGATACTCAGTGGTTATCTAATACCAAGTGGTCAGCCTTCAAAACATATATATATGAGCAACATTAAATCGGTACAGCTATATATAAATACACATATTTTCATATTGCATATATATGTATATGTAATAATAATAAATCAAAAACCATGAATTTGAGAGGAAGCATAGCGGTGGTGGGGACCTTAGAAGGAGCTGAAGGAAGGAGAGAGAGGTGATATAAATGCAGCACATAAATATGAAATTAAAAAATAATATTTCAAATGATAAATTGTATATTATGTATACTTTACCTCAATAAAAAAAAGTCATCATATTTTTTCCACATGGGTTCACTGATCAACTAAGAAATTGTTTATGAAGGCCAAGGTCTCAGGCTACAGCATTTGAGTTAGAGGGACCCAAGAGTGTTTTTGCTTCAGAGACGGGGGCCAAATGAACACATTTATCTTTCCTATCCTTAGATCTTGTTATCCTATTATTTTTTATGGTAAAAGCATTTTAGAGATAACCCTCTATTTAGAAAGCTCTTGAAGAATCTCCCCTTTTAGAAGAGAACTATTTATCCTCCAATTATTTTAACTGAGAGTGTTACAAAGAACCAAGCCTGCCTTGCCCAGAGGAAAACAAATGTGCAGGGCGGAGCCGTAACTAGATTTCACCGAAGTGATGTAACACAACCTTGAAGGGAGAGAAGCCAGAGTGCAGACCTTCTCAGGGAATGTGCATGGCCTAGAAATGAGGGATACGGAGCAGGAATGTAGCACAGGTGAAGAGAGAAAGCAGGGATGCAAATAAAGAGCTGGGTGCATGGACCTGGGGCTTGTCTTCTGCCTACATGCACCCAAAAGTGAGGAGTGGTGGTTGAGAAGATGGATATAAATTGTTTTTTTTTCTTTCTTACTTCCCTTTGGTTTTATGTCCAGGGAGACTATTCAGCTTCCACTGATTTTGGTTTTTAGGACTATGTGGAGAAATCTTCTGGGTCAGTTAGGCACCAAGGCCACATTTTATCGGCTTATCTGAAGAAGTGGATGATCTGGAGAATACACTGGTTGTATACTGCAGGCCTGGCAGTGCCCTAGGCTACATGTTGACCTGAGTGTGAGTTCCAGAAACTGAGTCACGTAGCCAATAGTGAGGGATGCTAAGTAGTACTGCTCCATTTGGAAAGCCCTTTATTATCTAGTGATCGTGTAGCAGGGGAACTGAGGCCTCTCAAGGAGCTTCATTCTAAAGTGCTTGGTGAGAAAGGTACAGGGTGGAGTGTGACTGTGCCTGAGGATGTGGACAGGCCCCGAAGATGTTTTCAAAAAGATCTCGAATAGAATTGATTCTTTCAGATGGAGGTAAGGCCAGTAGGAGACTGAGGTACAGCACCTTTTCCTAGGAATCAGTGAGGCCTGTGACCTGCTCTGGATAATGAACCATGGGGTTGGTCAGAAACAAGGATCCTGTCCTTGACACAGTGTGACCTGAATAAACTGAGTCCTGTTTCGATTGGTTGACTATGGGAAGGCAAAGAGCTTGTTATTTTCTTAAGAGAGACTCTAGAGCTTAAGATCAATGACATCATTAAGGGATTTGGGGAAGAACACAATGGTTTAAAAGTACAGGAAACTGCTCACTCTTTCCAGAAATAGCGAGAAGGGACTGGCAGTTGTAAGCATGAGCTGCATCCTAGGAGCATGAATGATCCCATTTGAACACAGAGTGGAATTGAACCTAGGCCTCCACATTTCCTAGGCAAATGGTCTGTCACTGGGTATAGCTTCAGTCTTCTTTTTCTTCTTTTAAGAAAATGTGGTAATAATTTATCTGTGTCCCCCAATAAAATTTATCTGAGGATCAGAGGATAAAGGTCAGCTACTATTCTTAGTAAAAACAGAAGTCATGCAATGTTAGCACATGCCCTTAATCCGTCTGGATCTCTGTGTGTTCAAGGCCATACTAGGGAACAGAGCCAAGCATGGTGACACACGCCATTAATCCTAGTACCAACCATAGAGACCTGGAGGTCTGTACAGACAGGCAATGGCAAGGAGGTGAGGTAGCTGGGCTAATATAGCCAATGAGAGGGCAGAATAGCAAGGCAATAAAGGTGCGGGTAAGACAGGAAGTAGCTTGCACTTTGGAAGCTGCGGCGGCATGGTGAGGTTAGGTTAGCTGGTGGCTATTCCAATTCTTCTGATCTCTGTCAGATTTTCACAACTGTTTCTGGCTCTGTGTTTTATGCTTAGAAATTCATCTACAAGACAAGGTCTCACTTAGCAGTCCAGGCTGGGCTTGAACTCTTTGTGTAGCCCAGGCATGCCTTGAATGTGTGAGCCTCCTGCATCAGCCTCCCGAGTAGGTAGGATTATATGCCTGCACCACCAGACCTGGCTTTCTTTCCTGCCTTAATGCCAGGACTTTTAATGCTATATGTTAATTCCTCTTCTTGTCCTGATCCTCCTCCACCCCAATTTTAGAGAAAGAAATCTAGCAAACTGGCTTAACAGATGTCTGATGCCCTACAGCTTCTTCATCTAAACATAGCCTAGCTTGCTCCTTCAAGTACCACCTGTGGCCTTTGCTGTACACCTTTCATATAGGTGTCATTTCTGACTCACAGGGAAGGGAAATGGGCAAGGATATGAACTTTCCATATTATCAACTATCTTCTGTGTATTTATCATGGATTTTACCCAGATTTTCCCACTAAATTCTCAGGAACACTGCAAAAATCTAAAACTAGACGGAGACACTGAGGCCCAGAAACACCTGTTTTGAGATTCACCACCCAGCAAATGGGTCTCTTTCCTCTGTGTACAGATGGCGATGGATACTAAAGACTATAGGAAACAAAATGAAATACCCAATTCTCAGGAGTTCGAGAGAGGCCGGAAGAAGTGAGGGAGGTGGCTTCTGGAAAAGCTGCAGGCACAGCTGGGTGTCTCCACCGAGTATCTTAGGCAATCCTTGACTATATCTCTGCTAATCAAATGTGATATTTCTGTAACTGTAACAAAATACCAGACAAAATAAACTTAAAAAGAATGAAGGTTATTTTGACTCACCGAATCAGAGGTTTCAGTCCACGGTCATTTGGCCCTATGGCTTCCGGCTTGTGGTGAGGCAGGATATTAAGGTGAGAATATTTGTTGGAACAAAGCTTTTCACAGCATGATGTTGTAATGGGGAAGGGGGCGGGGAAGGAGGAGGCAGTGAGAGAGAAAGGGAGGGAAATAGGAAGAGTGAGGAGAGGAAGAAAGGGGGATATAGAGGGGAGGTAGGGTAAGGGGGAAGAGAAGAGAGAGAAGGGTGGAGAGAGGAGAGAAAAGGGGAGGAGAGAGCAGAGAAAGGGGGGAGTGGGGAGGGGGAGAGAGCATGAAGGAGGAAGATAGGAGCTTGCTTCTGATATCCTCTTCAGGAGTGCACTCACCGCCTCCCAGTAGACCCACAGGGTTGGTGACTAAGCTGTTAGTTCATAGAACTTTGGAGGACCTTTAAGGTCCACATTGTAACATCCCACAATGCATCAGTACTGACAGTCTTGCCTGCTGCCCCTGGTTTGATTCCCCAGTGCCTCAGAGACCCTCGCCTCCTTGTCTGAGTGTTGGGCTGGCAGGCTGCCCTCCCATCCCAGCATCCCACCGTCATAAGTCAGCTCTGCCCAAGCCTCATCTCTCATGATCTGTATTCTTTCCCCTCCCCGGCTCCCCTTAGGTGTTGGAGTTAAATGTTCTTGTCAGAAGCAACTATTTACAGGCCATTAACAACAGAAAAGACGATGAGGATGAATAATGCATGCTGCCAGTCAGCGGCTTTAGTATTCAGTACAGGCTTCTTCCTGGGCGAGGTGTCACTGAGGAGTATGCCACTTGCTGACATCTGAATAATTCGAGGAAGCAATGGCAGTTCATTGTGGGCAGGTGAAACCTTATTCTTTGTCAGCGCCTCTGTCTGTTCTTTGCAGAATTAGTCACCTCCCTTTCCCAACATGTCCCCATCCCCCACTCCCTCATGGGAACATACAACACAGGTATTTTAACCCAGGAGTCCCAGTGGTAGCCAGGCTTTGACTGAAATCCATGCCCAGATGAATCTTCACATAACTATGTAAATCCTAACTGCATTTCTCTTCTAGTTTCTTTGAAAAATAAGGCTAATATAAAGTGAATGCATTCAAACGACAAAGTGCATCTATAACCCGGATCCCACAGGTGGCTGACTGGTACACACAGTCACACAGACACAGACACGTACACACACACAGACACGTACACACACACACACACACACACACACACACAGAGAGAGAGAGAGAGAGAGAGAGAGAGAGACAGAGACAGAGAGAGAGACAGAGAGACAGAGAGACAGAGAGAGAGAGAGAAAAGACATGACATCTCCAAGGTGGACGTTGGTGTTTGGCACAGGTCCATCTGTTTGCAGACTCGTAGAAGAATTCACCGTGAATGTGAAAGGAGTTGAGATATGCCAACCTTATCCAAAAATAATCTTGGTCATGGGAGGGAAAGGACAACTAGGGAGCAGGTGATTTTAATTGTCCGGCGGGACCTGACACTTGGATAACATTGATGCTCTCTGCTCACTGAGCGTCTACAACCCATGATAGCTGCGTCTCTGCCAACAGCTCTGAGTCTTTCTGCTCAGTCTCTCCTTCTTGAACACACTGCTGCTAAAGTGTGCAGTAGGCCTGTACTGTTAGAACCATTTACGAAACTTTTGTCTGAGATTCATTTACAAAGAGGGCTCCAGCTCATAGTGTTCCTCCTGGGAGCTGGAACAAATATTTCTTGTTTGACTTTCTTCTCGTGTTTCATTTTGTGAAGGCACGGGGTGGGGGTGGGGGGTCATTTCAGTTAGAATATGTTTGTGGTGCCCATGGTGATCGGAAGGTGTCTTAGCTACTCTTCCCATGCTGTGATAAAATAGTTCAACAAATGCAACTTAAGTGGGAAAGGGTTAATTTAGCTCACAGTTCCAGATTACAGTCCACCCGGGTAGAGGAATCATGGTGGCGTGAGTTTGGAGGAGAGGGCTGGCCACACTGCATCTATAGACAAGCAACAGAGAACAGCAAATGCATGCTAGCTCTGCTCAGCTCACTCAGCGCATTTTATACAATCTAGGGAATGGTCCCGTCCACAATTAAGATGGGTCTTCCAATCTCAATGAATCTAATCAAGATTATATCTATAATGCAAGTCTTCAAGTTGATCATAGTGTTTAACCATCACAGAGGGCCATATTAGAAAGTTCAAAATGCCATGATTTTTTAGTTTTCATTTTTTTGGCCATGACTGTGACTAGATAAATTCTAGCAAAAAAAGAATGACCAACAGGGGACCACTTGCAATCACCACCCTTTTTTCTGGGTAACTTCTCATTGGTGACATGCGGGGGAGTCTTATCCCAGGATCCTCCTAATTATCAACTTAGGCAATGTCTCTTCCATATGTGTAGATGTGTCACTATAGAATCAAGAGTGCTAGCTGAACAGAGGAGGGGTCCATACTACTAACAGATTGTTGTTGGTAGTGTCGTGAATTCAATCCAGCATGCTATATAGAAATCAAGGTCATTTGAGGTCACGGTCAACATATGAATTGATAACAGTGAGTTACATGTCTTCATCTGTATCGGGACATGTTTCAGGCTCCACTTCATATGCTTTCCTTTCTGCTTTCTGCAGCATGAGGTTCCTGCAGAAGTGATGTAGAGTTCACAAGTGCAAGGGCATTCGTGTCCAGGAGGCAGCGCTGGTCAGAAGGAGGCTGGGTTAGGTCACCTGTTCTCTTCTGCTGCTCCTGGGAATTCAGAGGTGTGTTCTAGTCTCTGCTTGGAGGGCAGAAGTGGGACTGAGCCACAGGAGTCCTCAGCATAGGTTCACCACAACTATTATATTCCATTTTTCCTGCTTTGCCTTTCCCAATGCCCCCAGACTTCTCCCAATGCTTTCACAATGTTCTAAATGCATGCAACCTTCCATATAGACCCCTTTGAGAAGCAGGATGGAATCCAGTTATGGTGTCCTCCCTTTCAAGTTTGACATTCCACCTTCCTTCTAAGCAAGAAAACATAGTATTTGAGTTAGCTTTCCAATTCCTTCCTCTGGTATGTGGTTTTTATACCCATCCTTTATTGGTTCAGTTGTACTCTCCTCCATGCCCATGTCCACCTCTCCTACACAGCAATGCAGGTGTTTGTGAGTACTGCTTTGCCTGCTCATTTGTTTGCTAGTCCAGCAACCAAACTCTTGGTATTTGGAGAGATTCCTGGTCAGCAGTCTTGGTGGGGGCTAGAGCCCTTTCTCAGCCTTTAGATGCCCAAACAAGAAGTCGGTTTGTGGTTCATGGCTCCCTGGCAGCTGGAACATGGTCAAACAGCCCAGGCTTACTTGATTGGCTATTTTTACCTTGAATGGTGAATTTAAACAATGGACACAAAAGCACAGGTATTTTCTGTGCAAATTTACTTGTAAAAGTGATGGGTCAAAGCTCAGCTCAAATAGCATTGAGGAATCAGCTCAGTGGGGATCAGAGGTCAACCTCATCAGTCTGCTCTTATGACCTTGGATCTACTTCTGATGTCCAGCCCTTGCTCATTTTCTTTCTAGGATCCCACCATCCCCATTTGCTTAGCAGTGTTCCACCAAAGACTTGTGATCCTGACTGAACCAGAACCTTGTGACTAGGAAAAAACATGAGGTCTTTTCCTTCTTGAGTCTCATGTTAAAAACCTTCACAGGCAGCCTGAATTTTCCTAGAGAAATGTGAGTTATTAGCTCTTCTGGAATTTCTCTAAGAGTTTTTTTTGTAGCTCCCATCCATTTGTTCTCTATTTCTCTTCTTTTAATAGCTCATGGAATGCTATGTACTCATCCTTTGGTACCCATGGGGATTGGTTTCTGGGGCCCCTAGGGCACCCAATACTGAGGATGCTCACGTGCCTATGTAAAATGGTGTAATATTTGTAACTAACCTACACATATCCTTCCACACACTTGGAACCTTCTCTAGATTAGTTCTTATACAAATGAAATGTCAATGGTTGGTGCACTATGGTTTAGGAAATAATGAGAAGGAAAAACGTATACATGTTCAATACAGACAGATTTTCCCCCCAAATAACTATGAGCTGTGTTCGATTGACTCTTCAGATAGATGGGATGGATTTTATATCTTTACAAAAGCTCTTTCATTTGTCACTCCCCTCCCCCCAGGAATGACTCTAGGAGATGCCAGCCCATTGGTGAGGCTCTGTTCACTTTCCATGTTACTTTTAACACATATATTCCTCTGCTGCCAGCAGAGAAGGACTTTGGTATGGATCACCAGAAGATATTTGTGGTAAGCTAGGTGCATCTTGATTTTTTAGGAGCAGTGGTTTAACCAGGGAGATGGTTATTTTGTGGTTTCTATATTGGATTCCCCAAAGGAGAGTGAGAAAACGCTTGGTGTATGTGCAACCTTTGACAGAAATCAAAGGCAGAAGGAGTATAGGCTGCGCTGGGCTGGGTCTCCAGATCGTGTCCTAGTTCCTAGAGTGACCACTCTGGTTGTCTGGTCTGTGCCGGAACCTTTGTGCATCTCTAGGATGGACAACGTAAGATGCAGTGGGCACTCTGTAATCACCTTCCCGTTTGTTCTCGGGTGATGAACGTAGGCAACGGGGATGCCTTTACCCACTGCTTTTGGCGGGCACTGCTCAGATTCTGCTCTCTGTAAAGCTTCCCACCTTGAGACTTCTCAGTCCAAAGCCAATCCAGCTTCTGCAGCAGGCCCAGAAATAAGGAACCTGAAAAGCACAGAGGATTGGAAATGGAGGAATGATTCCCTGGTCCCTTTCAGTAAAACCCCTGCAGGTGAGCAATTAATTCCTCCACCAGGAGGAAGTGGGGCTGCCTCGGAGGCAGTGAGGAAATGTCTCATTTGGCCTCCACTTTCCGAGATAAGGAAGAGGTATTTAAAGGCTATTTAGTCTCTCTAGTACTTGAAGCTTATGGATGGCTCTGTCAAATGTGAAGATTTTAAGGATGACTAATAAACCCACTTTACAAGATAACTAGCAGTAATTTGCCCCCTCTCTTTTTTTCCTGAGATGGATTGATTTCACAGGTACAGGAAGGCCCACTGATTTGTGCAGCAGGAGAGCAATTTGCTCCATCCACGTCCTGCAGGAAGAATGCTGATTGCAGGTTCGGCTTTCCCGTCAGGTACTCTGCCTTTGGAAGCTCCGCAGGAATCCAGAGTTTTCACAGAATTTGTGAGGAGGGTGGGTGACTTCTCCCCCTACAGGGTGGCTTGTGGATGAAAACAGCCTTTCCCAGGGCACATGCTCCTATTCTACTTCCAGGGACAGTTCCCTTAGGGCCCACTTGTCATAGCTCTCAGGAGAATTCCATGCAAAAATAGTAGCATCCACAGCTGTCTTTGGATATTTTATGTAAACATTTTGGTGGTATCACTTCAGATTTACTGAAAATTATAGATCTAGAACAGTTCCTATTTCCTCACTGGTTGTCCTAGTGTTAGTATGTTTGTGTGCCGGAGTAGAGGGATAAGACTGCCCTGAGAGGCCCTGCGTGGAGTGTAGTACAGATTCAAGGATTAGAAGCTGTAGGAGGCGTGTAAGGAACTGAAGATGAGTCATGAGTTGCAGGACTGTTACAGGGAATGAAGAACATCAAAAGGAACCCAGAGCAGAGTCCTTGTCTGTTCATGAGGAGCTCAGCTCGCTCCAGGCAAGCTGACCTTGGGTACTAGAGTGTAAAAGATGCAGAGCCTTTGATCAGCCAACTCAACAACTGGGATTAAAAAATGATTTTATTTTAAATAGCCTGTTCATTAGGTCCAAAATTAAACACACAAAGACTGCTCGACTTACACTTCCTTCTATATTTGTGCTCTCCAGATCAAATTCTTCAGAAGCAAGTGCATTGTGTGTGTGTGTGTGTGTGTGTGTGTGTGTGTGTGTGTGTGTGTGTGTTTCTGGAGACTCTTAATTACTATACAAATACACATGTATGTACCTCCTTCACTATGTGTGTCAATGTTACAATGTGTGTGGTGTATGCATGTGTGTATGGGTATGTATGCCAGTGCACATATATGCACAGGCCAGGGGAAGATGCCACCTGTCCCTCGAGACAGAAACTGAACTTGAAGCTCACCTTTCAGCTCTGCTGGCTGGACAGTGAGCTCCCAGATTCTTCCTTCCTCTGCTCTCAGTGCAGGGGTTACAAACACACGTGGTCATTCCTCGCTTTTACTTGGGTCCTAGGGATTCGAACTCAGGTCCTCGTGGTTGCACTTTTACCCACTGAGCCATCTTGCTTATTCTCCCTGATAAAACTTTTTCAAAATAAAAATCTACAGTTGCCTTTGGATATTTTAGGTCAACAGTTTGGTGGAATAAATAGGGATTTACAGAATACAGTAGATATTTTCATATTTTTTTCTTACAAGAAAATACTTAAAGGAATACTTATAGGGAAGTATTTTCATATTTCCTTATTGGTTTTCCTAATATTAATATGTCATGTAGAGCACATGTATCAAATTTAGATATTTAAATTAGTACAGTACTATTAATGAAAGTATACCTTTCAATTGGGCATCATGGGTTTTTCTCACTAATGTTCATTTTCTCTTCTGGAATTCAATTAAGGATCGTGCATTGAAAAATGGACAGGCCCTCCTGGCCAACACAGCGCTCCTTTCTTTCTTCCTCCACTCTCCCACTCCCTTCCCCTTTCAATGATATAGTAAAGCCAACATGCATGCAGACAGGCCTTGCCCAGACCGGCATGATTTACGGGGTTACTGATTTATGAAGCCACCACTGTGATCAGCATACAGAAATTTCCTCTGTCCCCACCCTTTCCCTTGGCGAACACCGATGTGTCCTTCCTTAGCCTATGTTGTGACAGTTTTGTCCTTTTGCTGATGTCATAAAAATGGAATCAATTTACAACCCTTCGAGACTGTTTTTTCAAATCCAGTACACTACCTTTAGACAGTAGGTGTATCAGGACCTTCAATCTACACTTGCCTTTTTACTGACTAATAAAATCCCTTGTGGATGGACCATTGCTCTTTATTGATTCACCCATCAAAGAACACTTTGCTTGCTTTACTTCCTAAATCTCAAAATTCAGGAATTTATCATAACCATATGGAAAAATCTTCACTGAATCTTTTTAATTAAAATATTTTTATGTAAAGCTTTTTCATATGATATATTTTGATTATATTCTTTCCCCTCCCCAAATTCTCCCTGATCCTTCCTTCCACCCTATGTAACCAACTTCACATTCTCTCTCTCTCAAAAAAAAAAAAAAAGCAAAAAACAAAAGTCAAAACAAACAAAAAGAATTCCATAAGACAAAAAGTACTCAAACAAAGCAAAAAATCTCCCCCCAGTGGACTCTATTTTGTGTTGGTCAGCTACTCCTGGGCATAGGGTCTTCCCTGGAGTGTGGTTGATACATTTAAAAATGATCAAGTAATATGTGATTAGAAGCATAACAGAAACAACTTCCCCTCCAAAAGTGAACAATATGAAGTGAAGAAACAAAATATAGATACTCCCCAGTGATCCTCAGACACATGCAAAGGTAGTGTAGCTGTGAAAAGAATTCTACTCCAGACTTATTTTATACAACTCCTCCTTTAAAAACTTTTAAAGATTATTAATGCCAATGTATGAAATTTATATCTCTATGTGTGTGTATCCATCCATCCATCCATCCATCCATCCATCCATCCATCCATCCATCCATCTATCTATCTATCTATCTATCTATACACACATATATTGTGTGTGTGATAAAATGATCTTTTTGAACCACAGTTTAAAAAAGACCCCCTGAGAACCTGGGGAGCTCTAGCTCATATGACCCCCTCTTTCTTCGGCAGACTTCACTGCCAATTTTCTGTTTTCCTTTTCACTATTTCTTGCATGGCTGTCTAACTGTGCTTTCTCTGTGCTTCCCCGGTACTGAATGCATTGCTTAATTATTACCCATCTTTCATATTTGATCATGGAGTATGTTCTATTTGTTTTCCCAGGATCTACTCATTCGATGAGTTGTATTTATTTCTATTGATAAATGACACGTATTTAATGGAACAAATATATCTAAATGTATATGTCTGTTTCATTGCTGAAAAATAGTTATGTGGCTTATTTTTTGCATGTACCTATCAAGAATACCCGTGTATGTGGGTTAAGGGTGAAACTGCCATATCGACAGATACATTTATTTCTCCCTTGGGTAAGGAATGCAGCATCTAAACTGGTTGTCCACACTCCATTCTGAGTACCAGCTCATAGAGGCTCGGAACATTCTTTGTCCTTGGCAGCAGCTGGTAGTAAGACCTTTGTGATTTTTGTCAGTCAAATATGTAGGAAATAGAATCTAGTTTTGGTTTTATTTTGCATTTTCCTTGTAGCATGAAATCTTAAAAGGTCTTATTAATAAAAAATAAAAACTTGGGATCCAGATATTGGGGTGAACGCTGAAAGGTCAGAGAAACAGAACAGGCCACAGCTAACTTCACCTTGACAACTTCTCAGCCCATCCTGTTTCCTCAGACTGGAAGCCTCGTGTCTTCATCCGAATGGATCTCAGCTGAACTGCTGCTCAAAAGCCTAAAAGCTTAACCAGCCTCTAGTTCCTGGTTCTCAGGCCTTATATACCTTTCTGCTTCCTGCCATCATTTCCTGGGATTAAAGGCATGTGTCACCATGCCTGGCTGTTTCCAGTGTGGCTTTGAACTCACAGGATTAAAGGTGTGTGTGCCACCATTTTCTGGCCTCCATATCTAGTGACTGTTCTGTTCTTCGACCCCAGATAAGTTTATTAGGATGCACAATATATTGGGGGACACAATATATCACCACATTTCCTGACTTGGAATGAGTTGGAACATATGGAATTTGGGTATTTTGACAATTCTTGGTTCCTTTATATAAACTGATTGTGCAGAAAATTTGTTAAATCTTTTGCATATGAAATGCAATCTTAAAAGATTTTCATTGTTATCTCAGTAAAAATTCTGAAAAGCATTTTTTCTTGCTTATGAATGTTCATCTATCACCTCCAAGTTCTCTGGCTGGAATGTGTGTGTGTCTTTCAAGTGTTCGTGATAGAGTGAAGTATATCTTTTTCTTTATAGGGTGTGTTCTTTCAGTCTTGAAAATTTTCTCTGCTACTTCAACATCAAAAAGAGTATTTTTTTTCATGTATTTTTCCCTAGAAGTTATAAAGCTAGATTGTTTTTTCATTTACATCTTTAATCTATCTAGAATTTAACTAAAAGCTGTTAAACACTAAATGTGTTTAACAGGAAGGGTTTTAAAGGCAGGACACCTGAACTTTCAATCACAGACCCTACTATTTTTTTGTTGTTGTGGTTGTTGAATTGTCCCCTGTATAAATTCCAGCCTGAACAAGCCACTTCCTTTGGGCTTTATCATCTGTAAACTAAGTTCAATTTTCAAAGCAACTCTATAATTGTATAGTCTTGATTATAAAATAAGCTAATACATATTAAGTACTAGAATTCAGACTAAATCCATAATTTTATATGGTGTAAAGTAGGAGCTCAATTTTATTTCTTCCTATGAATGATTCAATTGTCTCAGCATTATTTATTAAGAAGTCTTTTTTATTGATTCTAATTCTACATGCCATAAATCAGTTTCTGCACATGTGTGTTTGTGGTTGTTGTTTTGCATGATCTGGTTTCTCTATTTCCGCATAGAGAATGCATTCATTTCTTTATATTCATTTCTTGATGAGAAGTCTAGATTACCATAATGAAATTTCTCTACCTTCTTCTGTGACATATATAAAACATGCTAATCCTATCTCTGTACTCTCTGATAAACATTTGAATATTGTCAAGATTCATGAAGAAAAGCAGCTTATAAGTTGGAATTGCATTAAATTCAGTAGCAGAGAACTGACATCTCTGTGGCATTGAGGCTTTCTGCGGTAAACTGAGCATCTCTGCCTGTTTATATGCATTGCAGTTGTTATTTAAATACATTTGCAATTTTCCTCAGAAGGCCTTGCACGCCGTACATTAGACTGATGCTGCATTTCCTTGTTCCATGTCACTCTGACACTCACTGCTTTATGTAAAATTGGATTTGATGATTGTGCTTTGCTGTACAAATGCAGCTGACTTCATACCAAGCAGCAACCTGCCCAGAGTCTTCAGGATTTTCCTAATTCGCTTCCATCGTTTTAGTGGGGGCGTCCCTAAGTGATCATACCTGTTCCCATGACCACACCCGTGCTTTCTGGGTTTCCATCTCGGATGCTTTGCTGTTTCTTCTTATTGCATCATCTAGAGTCTGGTTTTCAATGAATGGACAGTGTTTTATTCACTTTGCAATTGTTATGCAGCCCCTTCTAGTCTTGCTGGTTCAGAGAGTTCTCTTCAACCGTTTTCGGAAGTCACTCAATACTGTTTCTGCACCTGAGGCTAAATCATCTTGTCTGTTTTAGGTTTTCCTCAAGGGTTTCATACAGTCTTTATACAATTTCTCTCAGGTAGTTAGCAGAATTCTCTGAATACTCACTTTTT
This sequence comes from Peromyscus maniculatus bairdii, assembly GCF_049852395.1. NCBI lineage: Eukaryota > Metazoa > Chordata > Mammalia > Rodentia > Cricetidae > Peromyscus > Peromyscus maniculatus. The sequence continues at coordinate 84,104,753 of NC_134852.1, read as the reverse complement.
GAAAAATGAATTCTCAAATGTCCTGATCTTGATCTATTACATAGAATCTATGATAAATAATCACACTTATTTAATGTCTATACTGCCATTCAGCTTTTAAATATTTTTCTTAAATGAGTGTGTTGGCTTGAAAGAAAGGATCTCTCCACCCCACACTCCCACACACCATGTTCTCACGCATGTGAATACTTGGTCCTCTGTTGGTGGCACTGTTTGGGGAGGCTCAGGCTGTGTGACCTTCCTGGAGGTGGGCTTTGAGGTTTCAAATGCTGCTCTCCATTCCCAGGTTGTTCCCCCTGCTTCCTGTTTGTGGTTGGGGGTGGGGAGCCCTCAGCTCCGAATTTTCATCTCCAGCTGTCCTTTCTGCTGCCTGCTGCCTCTGCTCCACCTATAGGGGTTCTAATCCTCTGAGACCGTGAGCCCCAAATAAATACATCCTTTTTTTTTTTTTTTTTTTTGGGTTTTTCGAGACAGGGTTTCTCTGTGTAGCTTTGCGCCTTTCCTGGAGCTCACTTGGTAGCCCAGGCTGGCCTCGAACTCACAGAGATCCGCCTGGCTCTGCCTCCCGAGTGCTGGGATTAAAGGCGTGCGCCACCAACGCCCGGCTTAAATACATCCTTTTATAAGCTACCTTGGTCACGGTGTTTTATTGCAGCAGTAGAAAAGTAACTAATAAGTTGATTTTGATAAAAGTATAGTTTTGAGGGTACTTTCTATTTATATTAGTAGTCAACTTTGTTACTGTGGAGTTTTAAAAATGCTCTCATGTTAATAATTTCTAATATATCTATGAATACTGTTTTTTCAGTTTTATTTTTATTTCTAGTTTTTCTTTTTCATGGTGCAAATTGAACCAGCTCTCCTCACATGGAAGCATGTTCTCTAATGCTGAGCTTTACCCTAGACCAAGACCGTCCTGTTCTCTCACCTTTTACACGTTGCTTTATTTTATTATTATCTCATTATTTTATTTATATTATTTCTCTCCTAAGAAGTAAATTTGTCATTGTCAGTTCTCTGTGTTGTATTTTCTTTACATTTTTCTCTTGTCTTATTTCCTTTTTCATACTTTTTATGTTTATTTCCTCTTCTTCTAATTTTTTATCTGCTTTGTTTATTTAGCTTTCTTTTAATACAACCTGCTCAAATGATTAATTTTCCTTTAAATATTGAATTCACTCTAATCCCACAGACTTTAAATACATATTTGTCATGTAATTATTGGCCAAACAACATATACATCAGGCTTCAGGAAACACACACATCTGGAAAAAATCATGGAAACAGAGTGGGTCAGGATGCAGGTTCCTTTGCTCGGTCCCCACATCTAAGGCTACTCTGAGAGGTCAGGAAGGGTAAATGTAGAGGCCCAGCCCTGGCTCTTTCCCTCTTAGTACTGGGAACAGGGAAACAATTTCTGTGCAATGTGACAGTCCTGTTTCCAGTCCTGTTTTGACTATTCCAGGTTCCCACTGGGGAACACCAGCCCCTCTTTGGATACAATGAAGGGATTTAGACCTGAGTCTTGGCTTCTCCCAAGTGGTCCATCCTGAGTCTTGGCTTCTCCCAAGTGGTCCATCGCTGCGGTTTTCTTGAGATCTGTTGCAGAGGAGCCACTGCGCTGGGCTGTTGTTACTTGTCTGACTGAGGCAGTGCATTCTCCTAAGTATTTCTCTAGTTCCCTCTGTGATTTATCATTTGAGGTATTTTGGAAGTCTGTTTTCTAACTTTTCAAAATCCAGCCCCCCAACTTTTTTTTTTATCATGGAAAATAACAAATGTAAAGACAGTTTGGAAAAAATACAAAGTAGGAGACTGAGGAGATGACTCAGTCCATAGCGGTGTGACCTGCAAGGAATTCGGATGCCCAGAACCCGTAACAATGCCGTGCAGTAGTGTGCCTGTAGTCTGGGGAGCCTTTGGGGACTTGAGAGGCAGGCCACGAAGCTCAAGGACCAGCTAACCTGTCTGTGAAGGAGCGAAACAACAGAGAGACTCTGTGCCAACAAGATGGAGGAGGCCGTCCCCTAGGCACCACAGAAGGCATGCGTGCACACATATACTCCAGATTCGTTCTCAGCTGTGTCCTTTGTAATTTCATTAACATATTAATTATGTATGTGAGGAGGTCAAAAGTATAATGATGTATATTGTCAAACATACTTATTAATGAAATCAGATGAGATAAAAGAAAACATACATGCTCTTGTGTCATATTTGACAATTACCAAGTAGACAGTGTAGCTGATGTGCTATTTTTCCTCATGTAGGTTTCAATTTCTTCGTGTAGGCTTCTCATACCAGAAGTTTCTTTGTACCAGAATAATTCCTTTTAGCATTTCATGTAGGATAGGTGTGTTGTTAGAGACTTTTCTGGGTTTTTAAACTTTTTATAGACTGGTTTTATTTAAACTTAAATTTTAATAGTATTATTTTCCTGGAAATTATATTGGTGGGGAACTCTGTCTCCCTTAGCTCTTCACAATCCCTCTGCTTTCTGACTTCTGTGCTTTTTTAATGACACTTGGGCATTAATTTTGCTGGAATTCCTTTGTGTGGTATATTTTTCTCTTGTTTTTAAGCTTTTATCTTTTTTCTTTGACCTTAACACTTTATAGTGCTAAGGTATTTATCTTACCTTTTGTATTTATCTTACTTGGAGTTTGTTGAGCATTTTAAACATGTGAGTGAATGTATTTCTTTAGATTTGCAAGTTTTGGGTTGTAATATCTTCAAATATAATTTTCTTCTCTGTAATTCCCTTTAGAGACATACAGTATGCCTCATCTTATCCCACCTTTTTTTTTTGAATCTCCATTGTTTATTTTTTTCTACTTTCAATATGGCATCATCTCTTTGAATATATATTAAATATTAATATTTAAATAAATGTAGTTTTCCCTCGTCAACTCATATAACACAGCACTTATTCTATCCATTTGCTACCCTAGGGTTTAGTGATCCCAATATCCTTTGTATCATTTTTCTGACCCTCAGAAATAACCCATAAGTGGAACCAGGATTACAGCAATGGGTGAATAAATGTGTAGGAAATTACTGAAGACATCTGTTGCTTCAGAAAATTTAGGAAGTAAATCAAGCATGTCTGAAAGAAATTGGGAAGCCCTCCATCATCAATATGAGGCTATTACACAGAAAATAAAATTATCAGAGCTTGATTAAGGTTCTATGGAGTTAAATTGAGTTTTGAAAAGCAAGTGTAAGTGTTCTTTGAAACTCGAGTATTTTCCTGGGGAAAATTTGTCTTATAATACACTGGTGGTATTTAGTTACTAATTTTGCCATATATCAAATTTAATTTACCATTTCTGTGCAATATTTAGATATTAGGGCTACACTTACAGTTTAATAAGTCCTGTGTGAAAAGTGGGGTGCATGAATCAACTCCCCTCAAAGCGATATTCCCCCTGCCAAACCCAAATTCATGGTCTTTTACTCCCGAAGCCCACCACATTCAGTCTCTAGGCTCAGGTGGGTTTTTCTTGCTTGTTTCCAAGTCAGATGGTACAGAGTCCTGTGAGCAACAGGGAAAGAGGCGCTGGCTCCTGACAGTGACGAAAACAGCGGGGAGCTATTGCTTTCTGGGGGACAGAGGAGTGCACCCACTTTCTCATCGGTAAAATGTTGATGAAGGAAGAATGAGCAAACAATTTCTAAGTACTTTATCACGAACAGACTCTGCATCAGTGCTCTTATATTGTTACAAGTAATCTCAGCAGAATGGGAAATATATATTATTGGTTCCACCGTAGAGAAAAGAGAAAAGATTCTAGGAGGTTTCCTAGGTAGCCTAAACCAATTAACTTCCTTCCCTCCCTCCCTTCCCCCTCCCTCCCTCCCTCCATCTCTCTCCCTTCCTCCCTCCCTTTCTCCCTTTTATCCTCTCTCTCTCCCTCCCTCCCTCCCTCCCTCCCTCCCTCCCTCCCTCCCTCCCTCCCTCCCTTCCTTCCTTTCTATCACACCCCACTCATCAATTTCTGTTTGCTGCTCACCCACCACAGGTAATTCTGCACACAGCTGCTAGATTGTTCATTCAAAGACATAACCCTGAAAATACTATTGTCATCTTTACATTTTGGTGCCTTATCATTGCTGTCAAAATAAAACTCCAGTCCTTCTCCATGATTTGCCCTATTAGTTCGCTTTCTAGAAAGGGTTCATTTGAGTTCCTAGTTTCGGAGGTTTTGGTCCATGATCAAATAGCTCCCTGTTTGGTGCTTCTGATAACAGTACCTCATGGTGGGAACACATTGCAAATGAAAACTGCTTGCTTCATTTCTAGAAAGCAAAAAAAAAAAAAAAAAAAAAAAAAAAAAAAAAAAAAAAAAGGAAAAGAGTCTGGGGCATCACAGTCCTTAACAGTATACTGCCAATGGCCCATGGATCTGCACAGGACCCCACCTTGTGAGGTTCCATTACCTCCTCACAGTATCACTCAAAGTGTTTAACGTATGACTTGGGGCTGGGTGAATAACCATTCCGTCCATAGCATTTAGTACCTGCCTCCTCTGATCTTACCTCCTAGATTCAGGCCTCAGTTCAAATATACTTGATTCCTCTGTCTTCTCAGTTCTTTAATTATTCCTAGCATGTAGAATATATTTAGTTTTCATTACTCAGATGAATGGATAGTGAGGAGGTAGATGGTTAAATTCCAGTGAACATTAACAAAGCAGGAAAAGCCACACTAGAGTACACCTGAAGTTTATTTTGTTCATTGTGTCCTACTTACCTATGTGTTTTTTTCTAAGGGGTCAAATTGAAGTTTCCGGGTTTTTGAATCACGGTTTACACTGAGTAAAATTTACCCCTTTATGATGTAATACAGTTCAGTGAGTTTTGAAATATGCATACAGTTATCTCCGTGTAACTAGACTCCAAGCATCCAATACGTCTATCCCTTTAACGTATCAAATCACCTCTTTATAGTTGGGCTTCCTCCTCAGGTTCACATAAGTGGAATCATACTGACTATAGACTTTTGTGTCCACTTTCTTTCAGTTGCAGTAACATTTGAAGACTCAACCATCGTGTGTGTAGCAGTGGTTTGTTCTCTTTTATCACTGAGTTATAGTGCACAAAATACTCTTCCTGCTTGTGCCTTCAGTGGATATTTGCAACATCTCCAGTGTTTGACTTTCATGATTAAAGCTTCTATGAATAACCATGTCCAGGTCTTTGTACAGAGATTGCTTGGTCATCTGATGTTGTCTGTCTGACTGCCTAAGGAACCCTCAAAGTGTCTTCACAAAAGGCTGCAAGATTTCAGGTGTTGATAAGTATCACCACTATTGGGCTTGTGGTTGGTTTTATGAGTCTTATTTAATTTAAACCTTTTTAAAAGGCATCTTATTGATACAGTCTTCAGAAGAAATCCTGAGACGAGTCATCAAAATGATACAGTCTGTGGGTATTGATCAGGTTTGTTTCCCTTGCCAGTTAAAAGAATTACAAAGCAGGAAACGCTTGGATCACAACAGGTGGCCGCAGAGAAATCTCAGACACCACAGACAGAATCAGCAGTGAAGGAAAGGTGCTTATTGTGGGGTGAGTAGACACACACACACACACATACACACACACACACACACACACACACACACACACACACACAGCAGATACACAAGGAAAAAGACCCCCTGCAAAGCCGGGTGTGGGGGAGGAGAGTGCGGGGTGGGGGTGGGGGTGGGGGGATGTGGGACTAGCAGGGAGGTCCTTGGAAAGCTGAAAAATCTGGTGTTTTATCCAGGGCTGTGGGTTTTAAAGTCTCTGAAGAAATATTCTCCCCTAATTTAAGGTTGGTGAGTTTGAAGAAAGGTGGGAAAGTAGACTGGTCCACAACTGTTGTGTGACATTTCCTGATCAAGCCTTGAACCTGTTGAGTCATTCCATCAGCAGGAGCCCTGTTGGTGAGAGTGAAGCCCACAAGGCCTTTGCTTTAAGCTGCCAGGCTTTTGTCTCACTCAAATCAGGAGGGTGAGGAAGAAGCCAGCCATCTTGGAAATTCACCACCCTTATTATGTAGCCATGGCCCCTTTCTCTATCTGCCTACCAGGGAGTCTAACTCTGAGTTACTCGTTATTATGGCTGTTGTTGGTTTGTTCGTGGATGGGACCAGGTCTCATGTGTGCCAGATTAGTCTCAGTTTTGCTCTGTAACCGATAATGATCTTGAATATCTGATCTTCTTGCTTCCAATTCCCAAGTCCCAGATATTCCAAGTATGTCCTCGTCCTCCTCCTCGTCCTCGTCCTCGTCCTCGTCCTCGTCCTCGTCCTCGTCCTCGTCCTCCTCCTCCTCCTCCTCCTCCTCCTCCTCCTCCTCCTGGGTTATGTAGCACTGGGAACCAATCTAAGGCTTGGTGTATGCTGGGTAGGTATTACAGTCACTGAGCTCCATCTCCAGTGTCACACTGTTGCTAAGTTGTTTTTTCCAGTAACTAGTCATCAATGCTTCTTTGGGCCCATGGATGTTAGCCACAAGTTTTCTTTGGTGGAAAGTATTTTATATAGTTGTCCTGCTTTTTAATTGGGTTGTTCTGTTGATGTGTTTTTGTTTGTTTGTTTGTTTGTTTTGTTTCAGTTTTTGGTTTTTGAGGCAAAACCTTATGCAGGCTAGCTTTTATCTTAACATCTTCCTGTGACATCTTCCTGGGAACTACAGTTATAGACTGCACCACCATGTTATTGTCTATATTAACTTTTAAGAGATCTTTGCTTTCAATCTTTGGGTTTTCTTTTCCTTTTTCCTTCTAGAGCAGAGGTGGAGAATGAGTTCTTAGGGTATAGTCTCGAACTCACTATGTAGTCTCACAATAGCCTCAAACTTGCTGTCGTCCTGTTTTTAACCTCCTGAATGCTAAGACTGTAGTTGCAGGTCACCAGGACTGGTCTGTCTTCATTTTCTTGATGGTGTCTTCAAAGAGCAGAATTTTAAAATACTGATGAAGTCTAATTTAACAGTTTTTGTCATTTACCAAGTTCCTCCCCCCATTTTTACTGAAAAATGTTTTTCATATCATATATTTTGGTCTTTTTTTTTCTCTCCCTCCCAATCCCACCCAGATCCTCCCCATCTGGCTACCCACCCAGCTTTATTATATTCTTCATCTCTTTTCAAAATACAAACAAACAGCAAGAAAAAAAAAGCCCAAATCAAGAAATAACTAACCCCCCCAAAAAAATCCTCAAACAAAAACAAAAATCAAAGCAAATAAGCAAATGACCAAGTAGACAAAAATGCTCAAACAAAGCAAAACATAACAAAAAGTCCACAAAAAATTTGTTTTGTGTTGGACAACTTCTAGGCATGGGGCTTGCCCTGCAGGGTGGCTGCCCTGAAGCGGGACACCACTGGAGAAAGCTAATTTTCCCTTTGCCATTGAATGTCAACATGATTTCCAAGCCTGAATTTTACCAACCATCCAATAGTTCTAAGGTATACGATGTTCTTGATGTGTTACTGACCATGGGTCCCAACTTCAGTTCTTCAGGATGTTGAACTGTGATGGTCACAGTGCTTACATACAAAATGGGGGTGACTTTCAGGACATTTTTACTATACTAATTTGACTACAAGTAGCAGCTTAAAACTTTTGTCTATTTAATGATCATGTTCATCTAAATATTTTAAGAAATGTTTTTGAGACATAATGTAATTACATCATTTCCCCCCTCCCTTTTCTCCTTCCAAATCCTCCCACATACTGCCCACCCCCAACTCTTTCAAATTCATGGCCCTTTTTTTTAATGTATCTCTCTCTCTCTCTCTCTCTCTCTCTCTCTCTCTCTCTCTCTCTCTCTCTCTCTCCCTCCCCCCTCTCTCTTTCTCTCTCCCTCTCTCTCTTACTCACTCCTAAATACATAAATAGAATCTTCTCAGTTCATATTATGTTGCCTGTATATTGATGTTTTCAAGCCTGATCATTTGGTATAGGTATCAGTTGGTGTGCTCTTCCCTGGGGAAGATTATTTCTGCTGCTCTTAGAATTCCTTAGTTGCCTGCAGCTCTCTATTTAGGGCTGAGGTCTCCTGAGCTTTCTCCCTTCCGTGTTAGCTCATTTATTTGTGTCATCCTTGTTCAGGTCATGTTTAGGCAGCCATGTTGGTGAGACCTCACTATCTAAATATTTTTAAATGACGTTTTGTATGTCATGATAGTATTCAGCAGAGGCAATTTATTAGATAATTCTTGTATGTTAGGGATTTTCTATCCCTTTTTTGAACAGTTTGTTCCCCTTGAAAGTCCTTTGGGCTTGTTTAGGTCACAGGTCTTGTGTCCTGGGATGGAGAGAACTAGGATTCCAAAAGAAAAAGGATCAGCATATTGAGACATACAGTCAGGCAGTGAGTAGAACTGCCTTAAAAATTGTAGCTAGCAGATTGACTATGAAACAACAGCTGTGCTTCAGAGGCGGGGCATAGAGACAACTCAGGCCGGCAGGCCTTGGGAATTTTCTTACTCCTAAATGATTTAAATGTTAGTTGTGTGAGGGGATAATAAGAATGTATTCAATAACTATACTTAAATGTGAAATTAATCATAACAATGTTAGAGATGTTACAGGGGAGGGTAGGGAAGGACTGAGAATTCATTATAATAAAAACATGTTTTACAAGGAGAGTAATAATGTAATTAAAAGGTAGCATTATATTAGCATAAAATGTACATTACAAGTTCTGGGTTGCCACTAATTTTCAAATGTGCAGTTGTTGTAAGAGAAGAGTAAAAGTAGAGTCATAAAAACTCAAGTAAAACCAAAGCAAGCAGGTAACTAAGAGAGATTAGCAAGTGAATGCAATTAATAGAAAGTTACCTGGGAGATGTTATTGCAAGTATATCAATGATTGTTTTAAAGGCTAGTGGGACTGGAGAGATTGCTCAGTGGGTAAAGAGCATGTACAAGCTTGAGGACCTGAGTTCAGATTCCCAGAACCCTTGGAGAGCTAGATGCTGTAGGGCAGGTCTACAGTCCAGGCACTCCTATGGGGAGATGTGAGATGGAAACAAATATCCTCACAAGCTTGTCAGCTAATTACTGGCCTGAATATGCATACATGTGTTGGTGAGCAAGAGATCCTGTCTCAAAAATGTAGAAGGCAAAGAACAATATTTGAGGCTGTCCTTTGACACATATTCACACAGAGATAAAAAATGAATTATCAATTATATTTATTAGACAGATTTTTATGGTGAATTGAAGAGCAAAATTCAACTACATATTGTCTATAAGATCACTGATGTTAGGGTGAAAGCAAAGAGAAAATAGATCTGATATTTCATGCTAACATGAGTTAAAAGGAAGCCACAGATAATGTACTAAATCTCAGAAAATGTGAATTTGAGAATCAAGAAAGTTATCAGGGGTAAATAAGGACATAATTTTGAGATAAAGGGGCTAAGTCTCCAAGGTTGCAAAGTAATCCCAAACATTCTGTGCCCACAGAGCTTCTAAATGTGTACAGCTGAAACTAGGAGGAGAAATTCCTGACTAAAATTGAAGACCCAAGCAGTCCTCTCTCAACAACTGATACACGAAACAGCAGAAAATCAATAAGGATAAAGTTAGCCTGGCCTGAACTATCAATCAACTTCATGAAATTGCCCTCCCTCCACAGGCTATTTCATATAACAACAAGATGTACATTCTATGCTTGCACACTCACATGGCACACTCACCACATAGGCCCCATTCTATATAAAAGATACAACAGTGTCCTCTAAAAATAGAAATCTTGCAAAATTCTCAGATGAGAACAAAATTAAAGTGGAAATCGATACCCAAACCATCACTCGGCATCAGGGGATGGCAAATGAAAGCAATGGTGAGTTAAAAAGAGGAAATAAAAGAAACACAGCCACACAATTTTAGGAGCATGTGAGGAAAATGTGGGGGTAGACTGCATGCTTCGCGTGACAAATGCTAGGATGGATAATCTAAGTGACAAAAGAAAGCAGTGTTTTTATAGCTTGGACTGTTAAACAAATATCTATCCCTCAATCCTGACAAGGATTGAATAAGCTAATGACTAAAACCCGGAGAGCCGACAAGACCTATTGTTGTAGCGAAGGCAAAGCCAAGAAGGTCGCATTCGTTACTATGGGCATGTGAAACGGCATGGCTGCTTATTGAGATGGTCTACAGTTTGAGCAGTACAATCCAGTATCTTGTTCCTTCATACCTGCGCAACTGATAGGAAAACGAACGCTCACACAGACGCTTCTTTACAAATATTTATGGCAGCATTATTTATAACTATCTCCAAACTGGAATCATGAGAATTTGTCTTGGATAAATGAATGAATATACAAATGGAGTAACCGTTTTATAATGGAATATTATTTGTCAGTAAAAGACATAAATTCTCAATTCCAAAAGGGCCATGTGAGAAGACTTAAATGCCCATTTCCAAGCAAAAGATGTCAATGTGAAAATCTCTGTATTACATGATCCAATCATATGTCCATTTGGAAAACACAAAATCTCCGTGAGTTTTACAGGGCTAGCAGTTTGGGAAGTTCAGCAGAGTAAGGTAGAGTAGTGAATGGATGAAACAGATTTTTGTTGGGTTAGTTAGTAAAAAGTATGTTTACATTGGTCCCAAACTATAGAATTTTAGAGTATAAGGGTGAACCTTTACGTATTCACGTTAAAAACCATGCATGGTTGATCATAAAACAAAATGCAGAAAGTGACAGAAGAGTGGAACTGAACTGCAAGCACAATCAGCAACATCCCTCTAAAGCATGTCACTTGGAGTCACAGGCTAGAAAGTATAGACTGCAATAAAGCTGGAAATGAGTGAAGCCATGAAGACAAAAGGCAAATAAAACTCTAAGTTTATAAAAGAAGTTCATATGAGTAGGCATTAGCAACTTTGCTACCAATACATAAAAGTCCTGGGATTAAATAATTAAGCTAGTTACTAGTGGGTGGTGAGAACCCTCTTTCTCATCTTTTAGCCGAGAGTTCACAGATGAGCAAGGAAAATGTGCTAGAAAATGTGTTATATTGAATTAGTTTTGGAGGATCAATATAAGCTCCCGTTTAGCCTATTCTACATACCGGTGGTATATTACTTATTTTTTTTTATTGCTGTAGTGATTAAACACCATGACCAAGGTACCTTCTACAAGGAAGGATTTCTTTGGGTTTATAGTTCCAGAGGGTTAAAAGTCAACCACCATCCTAACCAGCAAGTCTGGCAATAGGCAGGCTAGGTAGCTGGAGCAGCAAGCTGGGAGTTCACATCTTAAACCACAAGCAGGAAGCAGAGAGCAAACTGGGAATGGTATGTGCCTTTTAAAACCTCAAGGTCAATCTACAATAATGCCAGGAAGGAAGAACACATTAAAAAAGACCACACAATTTTAGGAACATGTGAGAAAAACATGCAATTAAACTCTTCATGCTCTACACGACAAAAGTTGCAATAACGTAAGCAACAAAATAGAGTAGTATTCATTATCGACAAAATGGTAAAGCAAATATCTATAACTCAGTCCTGGAAAGGATTGCATAAATGCATGGACAATAATAGATGAATATTATACAGGATGTGTCTAGTAGATTTCCCACTCATTAAGTGGACTCTACACATAGTTACCTTTCGCAAACAGTCCTGCATAGAAAATGTGGGAAACAAGATGACTTCACAGTGCAGAAATCTGACAGACAGTCCCTGTAAGGGATGTCCGTGTCAATGTCAACGGTAGTATGTTACCGTTGGCAAAGGTAGAATGTTTACCCTAATGTGGTGCAGTAAGCATGGCTTTTATTTCTGCGTCTCTCTCCAAAACACCCATAAACCAAGTCCTTGCCTCACGTGACAAATACTTTACCCACCGAGCCATTTCCTTATGTCATCTTCTTTTCAAGAGTCTCAGGGTCATTTTTTTTCTTCCTTTTTCCATGTTTCCTTAATTATTTAGTTAATTAGTTTGACATGGTTTCTCTATGGGACTCCACTGGCTTTGAACTTGTCAACCTCCTGTCCGTGTCCCCTGAGTGCTAGAATTACAGAGGTGTGTGTGCCCCACTTAGCATTAAGAGTCTGTAGCATTCAATGGGAGGTCTAGACAGGGTGGTTACTTTGGGGTATTGTGGGCACATTAGCATGGTGATTGTTTGGCAAGCCTGAACTAACCATGGGCTGAGGTGAGTCACGGCACCTCTTGTAGTGTGGCTTCCCTCATTTGGAAGGCTAACCAGAATCAAAGGATTTCTGGGCTTCCTTTCTTCCTGTCCAGCTCTCCATTGGTGGAGCGTGGATTCCTTCCTGGGAGACAGTTACCTTTTCCACCCTGGTAAGAGTTTGTGAGCAAGACTTCAGTTGTGAATTTGGGTTTTCCATCCAGGGAAGGGTGTCTTTTTTGGTTTGGGTAGAGTGAGAGACTTCAAATTTTCTTTCCAGAGATGTTTTCCTTTCAGGTTCAGAGTGCTGGCTGGCTGTTTCGCTCACCAGGAAGGAAAGAATAGGTCTGATGATAGTTGGTCAGGTATAGTGACATCCCACAGAAATGCGGATGCCAAATCAGAAGGAATGGTTAGCCTTTGCCTTGCTCTTGCAGAAACACAGCTCCTTCTATTCACCCAGGCACTCTACCTGAACCAACAGCTAGCTATTCGTGAAACTTTCCACATTAAACTTGCAGTTCCAGTAAAGTTCATGGCAGCCTTGAAAGCCACAGCAGGAGGTGACAACACACATTCTTCTTGGTCTGACTCAGAGCAGCTAAGAGCAGGAGGACCACTGTGGCAGGAGGGCATGGCTGCACAGCTGTGTTTCTATTGCGAGCCAGACCCTCCACATGCGAATGATCGCTGCTTGGGGGCTTCACATGCTTCAGTCCTAATCCTTCTCCAAATCCAGCAGCATAAATGCCTTGCAGAAGGGGAAACTGAGGCCCAAGGCACAATAAATAACTCATCCCAGTTCAGTTTAGTCTAGGGTGCTAATCTGTTTGACCACCTCCACTTACTTAGCATGCTCACCTCTGCTAACTCCCATTCTCATTCCAGAAGTGTCTCAGCAAAGCTTTCTTTGACCTTACGGAAAATTCAAATGATTGCCTTTTCTATAATTGTTTTCCTGTGTACAGCACATAGAGTCATGTTTCTGTGTTCACACAATTCCCCTTTTACAAGTCAGTAAATGTCTGCAGAATGGGGACAGTGCTTCACTGAACTCTGAGTTCTCAGTAACTGGCAAAGGCTAGGTGCCCAGAAAATATTTGTTCAGCCTAACTCATAGAATTCGTGGGATTCCCAGCCAGAATGAAACCCAGACCTCTCAACACATAGCCGGAATGATTTCAGTGCCACATTATTACTTTCAGACTTCTAATCCCATCCAATATCCAGATAATTTTCCACATAGAAACCCCTTTGTTCCCTTACCCCAAGCCCTGCACAGGGTTCCTGTGAAAAGAGGGAAGATCTTCACAGTAGTTACTAATACAAATATTTGTACTTGTTGAGGGCCTACTGGGTGCCATTGGTAGGCTCACTATGTGCCAAAACCCTCTTGGGAACCTCCCTGTTGAGTCCTGAAAGTCTACAACAGGAGTGATTCTTTATCTCTGTTTACAAATGAGAACTCTAAGGAAGTGTGCCAGCTGCTGGGCTAAGTTCTCTCTGCTGGCACAAAGGCTTATGTAGCTTAGTTTAAGGTGGGCCCCCAAGATGGTTGGTCCTTAAGGTTCGGCTAGATAGAGAGCAAGAAAGCTTGGGAAGGTTTTCCCTCAGACTTTTTTTTTTTTTTTTTTTTTTTTTAAATTTTTTCCTTTCTGGCAAATTAGTGGAGATAGGCTCCGTGCACCAGTTTCAGAGGTCCAGAGGTTGACATAATGTAAGTCACTCACTCCCTTTAATCCCCACAACCATCTACTCAGAGCTTTGAAACAGGTTTCAGAGTGCTTCCAGGATTTCATCTTTATGTTCTCTGGTTTCTTACAAGGTCGCGTGGAGGGTAAGGCTGAGAACATTCCAAAGGGATTATGCTCACGCTGCTGCAGCAACCTGAAAAAGCAATTGATAAAGGCTTAGCTGCTTCCTGAGGACACGGGCATGTGGGACAATCACACACAGAGAGCCTCACAAGGGCTCTGAGGTCCATGCCACCTTATATGCTCCCTCCCTGATTGGCTGACTCCTTACTGGAGATTAAAATGTAATGACACAATGAACTGAGACAAGAAATCATCAGAAACTGTTCTTTGCGGCATTATAGGACATAGGGCATTATGCGCAAACATGGAAGAGGGATTTCAGCTGCATTAGTGCGTTTCTATTTATATACGTTTTAAAATTTTGATAGATTCACCGAGGGAGGGGCTCGATAGCCTGCAGTCTGTGGTAGAACTGGAGAAAATGGAAGCTGCCTTTCAGTTAGGGAGTAGGAAGTTGCAAGGACCACATGAAAATCAGCCACAGCTGGTGGAGGGAAAACGGTAAGGGTGGGGGCTGTGAGCTGGAAGACACAATGTCATGGCAGAGGACTCTGTGCGAACCATTCACTTCATAAATGTTTATCAGCCTGTGTGAAGTCTCATCTGTGCTCCTGGACCTCAGTCATGGGAAAACAAAACAAAACCTGCCAGGTTTATGTGGTCATGAATATATCACTTAGTTACATCCACCATTTCAGTGTTCTTGTTCAACTAAGTAACAACAAATATGGAGGAGATGTGATTTGATGTTAAGACACACATAGAACACATTTCACAGGACTTGTTTGGAATGCGAGGGCTGAAGAATTGGGAGGTTTAACCATAATACAGCACTAACTGAGCCAGGATCATTTTCCTCCCAACAGAATGCTGTGACTTCCTGAGTAGGTCTAATGGCCATATGACAATGGATGAACTGAATTGTATATTTTGTACAGGAACTGGCAGAAGGTGGCTGTGAAGAGTAAGGCTAGGGTGGGACAGGACCAGGTAGGGTGCAGGGTCCAGGTTGCCCCAAACCTTCTCCCCATATTGTAGATGTTTTCTTGAGCTGCAGAGAACGAGTCTAGACAGTCAGAGGAGGGCTTCCGGCAGAGGGCAGCCAGTGAAGGACCCCAGCCATTAGCAAGGTCTTGCCTTCCTTAAAATCCCAAAGACATAGTTTTCATTCACTTATCATGGGTGATGTCCTTCAGGAGCCTTATTTTCCTACCTCATCTCTACCCCGATAGAGCCAGCTACATGAGTGCAGAAACAGATCTCTCTGGTTCATGGCTGCTTCCTCAGCTAGAAAACAAGGGCTGGGTGGAAGGAATGTAATTAACAATCTGCATGGCTCTCTTCATGTTTGTGTCTATGTATGGCTACATGAATATACACAAACATGAAACCCTGTGAGTGTGTACATATAAATATGTACCCAGTTATGCATTTATATGTATCTATGTATGTATGTATCCACAAACATGTGCACATGTATACAAGTATATGCCTATAATTATCTGGGCAACTTTCACTTAGGAAAGTTTAATGAGAAAGGTAGACATTGAAAACATTGAACAAGTAATTCAGAGCTTGGGAGATAGCTCAATGGGTAAATTGCCTGGTGCATGAACAGGAGGGCCTGAATTCAAATCTCTCTCACCTACATAAAATTTGGGTGTGGTGGCATGTGCTGGTAACCCCAGTGCTGGGAGATGGAGCCTGGGAATTCACTGGCCACCTAGTCTTGCTGAAACAGTGAATTCCAGGTTCAGTTAGAGGCCCTGTCTCCATAAAATAGAAAACAAGGTGGAGAACAATTAAAGACATGTAGTGTTGATTTCTGACCGCCCTCATGTTCATGGGCAGGCATGAGCAACCACACAGGTATACACACACACACACACACACACACACACACACACACACACACACACACACGAAAGTAAGTTCAGAGTTTCCCTTATGGCCTATCCTAATGTATTTGGGATGGAGTTTGTAGCACACCAGACCTTCTTACATGTCAAATTCAATGTTAAAAGAAGGCGGAAACTCAGTATGCATAGGGTGCCCAGGGCAGTGTGAGCAGAGTGGCCGTGGCACTGCCAGCTGCTACGTCAGTTTCTTCTCCCCACACAGAACAATGCCACCATTCCCTGGGGCTCAGGCTGTGAGGTGAGGACGGTTGACTTAAAACTCTAGGCTTGGGGGGTGTATACAGGTCCACTATCTGTGCCTTGCTTTTTCAGGGCAGAGTCAAGGGTGCCTGTGGCCCTGGCTCCGGGACTCTCAGTGGCCAGCCTCTGAATTCCTAGTAGCTGGACTGTAAACCATGGGCTCTCGATGTCAGTGTCCTTCTCCTCACCCAGCTGTGAAGAAGATGCCCGAGAGCAAAGCCCATCCGGAGGAACTGAAACCAAGGGCTGATGAACACAGCCATCCAATGGCATGGATCCAGCCACCCAGAGCCATCACCTGAAGCCACACTTCTGCCTTTCTAGTAAGAGTTTAAGAAGGAATACACTCACTTACACCTTCAAGAGTCCTGAGTATTGGTTGTAGTATTAAGGCAACTCCAGGTAGTTAAAAGGGAGGTTTATTTTGTCGGGTAACTTACAAGTGAAGGATAGGTAACAGGGTCTGGGAAGGGTGAAGCACAGTCTGGCAGTGTTCTCTGGAGAACTCTGCTTAATCTACCTCCCAGCATCTAGGATCCAGGAACCAAGAGAGCCAGCCCATCCGGATTTTGGTCTTCAGGGCTCCCTCTCTTGGCTCCACCTTGTAGGCATGACAGTTACTGAAGCCTCAATGGAGGTGGTACTTCCAGGTCAAAGCTGGAAAGGCTACCCACTACACCTGAGGACACGCTTGCCTACACATAAGTTTTGGAAGAAAAGTGTGGAGGCTGTTCTTGCCTGGTAATTACAATAGCTGTGTATTCTCCTCCCACATTTCGCTTCCCAGAAACACATTATCTGGCCAGGTGTTCTGAACTTGCCTTTGTGAAATACAGACATAGTAAACACTTCCACCTCATAGAGACCCCACCTTATCTGTCCCTTGGAACAGACATATAATTGAGGGTGGATGTGACAGCCACATTCAGAGGCGCTGTTCTGATTAGCGACAGGTAACCTTGCCCAGCCTGCGAAATAACCTTGCATGGCTTTTTATCCCACATAAACGCCTACATGTTTTTATTTGTAGTTGACAGTATCAGCTATTTGATTATCTAATGCATCTGTTAGCTTGGGTTACCATTTAAAAATACCATAACCTGGGGACTTGAAACAATAGTGATTTATTCCTGGATGTTGAAAGTCCATGAGCAGGTTCAGAGCTAGTGGGTTCTTGGTAAAGACCTTCTCCTTCCGGCTTGCAAATGTGTTGCTAGATCCTAGCATGGCCTTTCTTCCTGTAGCACGTGGAGAGTCTTCCTTTCCCTGATGGCTTCCCAAGGACAGCATCCCCAAATATCATCACTCTGGTGGTTACTGCATCAGCATCATTTTGGAGAGATGTATATATTCAGTCCATAATGATGACGGCGAAAAAGTACTTCTTTGAAAAGGGGAACACTCAAAAGTTTGCAATCCATCCAAAGAGACAAAAACTGGGCCTCATTGTATATATAATGTACAGAATTCTGACTTTTGATATGTATTAAGAAACCATGGCCTATAGGCCAGCCTTTGTACTATTGATATTTCCGAGGCTTTCGTGGATGCTTCCCCAGACGCAGAGAATTTCTATTTGGATGCAGTGCAGTTTTATTTGCCTCATGACATTTCCCCTTGCTGTCTATTTTGAATTGTCACTGCACAAGTCAGGTTGTTCAGAAAGATTTTCAAGGGCCCATGGCAAGCTAGGAAGGAAAGTGGTGTATAAACGTGGGTGCTTCCCCTAGTCCTTCCTGGGTTTGTATCACTCCAAAAGAATGAGCATTTTCATGTGTGTGAGCGTGTGTGTGTGTGTGTGTGTGTGTGTGTGTGTGTGTGTGTGTATGTATGTGTGTGTGTGTGTGTGTATGTATGTGTGTGTGTGTGTGTGTGTGTGTGTATGAGTGTGTGAATGTGTGTGTCTATGTGTGTGTGTTGTGGTCTGTGTGTGTGTGTCTGTGTGTATGAGTGTGTATATATGTGTGTGTGTGTGTGTAATGTTTCTTTCAGCGTGCGCATTCAATATTGTTCTGCCTCAGGCTGGGAATGCAGCAGTCCAGAGTGAGCGTGTTCACCTTCACTGCAACCCATGGGACTGGTATCCGTTTGCCAGCACACTTGAGGAAGAGAAAAGTGGTGGGGACAGACTTGCTGTGTCATGCCTCATTTGCTCGGAAGTGAGAGTAATGCTGATCTGGGAGGGTGGTGACCCTTGGAACTAACTTCCATGGGTGTCAGATAAATTGTGAGCTCCACAGTGCAATGGGGAATCAACACATTTGGGGAAGGGGCTGTCACTGTCACTTGGTAGGATGACTCAACAGAGTCAGCAGATGAGGACCCTAGCTCAGCTCCTGGCAGTGCTGGAGATGACTGTTCTGAGTCCACATGGTTTTCATTTCTTGTTTTGGCATCTACTTGAGGTCCTAGTTCTGAGGTTAAAAGGCAGTTGGTAGGCAGTGCTCCCTGCCATTTCCTTCTCTTAGGGAGTGCTCCCTGCCATTTCCTTCTCTTAGGGAGGTGCTCTTTTAGGGAGTTCAGCTGCAGATTCCACAGGCCCATCCCACATTCCCACATTTCCTAGACAAAGGAGGGAGATTCAAGGTGACACCAACGACACAAATAAGAGCAGGTGGGGGTGGAGGGTTAAACAGTGTAGTTTTCATTCTTTAAAAATGAAAATAATTTCTTATATCATCTCATTGCTCAACGTTTTCCTGTGTTCCCTGTAACATGAATCTTAGATGGTCTTATTAATACAATCAAACTAAGGGCCAGTCATTGGGGTGAATGCTGGAAGATCAGAGAAGCAGAACAAGCCACAGCTTCTTCACCTCACCAGTTCCTCAGCTGATCCTGTTTCCTCAGACAGGAAGCCTCTGAATCCTTATCCGAATGGATCTCAGCTGAACTGCTTCTGGAAAGCCTAAAAGCTTAACCAGGCTAGTTCCTGGTCCTCACACCTTATATACCTTTCTGCTTCCTGCCATCACTTCCTGAGATTAAAGGCTCTGTTGCCATGCCTGGCTGTTACCAGTGTGGCTTTAAACTCACAGAGATCCAGATGGATCTCTGCCTTTGGAATGCTAGGGTTAAAGGTGTGTGTGCCACCATTTTCTGGCCTCTATATCTAGTGGCTGTTCTGTTCTGTGATCCCAAATAAGTTTATTAGGTTGCACAATATTTTGGGGAAGACAATATCACCACAGTTCCCCTCTCTTCTTAGTTATTTCTTTTATTAATACTATAATATATTTACATCATTTCCCCCTTTCTTTTTCTCCCTCCAAATCCTCCCATACACCCTTCTTTTCAAATTCATGGTCTCTGTTTTGCATTAATTGTTCATACATACACACATACACACACACACATACATACATATATTTCCAACTACACACATACAATTTGCTCAATCTGTATAGGGTTACTTGTCTGTATGTTTTCAGGACTGACCATGTGGTACATGACTGCCTAAACATGAACAAGGGTAACAATAACAGATGCGCTCTAGTGGAGGGGTGGGGGAGCCCACAAGGCCTCAATCCTATGCAAAGAACTGTAGGCAGCTAAGGAACATTGTGAGCAGCAGAGGTACTCTTCCCCAAAGAAGTGCACACAAAACAAATGGTACTGGTTCTTGTGAGAGTAGAGATGATGGTGAGGTCTGCCAGTGCCTCTGCATCCTGATTCTGCATCTCCTGCGTGACAACTGCCAGGCTGGCTGGCTGACACTGATAGGGTTCAGCTTTCTTGGCTTCAAAATGGTGCAGTAATCCTTCTCTCCAACTGCTCCTACAGGAATATTGGAAACGCCATGCTGTCTTAGTTACTCTATCAGTTGCCATGATAACATACCTGACTAAACAACCTAACAGATACAAAAATGTATTTTTGTTTTACAATTTCAAAGAGATATAGTCGATCATGGCAGGAGTAGGCATGCCCGAATAAACATGAGGTCAGCTGACCGCTTGCATCAGCAGTCAGGAAGCAGGGAAAAGTAGGAAACAGAGCGAGATCATAAAACCTTAAGTCCCTTCCCTTATGATGCATGTCCTCTAGTGAGGGTCCATCTCCTAAAGGTTGCATAACCCTCTTAAAATAGCTTTCCTAGTTGGGATCAACTGCTCAAACTCTTAAGCTTGTGGAAGACATTGTGTATTCGAATGACAACACAACATGGCTGCCGTTCAGGAACTGCTGGTCCACTCTCTTAGTTCCCAAAGCAGAGGGACTGACCTTCACTGAGCAGTATACTGAGATCTCATTATATACCGTAATCCATCAAAACAAGTTCAACTGACCACAAGAAACTTAGATTTCAGTGTGTACTTTGCGATTTAGACAGCAGGAGGACCCACTGGAGAATACGCAAAAGTGATGGCAGCAGGCAAAAGCAGATGGCCTAAGTATGTCACTGTTGTAGATAAAATTCTAAACAGTCCTAGTAAATAAGAAACACAGAGCCAAATACAGAGTTAAAGCCTAAGAAATCGGAGCAAGAGCCATGACTACCTAATCTGACCACCTTGCCGCTGTCCCTTCCCCGAGAGAGAGACCTTCTTTCTGTGTGACTTGTCTTTTTATTGCCTGTCTGTTCTGCCTTCTCATTGACTCTAAACCCAACCACATGACTTCCTTATCACTGCCTGTCTATACAGACCTCCAGGTCTCTATGGTTGGTACTGGGATTAAAGGTTCGGGTCACCACTCTTGGCTGTGTCCTTGACCACACAGAAACTCTGCCTGCCATGTGATCAGATTAAGGGCATGTGCCACCACCGGGCATGTGACACACTTCTGCTTAATGGCTTGCTTTTACCTCTGATCTCCAAGCAACTTTATTTATTAACATACAATAAAATCACATTTCAGCACAAACAAAATATCACCATACACCTTGTGAGGAATTGGCCCAGATATCAATTATGCTTTAATACAGCAACAATATAGCCCATTTCCTCCTTCATCAATCAATCATTTCAAAGATGCTACATCGTGTCAGGTAGGCTGAATCTAAATATCTATGATGGAAAAAGACCTTATCAACTTGTGACTCAAGAAAATTGAACTCTGTGTTCTACCTGATGTTTCCTGTATCATGGTCACAAGTGACTACTCCCCAGAAGATTTCTTAACCTTCAGTCCAACTCCTTCCTTGTCCTGGCTTTGATATTGTCACACTTGTTATATGGTGGATTTTGACCAAAATAACCTCCTTTCAAGAAGGAAAATAAAAGCAAGAGGTAAATGAGAAAAATATGATGTATTAGAGGTAAATTCACAGACATATTGGTGAATATGTCATATTACAGAGTATTTTTCTCCTATCTAAGCATGGAAAATCTACCTTCAGGGAGAAACCCCTCCCTTGCACATTTTTGGGGTAATTATGCACTTAAGATCTCAACCTCATTTATAGATGCTAGCTTTCTCCTTACATGGTGTAAAAATATGAGTGACATTTATAAATTTCCATGCGCCAGGGAGATATATTTAATGTCTTTTTCATTACATTTGTTGTTTGCTACCATGGTGAAACAATTTTCTTGAGATTAAATATCATACACTTTAAAAAAAATTTAGCAACCCCTCTTACTTCTTCAACTTGTATTTTTTTTACTTCCTCTCTTGTTTATTTGTGTGTGTGTGTGTGTGTGTGTGTGTGTGTACACATGTGCAATATGTGCATGTCCTGTGGTGCACATGTGGAGGTAACCGGACAACCTGAGGAGCTAGCTGGTTTATTTTATCCACCACATGTGCCCAGGGATTGAACTCAGTTCATCACGTTTGGTGGCAAGGACCTTTACCTGCTAAGCCATCTTGCCAGGATGTCACATTGGTTTAGCCAATGTGGGATGACTGCTTCTTGAAACAGAGGCCTCAACCAGGCATTGTTGCATTGACCAGATTCTGAATCACCTGAATTAGACACCATTAGGCCATTGTTAAATACCCATAGTACATTTTTGCAATGTTTATAAGCCATAGTAGTAAGTTTTCTAAGCAAGATGTGAACAGCACTCAATTCCCTCCTGGAGGAAAAAGGGAAACTTAAGTACCGTTTATTCAGGGCCTGCTGAGTTCAAGGAATGGTGCAAAGCACTTTGAAACAATTGTCTTCCTAAATCCTTACCAAATAGCTCAGAGGCCATTTCTCCTTCCCCATTATATAGAAGAGAAAAAAAAAAAAAGAGTCTCAGAAAAAAACAAGAGATATCCCCAAAGTCTCATGTTTGGGGTTTGTGTTCAATTTCATGATTGTGAGTCTCACAGGCATTGTCCAAGTTATTGATGAGTTATCAGAAAAGTTAGACACGGGACATAGATATGTTTATTGTAGACTTTCACATCATAATTAGTAATTTGTAGAGAAATTGTTTTCATTTAGAAATAATACCCTTGTCACCACAGTAATGCTGCCTGCCACATTTAGGATGCAACTTCTTATACAGTAAAGGAAACAAAGACAGACTTCCCTGGGCATTGCGGAAACTGCCCTGGATGCTCAGGAGAGCTGGATCAATGGGAGATGATGGCACAGTTGAAGATAAGCTGATCACCATGTTGACAGTTCCTAGTCAAGACATTCTGCTTACCAGCTTGAAAGCCTGTAGTCTCCTTCCCAGGAGAAGACATGCTGTAAGACACAGAGAAGACATGTGCTGTGTAGATTCATTTGGGGACTACAGAATCCTTTAATATACCATCACCTTACTGAGGAAAGCCATGGCATTGCAATTGGTGGACTGAGCAAAGAAACAGAGTCCATCTGGGTAGCAGTTTTAGATCATCAGTTGCAAATAAGAGGATGTTGTCTCAGCAGGACCACTGCTGTTTCAGGAAGACAAGTAATATGATTAGTCCAAGGCTAGGAGAGCAGGCGCTTCTGGGACATGAAAGGATAGAGGAAGTCTGTAAGGATATTGCACCGGAAAAGTTTTGAAGGGAGTCAGAGAGAAGGGTGATGCAGCAAGAACCTTCAAGGGGAAGATGCTCTGTTGGCTAGTTTTAGGTCAGCCTTCACAAGCTAGTCATCTGGGAAAAGGAAGCCTTAACTGAGAAAATTCCAGGACCAGATTGGCCCATGAAGCCAGTAGGTATTTTTCCATTAATGATAGAGGTGGGAAGGTCCATCCCATTGAGGGTAGTGTCATCCCTGAGCAAGAAGTGCTAAATGCTATATGAACGCAGGCTGAGCAAGCCAGTAAGCAGCACTCCTCCATGGCCTCTGTATCAGCTCCTGCTTCCAGGACTTCCCCAGATAATAGACTACAAACTGATGATGAAACAAACCCGTTCATCTCCAAGTTACTTTTGGCCATGGTGTTTTATCACAACAGTCTTAAAGAACGAGGCTAGCTACTAATCCCATCTTTCTGATAAGCCATGCAATCACTGTAGGAGTTGCTAGCCTATGAACCCAGGCAGCCTGCATATTGAATATAGCACCCCACTTCCTTTCACCCTTCCCATGACTCCGGATGTTGATCTGTGAATATTAATAGCTATAAACAGCTCTTCACTTTCCCTGGGGAGATGGGTGAATAGGAAAACACTGGGAAATCCATCTAACTAGTAGGATCTTACTTTATGATTCTGGTTTATCAAATTATGAAAAGGAAGATCCATTGGTGACTGAGAAGATTTGAATGATAGTAAAGATAGTAAAGACCTTCTCTTTCTCTTCTTTCTCTCCTTTCTCCTCTTCTCCTCCTCCACCTCCTCCCCTTCTCATGGTGTTGAGAATTGAACCTACATAGACATACACCTTCTATATCTCAGTCTGGTGAGTATTTTTTTCTCTCTCTCTCTTTCCTATCTGAGTCCAGAGAACTTTCAGGGGTGGGCACCAACCGGGTCCCATTTACTATGAGGTCATAGCCCATAGAAGATACTACAGTTTGACCAGGGGAAGGATAGTATGATAACAGGATGGATTGACCAGAAAATTCAATGAACCTAAATGGGGACACTTTCCATCATCTACTGTATAGGAAGCTAGGAACCATACCTTTGAATGAGTGCTGAGATTTTAAAAATAGAAAAGACAGACAAAATGGATCTTAATCACATTAGCAAACAAAGGGTTTAGGGCAATGGTGGGAGTGGGTGATCAGAGAGAGCCAAAGGATGACATTAAAATGGGGCCAATGCTGGGGGGGGGGCAGCCCAGAGGACAGGCAAGCATAGTGTAGAGAGGAATGAGTAGATGGGACTAAATCACATTGGAATAGAGAAGTACCCCATTGTTCCCCCAGTAATGATCTACAAAAACATGAGCTCAGCCACAGGGACCAACCCAGAACATCTCCTACAGGAGATATAAATGACTACTTACTGCATGTGATACATTGGGTCCATGTGCTGCATCCTGTATCCTCACTGTCCTTGGAGTGGGCTCTCTAGCTTCATTTCTGCAAGGAATGACCTGAACCTCTGAGAAGCCGCACAAAGGAAACACGTATTCTCCAAGCCAGTGATCCCATCAGCTCCCATTGTTTCCTGGGAGCATTCATTTGCTCCCGGGAAGGGCGGCCCCTTTCATACCTTGGTGAGGAAACATTGATCTCAGTATTCACTTCTTAGACATCAACTGTGTAAATTCTCTCTAGCATGCATTCTGGTCCGACCTTTCCTGGGCTTTTCTATAGATCAGAATCAGATTCTGGACCTCACATCAGGTCCACTGGTTTAAAATCTACAGGGAGAGTCCCAAGGAGTGAAAAAAGAACTTCTAAATTATTCAGGCCCAACAACATGAAATCACCAGCATGTGACCATTTTGACATGGAAAAATGGCAGCCTCACATATTAATATTTATCCCCAAATCCTAAGTGATTATTGCCAATAAACAAAGTGGGGTGAAACTATTTTAAATATTTAAATATGATATATTTCTCAACCCGAGTACCCAAAGTATTTCAACATTGCAAAAGAGCATGTGTGTCAAGCAATCTGAAGTCTTGACTCTTATCCAGTTAAGTTATGGTCATCCTTTCATCCATCCATCCATCCATCCAACATCTGTGTTCTGAAGGCCACTGTGTGTGAAGCACTAGGTTAAGCTAAGGGGTGAGTAGGCTTAACTATGCTTTATACAGAATCCCTAATCAAGGAATTTGTGGACTCAAGAGATTAAGCCAGGATTAGATAGCGTACCAAATGGACTAGCATCCAGAGGAGAGGATGCTGTGGTTAACAGGAGATGCACTATCAGAAATCTCTTAATTCTCCAAGCAAGAGATGGCCACTTTTGGTGTTTTTATGTACAGGTTTTCTTTCTTAGAATTCTATTGCTAGCGTATACCATTGCCAAGGAAGGCAGGCTATAAAAGAGAAACTTCTGGGGCACTGTGGGGAAGATTACATGTATAATGGATGCCTCCGGTGTTCAATGGTCTCCTCCCTCCATTGTCTCCTCACTTCTGGGGAAACTGTGAGTAATTTACTAGCATTAGTCATCAGTTGAGATCTATCTGGAAGTGGTTAAGAGCAATTCAATGCTAACCCGAGGCTCTAAACACATAGGGAACATCTGGAGGGAACCACGCAGGCACTCGAAGAGTTAAAAGAGGTTGAGATGGAAACCCCACTCTTCCTGTAATTTCTGGGTGTCTTTTTAAGACAGTGAAGAAGGAGACACTTGACCAGTATTAGAATGCGGGGCAGGGAGGAGTTCCCAAAGTCAGCCAGGACTTCCCATCGCCCTCTTTCCCCTTACAAGATCCTTAGACTGGGTCTCTCTCAGTTTCAGGTTTTCAACATGATGAAAATCCATCCCACTGGACGGGCAGGAAATACAACCTCTTCTCATAACAGCCTTCTTTCTTCGAGGCATTTGAGTGGAGCCATTCAGGTGCATGAAGTATGCATAAGCCAGTGGGTAGGATTTCAAGTTGTGGCCATTGGTCGACTGTAATCCTTCCAGGTAGATATTTAGTCAAGCCGAGAAAGTCAGTGAGAAAGGCAGCATGTTCAAGCAGAGAGCGTTTACTATCTGGGCCACTGAGGCTCAGAAGTATGAAATGGGTTTTAGGGTGAAGAAGAATGGCATAAACAGCAAGAAGGCCGTTGGCTGACTCAGTACCACCTGCTGATAACAAGAAGGCGATTTTTCAAAAATTCCCCCAAAAGAACAAGTGGCTCCTATTACAGGTATCAGATTCTGGAACTGAGTCACAGTCCCTAACTGAACCTGCCAGTGCAATGTCATACGGTAGCCTGTTTGCCAGTCAGGGCAGGTATCTGCCCTGCAGACAAGGCCACCTGGGAAAGAGTCGCACAAAGGCTGGGTGTGTGGGACCCGAGTTGACTTGCACTGATCCAGCCTTATAAATAATGACCAGCACCTGATTCATGCCAGAGAGGTGGGTGTATTTAGAATTCTCCCTCATCTTTTGGTTCTGGATGCTTTACACAGTGCCCTGCCAGGCAGAGAACGTTGGAGATACATCCAGACATCCTGTGGGCTAAGGGACCTGATTCTCACCGAGTTTAGAAGCCAGTGAGAGAAATAAGGAGCCTGAACCCTGGAGGGAGTGTCTACCAGCAAGAAGTTGGTTAAAAAACATGGGTGTTTTAGTTCTTCAGTGCTCACCGGGCTCTGAAGGTTTAAAGCTCTGGGAGATAAGTTCTAAATCCCCTGTTGCTGGGTATCTGCCAATGCTGCCACTGCCAATGTAATAAGCCAATCAAGCCAAATAAATAAACCCAGGTTTCATGAACAGAGCAAAGCAAACCTGGGTGACCCTTGGAAAGGCAGGGCAAGAGTCACATGGCAAATATGGCTACCAGGCCTTAAGTAACCCGTAGGTCTGGTTTTGAGCAGCCCCAGGGAGGGGCTGACTTTTGGTGGGCTTTGAGGGGGCAGGGTCTGGAACTGGAGGGCAGCCTTATGGGAGGGGCTGCTGTTTGGTGGGCTTTGAGGGGGCAGGGTCTGGGGAGAGAGGTTGGGGAGGGGGATTGAGGTGGAGCTTCCACCAGAATATTCCAGACTCTTTGGGTATGTGGATGCCAGGGCCTGAGTGGAGCTCCCACCAGAAGAAGCAGGATTAGCCAGGGCCAGTTTGTGACTGTGTTCACATGGAAGGTTCCCTTCTGTTCCTAACCACAGGCTGCTGCACATTTAGAGCAGAATGTTAGGAAATGAATTTACAGTTGTGTGCAGGGCACTCCGGGGGTGGGGTTGGATCAGTTGTTCATCCTACAGACATTACCCAGAGTTAGGTCTCAAACCTTGGACAAATGGCTGAGATGAACATTAACATATCAAAGCGGACTCTGGCCACCAGGTTTTCCCAGCATCTGTCAGTTCCTACATGCTTCAGGGTCCTCCTAGCTGGCATCCTCCCTCTGTCCTGAACTCTGCAGCCCAGGGGCTGGGCTGCCCCTTCCCCAGCTCCTCTGGCCCCTATATAACTCAGCCATCTTGGCTACTCCAGTCTCTTGGCCAGTCTTTTGGCCCAGACCACCCCTTTTGGTTAGTGGCTCCTCTCTTGCTTTCCTTCCTGCTCTCTCCTCACATGGCCATGTTCACTCTGGACCCTTCCAGATGCCTCTGGCTGAGCTTTCCCTTTTATTTACAATAAACTTTTTTTTCTCCACTATACCTAGAAGCAGTCATGTCCTCCTTTTATTTCTTTTTTTCATTCACCTAGGTTGAAAGAATCAGTCTTGGAACACAGATGTGAACCAATCTGGGTCCTTGTCTAGAGGAGCTCATAAATATCAAGAAAAGCACATAGAAAGGCTCACTACCATGGCACAAGCTTCAAGAATGCACAAGAGGGAAGAGCTCCTGGGACCATGATAGGCCACGGTGTGTGAGATTTTGACTAGAACTCAGCTAGGAACATGGGAATGGGTTAAAGGGAAATTCCTGGGAGTGGTCATTTTGATAAAAAGACAGATATCAACTTGGAAAAATTTTGGAGGGGGGATGTCAAGCCTGGGAGAGGAGAGGTGAGCAGGGCAGGTGCTGAAACTGCTAAGATGATCAGCCAGAAGAGCAACGAGAGGATCCTGGGACATAGAGAGCAAGGGCAGAAGGATCAAGGAAGGGGATGAACATAGGGAAATGTGACCAACACAGGGACCACAGAGAGAGGTCAGGAGAGGGGTGGTCAGTGGAGAGTAAGGGATGACGCTGAGCAGTCATTACTGGCAGCTGAGCTGCTCCAGCCCTGTGCCTTCCTCGGCCGGGATGGGATGATGGCGGGGAAGTTTTCATTCTCACCCAGTTTCTCTACCACACTGAAGGGAACAGTCTGAGCTGCACAGGACCGCTGGTGATGTACAGATGCATTTCGTTTTTCCTTTCTCCAGTCTACCTGTGTGGGCCCCGGTCCCCAACTGTGAGTGGCTGCCGCCTTGCTTGCCGACCTTGACCAGAAGTCCTCCCTATTCAGATTCCCTGCCGGTTTCCTTCTCACCTAACAATCACCAGAGAGATCACCGGAGGTTCTTTGTTCCTGTATCCTGCATTTGGTGTAAACAGCTTAGATGCAAGAATGTAGAACATTGGGTAGCGAACTTATGCCCTCCATGGATCTTCCATTTGTGCCGTAAGCCTGTATTTAAGGTTTCTTCCCTCTTTCAATAAACGGCATTTGGCATTTGGCATTTCAGCCATGGCGAATGACTCGCTGTCTCTTGTCTCTATTTTTTAATCCGCAACCCCTCGCTCAGACATGGTAAACGGGTATCGGTAACACAGGCATTACCTCAACATACCTGTGCTTGCCTTGACATCCTTTCTTTTTGGTACTCCAGTTTCCTCTGAGAAAATCTCTGTGCACAACCATCTCATCGCACTCCATCCTATCTGCTCTTCCCATCCTATTCCGCTCCTACCCATTCTCTCCCTATCCCATCCTACACTACCCCATCACTCTTCACCTTCCCCTCTCCAACCCCCATCCAGTTCTGAACTTCTACCCCACCCCACCCCCACCATGGCTGCCTCACTCCCTGGGCTTCACTCATGCATCCTATATGAACCCTGTCCCTCTCTCTGTAATGTCCGATGCACACAGCTTTGGTCACGCAGCACATTTCTTTACCACCCTCACTCCCACTTTCTTTTTTTTCCATGTGGAATGTGGCAGTTCAGAATTTCCCGGAGGTTGGAATCCAAGGCTCTGAATAGGTTCTAGTGTCACTTGATAGAGAGGGCAATGGAGTTCTTTTCTACTCTCTGGAAGTTACAAAATCAAGTCTGATGACATGAACTGACAATAGAT
Source organism: Peromyscus maniculatus bairdii (assembly GCF_049852395.1). Lineage (NCBI taxonomy): Eukaryota > Metazoa > Chordata > Mammalia > Rodentia > Cricetidae > Peromyscus > Peromyscus maniculatus. The sequence goes on along the minus strand of NC_134852.1, from coordinate 84,075,391 downwards.
TAACCAGAGAAAGTGAACACAAATCCATTATATGAAGGACAGGTAAAGGCAGGTAACATCGAGAATGAAAACGGAGTGAGCTCCCACGATGCCAGCTTGTGTCCCCTCTTTATGGTTGCAACTTAGGTTATATATCAATGACTGGCAACAGGGAAGATAAATGGAGGAAAAGAACAGACAATTGGCCAGGAGGAGGTTTCCCAGGTTCTGAGTGTAGGCTTAATTCTAGCCTTTCCCTGTGAGTGAGTTACTCTTTCCTGTTTACTCAATGAGAAAGAAGAGGCCGAAGATAATAGGCACTTCCAGAAGGACTCCCCTTACCAAGTATAGCAGCTTTGGAGGGACCCTGTCCCCGTGCTGATGCGGTCAGAGGAGCTGGGGCAGAAGCAGGCAGGAGGATACACCCTGACTTTAGAGCACCGAGTGAGTCAGCACACACTTGGTCCCAGTGACCTGCCTCTTATTAACAAGGTCTCTTTGTATGTTGGCTTTCTCACCAGAAAAAGTAGTGCTGATGAGGACATTGCCAAGGATAGAGTGAGAAAAATCTTCTGCAGATGCCCAATGCATTGCCTGGGCTGTCATAGGTGCTCATTCAGTAAAGCAGGTCTCTCTGGTTTCTTCTGCGGTTAGACTCAATGACCAGCAAGTTGGCCTGCAACAGACACTTCCTTTTTGGTTCTCTTTCCATCTTTAGTAAAGACTACAACTTTCAGTGCAGGTTCTCTCTGCCTCTAGCATGTACTGTCACGTGTACAGTGTCTGTTAATTCCATATTTATTGAATGCATGGGAAACGTGGTTAGGAACATAAAGACATACCCAACAGAGAACTGACTGATTTTACACCATATGTGACTAGGAAGGATCTGAGGTTAAAGACTATCTTTTGTCTAGTATAGACATTGGGCTGGATTCTCTTCCTTTCCCCCAAAGTCCCTGCTTTTATATTTAATAAAGTGGAGGAGGTTGGATAATAGCTCAGTTGATAAAGTCCTAAAATTCATAAGAAACCTAGTGGCCCATGGTTACAGTTCCAGAGCTGGGGAGGCATAGACGACAGTCAGATCCCTGGGGCTCACTGGGGAGGCATAGACAGTCAGATCCCTGGGGCTCACTGGCCAGCCAACCTAGCCTGCTCTCTGAGTTCAAGGAGGTCGGGACTGGGGCACTGAGATGGCTCGGCAGGTAAATGCACTTGCCAGCAAATCTGATGACCTGAAATTGATCCCTCGAACATCATGGTCATGGTCAAAAGAGAAAAGCAACTTCCTGAAGTCATCCTCCACCTTCCATATGTGCGATATGGCAAGCGTGCTTGGGAGTATACATAGGAAAAGAATCACACACAAGCATGTGAGTAAAAGAATAAATGTAAATAAGAAAAAAAAAAAGAGCTAGGTAGCCACTAAGAAAGGCCAGTTGAGGTTGTGCTCTGGCCCCCACAGACATGCACACACATGTGAACCGGCAAGCATACTAATCTAATATGCACATACACTTGTGCATGTGTGTGTGTGTGTGTGTGTGTGTGTGTGTGTGTGTGTGTGGAGAGCCTCAAGAAGAGTAAGCTAATATGCAGAGACACATATGCCATTCCTTTAGAAGCTGTCAAGTCTGCATCTGAAAAATCGTATGTTTTCCACGGTGAAAAAAGCAACACATCTGAGTCTCCTACAGTGCGTTAAACCCCACCAGCAAAGCAAATGCCTCCTGACATTGATTGATAGCTATTTCCCCTGACAGCCTCTGGCACGGAAATCTCCCCTCACACCAGTCTCCAGAGGTAGCCAGAAGAGCAGCCGAATGAGCTAGCTTGCTCCCTCTGACACCGTGCTGTGCAGGCCTGAGCATGCCCACACCATAAACACATAACATTCAATTGACCTTTAGCTTGTCTATAAACGCAGAATGAGCTGCATGGACCCCGATCCACCAAGGAACCATTTCAGGGAAATTTATTTCCTTTACTACCCATAAAAATAAATTGCTCTTCACAAAGGGGAGACAAAAACATATACTCTCTTCCCTTAATAAGATTATTATGAAGGAATGGCTTCTCTGGGCAATCATTACTAGGAAACAGGCTGTCAAGTTTTTGTCCTGCTGTGCTGCCCCACTCAGATTGGTGGGAGCTCCAGATGGAAGGCTCTGGAAGGGTGGCTGTTCCTCTTTGTGCTCATTCAGTGATGGGGGTCAAATGGCTCTAATGGAAATGAACCTTCACTGTTTTCTCTATGTATTAGCCCCAAACTGATGGGACACGTAGAAACAGCTTTAGACAGAGGACAACATTTCATCTAGGCATCCACGCACTCACACACAGAGACACACCACGTGGGTCCTGTGCGCTGCTGGCAATAGAGTGAACTTCCACAGTAGTCCTTAAGAGACAGGGAACTTCCTCTGGCTCTGGGGTATGTCGCTGACCTTTGTTTTCATGCTTGGGACACTTGGCTCAGCTACTGTCTGGTCAGAGGGGCTGCACAGAAAGCCACCACGCTGGGCCCAGAATGAGATGAACTCCAGTGGTACCCTCTTGTCCTGGGATTCATGTTCTGAGATTCCCATGGCTATCTAAAGTCTTAAGATAGTAGTAAACCTGTGTTTACTGTGTGTTTCTCGACATGTACATGGCCTATGGTTAATCTATAAGCCAGACACTGTAGGAAATCCACAGCAATATCTAATAACAAGATTATATGACTAGACTGAGATATCAATTATTAAAAACTTACAGATCATTTATTTCTGTATTTTTCCAGTTCGTGTACTTGGATCATGGTTAAGCTCATATAAGACAATAGAGAGGAAGGAGGAGTTCTGTATGCTGCACTATGTATCTGCTAAGAGAACCCCTTGTGGACCCCCATTGTGGGTTACTGTCCTTTTGAAAATGTAGAAATTAGGGTTTGGACGTGTGAGTCACTGGGCCGAGATCCCATGCTAAGACTGCGTAGAGATGGCGAGTCTCTTTTCATCAGGGTGTGGGAGAACAGCTCTCCCTTGGGAGGGGGACTGTGGCAATGGTGCTGGTGATCAACAAGAGGTCTGGCCACAAAAAGTAGAAGGGTGCCCAAGGCAAGAAGAGCTCCCAATCCCTTGGGGGAAGCAGGACCATCTTCTTGTCAGGGAGAACTTGAAATATATTTGAGGTTAAAGGACAAAACACTATCCTTTGTCATAGATGGACTGTTCCCGGCATGTAAACTGAAGACAAACAGGCACTAAAATTAAGTCTAGGACTAAGTTTTTAAAAATGACTTCTCTTTCACTTTACCTAAATTGTGTGAGTGTTTTGAATGCATGTATGTATGTGTGTCCCTGCACATACAGAGGTCAGTGGTCAATACAAAGCATCTTCCTCTGTTGCTTCTCACCTTTCTTTTGAGACAGGATTTTTTACTGAACTTGTGACTTATCAATTGGGTAAACCATGTCACCAGAAGTCCCAAGTGTCCTTCTGTTTCCTGGTACTGGAGTGACAGATGTGTGCCACTACATCCAGATTTTGCTCTGATCCTCATTATCTCACAGTGAGCATTTTGCCCACTCAGCTATCTTCCCAGCCCCCACTTTGCTTATTTCTGACTCTATGTATATTTAAGAATCAGAACATTGCTTCTAAACAAAAACAAAAATCTAAAAATTACCTACGCTCTGTAGGTTAATGATCTAAATGTGAAGAGCTAATCAAGACTTTGAATTAATTTGCTAGATTTTGACTACAGAACATGTATTTTTAAATGTCTATATTTTGACACACTTTTAAAAATAAGATTTGTTTTACTGTGTGTGTGTGTGTGTGTGTGTGTGTGTGTGCGTGTGCGTGTGCGTGTGTGTGTGTGTGTATGCACATGTAGGTGCAGGTGATGATGGCGGCCCCAAAATGACATCAGATACCCTGGAGCTGGGGTTACAGGCTGTTGTGAGCTGCCCCATGTAGGAGCTAGGAATTGAATTTGTGTCCTCTGCAAGAATAACAGGTGTTCTTAGTCACTAAGCTGATTCTCCAGCCCCCATATTGTTTTTTAATTGAGTTGATTTTTCCAAATCATTCTTCAAGGTATTGTCTCCCACTGTTTGAAGATGTATTTATTTTTATTTTATGTGTGTGAGTGTGTTGTCTTACATGTACGTGGGTGCACTGCATTTGTGGCCAGTGCCTAAGAAGAGCAGAAGAGGATGTCAGAGCCCCTGAAACCAGAATCCAGATGGTTTTGAGCTGCCAGGTGAGTGCTGTGAACCTAATGCAGATCCTCTGCAAGAGCAGCAAGTGCTCTTAACCACAGAACCACCTTGCCTCTTCCCTTTGCGGGTGTTTTAAAAACATCCCTTCTGTGTACCTACGACTGTTGCCTCTTCCTCCTACGGCCTGTGCTTACATGTTTCCCCCTCTGTGAATGTATTACTCTTGTGAAATGCTTGTTCAGAGAGCACTGATGTCATCCTCAGAGACCCCATTTGATAGTCCTTTGTAATCTCCACACTTTGGCCGGTAGAGAGAGGAGAATCAGGAGTTCAAGACCATCCTCAGCTACACAGCAAACTTGAGAATAGATTGGGCTGTATGAGACCCTCTCTCAAAACTAACAAACAAGAGACATTTGACAAGTTAAGCTTTGTTACTTTGACATTTTTTTCCCTTTCAGTAAATTTGAGCTTGGAGACCATTACTGGATGCATAAAATGATTCCTATTTACAAGGTGACAGCAGTATATATGGGCAATATGTATTCATCAGATCAAGGTATATATATATATTTCAATTCATACATTTGTCATTTTTCTATTTATATATATAACAAAGTACTTGAAGTAAAATATAAAGCAGGAAAGAATATTTTTTTGTGTACAGTTTTGGAGACTTTAGTCCGTGGTCAGATGGACACATTGCTTAGTGGCCTTGAATGAGATGGCACATCATGGCCGGAACTGCATGGTGGAACAAACTGCTCACCTTCTGGTAGCCTGGAAGCCAGAGGGCGAAAGAGGAATGGAGGCAGTGCCAGACTTCCCTCTAGGGACATGCTTCCCACATGCTAATGTCCTCCTCTTAGGCCACCCCTTCCTAAAGGTTCCACAACCTCCTGGAAGTGGCGCCTGGGACGACGCTTTTAATACATGGACCTTTGGGGGACAATTGAGATCCACATTAAGAAAAGCAATCTGAACTGTGACACTTCCCAAGTGGGTTTTCAGTTCTTGTAGTAGCCATTTTGAAACATGTAATTAGTTGTCAGCCACAGTTACTCTGGAATTAAATATTGGCAGTCATTTCTCCTGACCAAGTGCTGAACGTGCTACCCATTCAGAATCAGAAGTGCATGCTCCCTTCAGCAATCTGCTGAGGTGTGCTCAAGCTGGCCCCCACTACTAGAGAGATCTACACGGTTTCATATCTGTTTTATGTAAAGAAAAAAAAAACCCAACAGTGGTTCCCAAAATACAACATCAGCACCACTACCATCATTGTCTTCTTGTTTCCTGTTATTGTAAACACAAAACGCACACAGAACAATGTAAGAAAGGATTCCAAGGCCAAGTGTATGAAGCAAGCTCCATTGAGAGGAGTCCAGCTTCTTCCAGCCCCTCTTCAGGCCCCTTTATGCATTTTACTTCCTTAGAGTAGGACTTGGCCAATATTTATTTTCGTTCACTTTTTTATATTTAAAATAAGAGAATATATTTCTATGTAGAAAATGTGTACTTTGTTTCCTGTGGGAAAATGTAAGTTATGAACCATGTTAATAGAAGAAAATGTTTGTGCATGGATTATTTCAAGATTTAGTTTTTATTATTATTTGGAAGTATGTGGGGGGCATACACATGTGGATGCCAGAGGAGGGCAGACAAGAATGTCAGGTCCCCTGGAACTGGAGTTAAAGGCAGTTGTGAGTTGTCCTGCATGGGTTCTGGGAACTGAGCTTGGGTCCTTTGCAAGAGCAGCAAGTGTCTCTAACTGCTGAGCCATCACTTCCAATACAAGCACACTTTTTTTTAGTGTTTCCTCTTTCATACGAATAGTTTCACAGTACAACAGTTTTTCTTTGTCTTGCCTTTCTATTTAGCCGCACATCCCAGAGGCTGCTTTCATCAAGGATGTCAAGACCATCTTCACTCCTTTTTATGGTGACATGGCGTCCCCTGTGTGATGGCAGCATGGTTTATGGCCCCCTGTAGATAAGCACTGAAGAAGGTCCCAGTCGTTTGTTACTATAAACACACTAGGTTGAATACCCATGTGCATATTTCTTTTCAGAGTTTTGGCAGTGCCCTTTTGGGATATAATCCCAGAATGTGGGTAGCTGTGTCAAAGTGTTCATGTCTCTAAAACCTTGCTAACATAAGTGGGTTAAACGTCACCCAGTTCTCACTATCCGAGCTGTACTGCCTTACATTCTTTTCAGCCACGTGTAAGGGATCTAGCTTCCCCACAGGCATGCTATAAGGCATGCTGCCAAATGTCTAAATTTTTAATGATTTGACCTGTTGGGTGGAAAATAGAATCTTGTTTTGTTTTTTTTGTTTTTTTTTGGTTTTGGTTTTTCGAGACAGGGTTTCTCTGTGTAGCTTTGCGCCTTTCCTGGATCTCTCTCTGTAGACCAGGCTGGCCTCGAACTCACAAAGATCCGCCTGCCTCTGCCTCCTGAGTGCTGGGATTAAAGGCAGGTGCCACCACCGCCTGGCGGAATCTTGTCTTATTTTGTATTATTTTTAATTTGTATTATTTTTCTTAGGTGTGACTTTAAGTATCTTTTCCTGAGAATGAAGGATGTACTGTTTTTCTGTTAATCTTTTCATAGTTCCTTCTCGTTTTTCGTACGCAGAATCTGTTATTCATGTAAGTGTTTGTCCATAGATAACATGCTTACAGAGGGACAAAACAGAGGGGGGTGGCTGGAGAAGACAGGGTCTCAGGCCAAAGAAGCATGGTAAGGGTGAATACTGGGGGGCAGCTAGAGACAAAAACTGGAAAACAGTCTTTTGTGGAGTCTAGTGGAAGAATTTCTCAGCTGAGCACACAAGGCCCCCAAGCTCTGCCCTCAGTTACTCTTCTGACCTTCACCTTTTCCTAGAAACATCTCTGTCCCATGCTATAGTGGCACCTCTGTTATGGCTGTTAAAACTACAGGTGCCCATTGAGAGGTCCCTGCCAGAACAGAAATATTCCAAAGCTTGAGTAAGCGGTGGCTACTCATGTGCACAACTTCTGAAAACTGAAAATGTATGCATCAAATTATATGTAAATTATACTTGAAATTATTATGCCATTCAGGATCAAGTATTTTGCCTTTTTCTCATCCAAGTTAATATGGACTCTACCCTTCTTGGAGCTCTGCCCTACACATTTAAAATCATGGTACTTTTATTTGTCCATGCAATATCTGCTCATATATACCCTCCATAAAAATACATACACACTGCATGTACATTTACAAAGTAGATATAATGCTTGATCTAACACTATTGTTTCCATATGTACACTTCTCTTTACCAATCAAAGAACATTGTTCAGACCAGAGACTATATAGTCTACTTTAGTATTCCCAAATTCATTTTGGAACCCAGAACACCTAAAAGATATCCGATGCATAGTTATAAAACTATCTATTTACAAATATAAATGGCTACGGTTAAAGAATAATGAAAAGGATGCCAGAGATACAAATTGAGAAAATGTGCTGGAAAGTCATAAATGTCAAACTGAAAAGTTGATTTTTAATATATCAACCCATAAAAAAATTACTCATTATATGTGTGGAACTGTTTTAAACACAAGTATGGCTTTTTTGACACAAAAATGTATGCAGTGGGTATTATTTTATTCTAAAGATGACAGTCTGAGACTTACTGAGGTCATGCTCCTTGGCTGAGACCACTAAACATCAATTCAATTTGCTCTGATGATCTCAAAGAATGCATTCTTCAACAGCAAGTCGGGGCCTCTTGAGTTGCTCCAGGATCATGAGGCTATTTTTACTTGGAGAAGTTAAGATGCTTGGGGTTTCTAAAAAAGTACTCAATAAAAAGAATCTCAGTTTTATCCCTGAGTCCAGCACACACTGAAAAAAAAAATAAAGCTGAGAAAACTGGAGGTTGGCTTTTAAAATCGCTTTTCTTTCTAATAAAGTCAGCCTCAGTGAGTAGCACTGTGCACAAGAGGCCCTGAGGATCAGAATTAGGTGGATTTAGTGAGTGCAGAGTGCAGAGCCAGGATAGTTGGTCCCCTACAAAGGCAATCTGAGCAAGGCAAGAGGATCCCCGGAGAGTAGCTCCTTCCACAGAGGTGGTACGGATGGAGCCAGGTAAATCTGGAGATGTCTGCAAGCGTAGTAAGCATGAGAGCTATTCCATATTCTCTGTATTTACTGCAATTGAGGGGAGAGAGAGTCAGAGAGTCAGAGGCAGTGTTTTGAGGATTCCCTCCCTTCAAGGATCCCAATAAGCAGAGGCAATGTGACAGATCTCCTCCTCTGAGGGACACCATCAGTGGTGGTGGAGCCTGGAAATAAGGCAAGGAAGGCTGCTTGATGTTGAAGATTGACAGAATCATGTTTGCAAAGATTGGCAGCTGTGTGGACATTGCGGGGAAGTAGATAATACAAACCCCTTATTACTTGCAGGAGTCTGCGACAGCAGGTGTGGACTCTGGCCTGTAATCCTATTGTCAAGAGAAGAAACGTTCTGAGGGAGAATGGCAGGTGTCATTTTTGGAAATGGCTTCGATATGTTTTGTTCGTTTTTGTTTTGCTTTTGATATGGGGTTTCTCTGTGTAGTTTTGACTTCTTTGGAATTTGCTCTGTAGACCAACCTGGTCGACAACTCAGAGATTCATCTGCCTCTGCCTCCCGAGTGCTAGGACTAAAGGTGTGCACCACCACCGCCTGCTTAGCTTCAGCCTTGATAAGAAGCAATGCCCTGTCTTTTAACAAAAGATGTTCTCTTATGCTACAGAGACGGATCAGAGGAGAAAAGTGCTTGTTGGGTCAGTCTAATAATGACCTGGGTTTTACCCCCAGAACTCATGAAAAAAAATCCTGATGGCATGGTATATCTCCATAGTCCCTGCACTCCTAAAGTGAGATAGGAAGCAAAGATAGGAGAATCATCTGGAAGCTAATAGGCCAGTTAGCCTGGAAAATACAATGCATCAGCAATAGCCACAGGAGACCTTTGCTTGACAAGATGGAAGGTGAGAGCTTACTCCCCAAAGCTGTTCTTTGACCTCTGACCACACGCTATGCCTTGGTGTGTGTGTGTGTGTGTGTGTGTGTGTGTGTGTGTGTGTGTGTGTGTGTGTGTGTGTGTGTGTAAAAATGCCATGGATTGTGTGTGAATGTTAGCATGTTCCTCCCACCATTGGAGCCCAGGGTATTGAGCTTGGGTTATCAGACTTGTCGGCAAGTGCCTTTACCCAGCAGTCCATCTCTTTGGCCTGGATGTTGTTTTCCAAGTGCCAGATTCTCATATTGTTATACCAGGGATGACACTTCTGCCTGGATGCGGTCTTCCTGATCACTCAAGTCCAGGATCTTCCTCCGTCGTCATTATCTAGCTACCCCTGCTCATAATGTTCCAGTTTCCAAACCAGTTTCCTCTGACCCAGGAGTAGGGACGGCTCCATGTGCATCATGCATTGCTGTTTACCAGTCTTCGGCAGGGAGCCTGGTCCCTAGGGGGACAAAAAAAGGAGAAAGGGAATCTTGAACAAATGAAGGATAATATCAACCTTCAGTGTTCCTGTTTGAAAAAAATAATATATCCACATAATTCCTGAAAGCCCTGTAATTACTCCCAGTGGTAATTTATGAAGATTCTCTGAAGAATAATTAACAGTCTCACCATTCATCAATTATTTAATTAATCAACACTGTAATTGCTGTTTAATGTATCCATTTACTCATTGTCTCCTCAATACGAACACCGTAGTTGGACGTTGCGCTGCTTATTTTCACTGATGACTTTATAAGTGAGCTCTTATCTGATGCTGGTGAGGCAAGGCATCCTGTGAGTTTTATAAAGTGACTTCTTTGCTTTCTCTTCCCCAGCACATGTACAAGAAAGTCTGCTACAAGGCAGATGTGGTGAGACCAGTAAGAATTTCAAAATCGGGCTGGTGAGCAGAGCCAGTGGGCAAAGGCACCAAACCCGATGACCTGAGTTCCAAGCCCAGAACAATTTAGTGGCCAGGAAGAATTCAGTCCTGCAAGTTGTCCTCTGACCACAAGTGGACTGTGGTATGGACATACACACACACACACACACACACACACACACACACACACACACACACACGACAAATAAATAAATAAACAAACAAACAAACAAGCAAACATGTTAAAAAAGAATTTCAAGTTCATGTCTTGGCTCCAGCACAGGAACAGAGTAATTTAAGTTACAGGATACCAAGAAGACCGCAAAGATGCATTTGGCTCATCTTTTGTCTAAGTGACAGCATTGCGTTTGGTGCTGGACATACAAAGATGGCAGGTGCTGTCTGCACTTGATAAGATCACTTTCCAGGTCCAGAGAAGCATACAAACAAAGGCATGCAGTGTCCCCAGACGTGGAGCAGAGCTGCCAACAGTCAGCTTACCAGAAGGCTACCACTGGAGTCTTGGGGGTGGATGTGACAGAGAAGCTGGCGTTCCCTGTCACAGACTTCA